>NC_068348.1:31409769-31747658 GCF_014633365.1 Diospyros lotus | reverse complement strand
TCAGAACTACTAAAATGACCTAACATATATTCTGATTTTTCATAGTTCTGATTTAGTGTTTGTGTGTGTGTGTGTGTGTGTGTGTGGAGTGAAGAGAGAGAGAGAGAGAGAGAGACACTAGAGCACTCATGTCTGTTAGCCCGTCAACGAAATTGTAGAGATCTGAAATATCATAATTAAAGTTTCTGATGGCTGGATTTAGCTCTTTAAGTTTCCTTTCATACAGTCGACATATACCTGCAAATGTCCAGTAAACAATATTGCATCAGAAAAAAGAAAATAACAGTTGCATTCAGGATATAGTAATGGAAGCCATTCATTCATTTGTAAATCAAACCATTCAACGATCTACATGCATCCACCATTATAACAGAATAACAGCATACAAACCAGTTCCACTTTTGAACTGATGGATCTAGTCCAAAGGAAGACCCACCAGCTGGTCTTCCTGTGGCATAAACACACTTTGCAAAATTTCGCAAAGTCCAAATTTTGCTAAATCTGGACCCATCAGCATCACTGAACACCAAATTTGGGTGTCAGGGATGTTGATTTAGAGAGAGAGAGAGAGAGAAGAGGAACACTTGGCAAAATCCACATGTTGGCCAAACAGCCAGTTGACCAGGCTCGGGTAACACTGAATGATAGTTTGGTGAAAAATTAGTCCTTGATGCTAATGTAAAAAATAGGAAAAAGGTAATTTAAAAAAACAACCCATTTTTTCCATAAAGATCAATTACAGTGAATTCTAAGTTGCTAATTTCAAAAAAATTAATTCTAGACAATGGTGCACAGATGCTTAATAAGTCAACTAAAGCAGAAACATGTGAACTGCTGGGTTCTTAGCATTAGAGAAGCCACATGGCATGCTGAAGTGTTCAAGACTCATTAACAAAGGAAAACTTGTGTGGATATGACGAATAAAACTCATGAATTTTGATTTCCAGCCATCACAAACTAAATGTACCAAGATAAAGACAAGACCATATAAAGAACAAAGCATCCAAAGAGCAAAGAGCAAGAGAGAGAAAGCCCACAAAATATCAAGAGAAAAGGAAAAAAAAAAAAATGCCACCTTTTCAATTGTCCAACTGGCAAGCAGAAAAACAAAAGACAAGTAAAACAGAAAACTGGATGGTTTATATCTGTCCTCTAAAATACTCAGACCTTAAGTCTATTGTAAACCAAAAGGCGGTCTTAAAAGCAGCCAGCAAGCTGTTAAATATAAGAATTAGAAATCCTCTAAATTTTCTCAAAAGGAAAAATAAGTTGAAATGCATGACATAACAATTGATTTTTCTAACAACAGCAGATTAAACATTACCTTCCATTGCTTGATTTATCGAATCATAATCCATAAATGTTCTAGTAGCTCTGTTTTGAGATGTTTGCATTAGAATAATGGTGTGCCTGTTAGCCTGCAAGTAAGGAGGAAAAATGATAAATCAGCAAATGAGACGGCACAAATTAACAGTCTAAGACAAATCATAAAAACAAATTCTCGATATTTTAGAGTTAATGATTAATCAATCAGAGTGGCATAGTTTAAAAGGGAAGATGCTTAACATAACAATAGGAACTTGAGCATCCTGCAATCACCATGTATTAAATTAGGAAAAAATGGGCAAAGACTAAAGAAATGTAATCCATGTTCATTTGAGATGCCACCATGGGACTTCCACCTTTAGCTAAACATAAATAAATTAAAAGTTCTAAAAGTAACTAAATTAAAGCTAAAGACATATAGAAAAGAGAAAGGAAAAAACAACAGATTCGGCAGAGCAAGCAAATGCAAATAAAAAAGGAAAGGTATAGTCTGTAAACAAACCTAAATATTTTTCATATTACATATCAGAACATAAGAATACCCAAAAAGAAGCAGGCACTTTTTGATTTGGAGAGCAGACTCAGACATATCCTAAATTTTTTGTATGTTTCCATAACTTAAGCACACAATTTTGGACACTTGGCCAACACATCTTAGGGAAAGAGCCAACACTTTAACAAAAGTTCCTCCTTTATTAACCTGTACATCAAAAAGTAAAATTTTGAGGAATGGCATTGTATATACCACTGCCATGATCCAGTTGCCATTCATATATGCCATAACTGCAAATAAATATTGTAAAGAACAAAAGGAGAAAAAAGAACAAATATATGGCCATAAGGGTACAAAATAAGTAACAAATGCAACATGATTTTTTTCAACTTCATCATTGTATGAATCATTACAATGATCCAAGATTGATTACCACGTTCCAAGAGTGTAAATGGCACCAACTGTTTAAGAAGCAAAAGCACCCACAGAGATATTAGCAGAAGAATACAAGAAAGGTGCAACATGTCTTGTTTCATATTCCTTGTCACATAAAGCAAGAGTGAGGAAACTAAACAAATATTTGTGTAGTATAAACATAGTTATACATCGTACTGTACTTAACGAAAATAAGTGAAAAAAATGTTTTTTTACCAGTAAAACACTAGAAGATAATGTGCACATTTACAAAAGTATATTAATAAATTACAAAGTAGATGTCTTTATTCTATAACTGTTGCTTACAACCCAATGGAAATAATAACTTAAACTTAAGGTTAATAGTGGGGGCTAAGGCATCTCTAGGATTCGGGGACATAAAAGTTGGGGAAACCCGAGGATTGCCAATGCACCTTCATAGAACATGCTTAATTGGTGTTGCATTTGTAGAAAGGAAGAGGAGTCCAGCATGATTTACAGCCTTCTAAGTATGCTTCTTTTTTTTTTTCGACATGCAGTGGGCTCTCTAGTTGGTTCAGCTATATATTTACACAATAAGGACAAGAAAATCTCGGAGAGCGACCTGCTTGTGGTTAAGGCAGCATGCGCATTGCAAGAGTACAGAGATTGCCAAACTATCAGCCAATTTACGTAAGCAAACTAAAAGCCTCATCTTCAAACAGGCCGTCTTCAAATATAATTCAATTCGCTTAAATTTCATTCCTCGAATTTCAACCATTCACGAGTGCAGGCATACCGAAACGGAAAACCTTACCGTACTCTTAACAAAAATATAATCTTCAATAACAAATAAATCAAAAACAGTTCCTAGAAGAAGTTGGGGCCGTGAATCTTCATTCACACGAGTTCCATTTCCAAACCCTTGTCCTTAAGAATGAAGGGATACAACGAGAAACACTGGTTCCTTCCCGTAAGCAGTTCATACAGAGAGAGAGAGAGAGAGAGAGGAGTTACCATTAACTCAGAATCAAAGCTCAGCGACTCAGTATCAAAGCTCAGAGAGAGAAAGAGATAAAGAGAGTTGGGGTTTTGCATTCAGTGGTGTTGGGGCTTTATTCGACTGATACACGGGCCAAAGGGGCGGGTTCGCGTTCTCGGATTATTTCATGTCCGACCCGACCCGATCTAAAAATACCCGTTTACCTTTCTCTTCATTTATGTTTTTTTAGCTTTACCTTCTTTTTTTTTTAGTTTTACTTTGACCCCAACATTGGAGAAAAATCTATATTTTTTTAATAATATTATTTTAACACTAAATATTTAAAATACATCTCAAACAAACTATTTATGTAAATGATATATTGAATACTATAATATGTCACCTAAGAACCCGTTAATTAATTTTTTTTAAATACTATTAAAAATATTATTTTTAAATCTTAATTGTTCATCAATAGTCACTTATTCAACAAACAATTTTTATCTATCTTTATTAAGTTATCAGTGTTCACGTATTGTTGTTAGTAATAAATTTAATTAGTAAATCTCCACCATTTCTATATAAAAAAAAGTTTATAATACTTAAAACTTTTACTTCATGACTTTTTAAAATTTCTTTTATCTGATTCTTTATCATTCCATCAAAAATAGTATGAAATAATAAAAAATCTATTTTATAAATCATTGATCCTCGTAGCCCAAGGTGGGTATGGATGTAAAAGGATAGGTTTAAAAGGGACTACTCTTGTTGGCATCATTGGCCTTTCTCTTTATAGATTCTTTTATCTTATGTTTATGAAAATAAATTTTCCTTTTAAAGTAAGATGTGTTAAGAAACGGTAGCTATAACACACTACAATCCTGATTTGTGAAAGTTAAAAAGAAAGTCGTTTTTAACATACAAGATTATCTTTACTTCAGTACAAGGAAATTGAAGACAAGCAGATAAGAAGCATTTAGCTGCATTCAAAGCACTCCATTTCTAAGACATTATTGACCATTTTCTATGATCCTAAACTATATATATATATATATATATATATCTGTGACTAAGAGAAAAAAAACCCATATTCCTGGCTATTACTTCTCATGTTCATTAAATTCTGCTAGTGGCTACATATTCTCATCGATAACCAAAAAAAAAAAAATGAAACCTCGAGGCAGCCTTTATTGTCAGGAATAAAAACACGAAATATTATTTATTTTTATACACAGCTCTCTCTCTCTCATAAACCTCTTGTGCCAAGGAACAACAACAGATCAAGTGCCTCATGCTGCTAAAAGCTTTTGGATGTCCTTCTGCAATAACAAGGAAAACCCTAATGAGCAAAATACACAAGAATCTCTTCAAATGCCATTATAAATTTGTGCTTGTAATTCTTTTCATTTTGATTGTATTTATGTACTTATATTTGCAATAAGTAGTCCATTTTTGGCCTCTTAAGGCCAGCACATGTACAATAACCATCCACCAGAATGCTTTGCCTGTAAACCTGCTTCATAATGTATATAAGTTTTAATTTTCACACTTTTATCACTGTTATATTACCATGAACTGACAAATAACCTAATTGTTTTATGTATCAAGCCCTTAAACATGTTGCAAGTGTGATTGAAGCTTCTTCTTTTTTGATAAATCATTAGAGCCGCATAACGATAAACAGCTATATACATATTATGCTAAGCGAGTCACCCTACCAAAAAGTAACTAACAGAATTCACACGCATACCTCAATTTGGAAGGGGGAAGTAGTCGGTGGGTATCTTTCGACAACCTTACCATTTTTGTCCACCAGAAATTTCTCAAAGTTCCACTTTATCAGATCACCTAAAAATCCTCCAGCGCTCGACTTCAGAAACTGGTAAACTGGAGCAGTACTTGGTCCATTGACGTCAACCTGTTGTGTATAATTTGGGTTCTGAACCAATCATATCGATAGAGAACATTCCAGGAAGGCAAGGGATAGTCTGACAAACCTTATCAAAAATCGGGAATTCAGCTTTAAACCTTGTACAAGCAAATTGCTTGATCTCTGGGTTGGATCCAGGCTCTTGCCCTCCGAACTGATTGCAAGGGAAAGCCAGAATTTCAAATCCTGCATCAAGATTATGGATTCAATGCAACCAAAAGCATAGAAAAATTGTTGGCTTCTATCTTCCATTAGTTTAGGGAAGTAGAAAAATGAGAAACAAAAAGGCTGTATAGGAGCCCTAATCAATCAAATAGGTTAAACAGTTGTCTGGTTAAATTTGAGTTCATTCCCTTACAGATATTTAACAAAAATAGCAAGGAATAAGAAGATTCATTTCACTTCTCAAGTTCGAGTGAAGATACAGGCACCAAGTTCTTTGTTCTTTTCTCATTGCCACCTGGAGTAAGAAACCGTTGCGACTCACTAAGATGATTAGTTGAACTCATAAAAAGACTCAGTCCCCAAGTAGCCAAGTATATATTTCATCTAGTATGCAGTCGACTTAATGAGCTGAAAGTAACATAGCAATGAAACCAATATCCATAAATAGGTTTTGCATAAAGTAATTATTTTCCCTTCCCACGCAGGCATAGAAAATTGTAATTAAGACTTGCTCTATCTTACTGCAAAACATATTGAGGAAGATAGTTTATGTTGCTTGTTGGCTACTTATCATTAAGATTTTTTTCTTTTTGTATCATGAAGCTCTAGAATTAAAGAAGAATAATCATGTCTTATAAAAAGTTAGCATATTCGTATGATTCCAATATCTTTGAGAGTTCAATTTTTTTGACATTAGATCAACTTGCTCAAGCAACCAAAAGGCCAAAACTCACAACATGTTCTTCTTTGAAGATAAGCATCTGATGAAGATTTCAATACATACAAACAGGTTTGGATAGGTAAGGAGCTCATATTTGGCAAACAGGTTAGCTTGCACATCAAAGGGGATCTGGACGGAATGCAAAGATATACTAAAATTATACATTGAATAGACGTACATGGATTAGGTGTAACACATAAGGGGAAATCAGGGTTATATTCAAGTGTTTTAGTCGCTAGACTGATCTGGATATGGCTTTATTTGAGTTATAGTTGGGCTTAGATTTGTAGGAACATCTTTCTGTCGAAGTACTCACCCTAACCTCAAAGGAAAACAGAATTCTTACACATCTTTGGATGTTTGGAAGCACTTAGGTTATGCAACTTAATGGAAATATGACAAGGATTTAAGAAATACTAGCTCTGTTGACAAGATATAGCTCACCTTGAGGTTTGTACTTCTCGTAGATGTGGGAAAGTTCAGAGTAATTTGATGTTGTCAAACCACTAAATCCACGGTCAAATTCTCCAATTAGATTGGAAGCATCTCAAAATTTGAAAAGGGAATTCTTAAAAACATATATTCAGATCTAACTTAAAACCACGTCCAAAACAGGAGGGTATAGTATCAGCTTAATCATCTATAAACAAACAGAAATCAGAATAACCACAGAATAAAGATACCACTTCGAAGCAACATTAACAATCAGCAGAATCTTGCCCTTAAATTTGCTTAGAGAAACATCCTTCCCATCAATATCCTGCATCCAAAGCCACTGCCTATAAGGACAAAAATGATTTTCTATTTCACAAGTTCAGTGCCAAAATTGCTCTCCTGGATGAAATAATTAACATTGTACAGGTTCCAAAGCTAATCAAGTTCAGTTCCGCAACATAATACATTCAGTTCCAAGGCTAATCAAGCCTCATGCACCATAGTCATGAGGTAGATTCTGCATAAATCAGTTAAAATTGCTGTCTCTTCTTAAGGCGGAAAAGGAGTAGAATTCCCTCCATGACCCAGCTCAAGTCCAGTAACTAAAATGTGCATAATTCGATCAGATAATTAGAAACATACAGGTAGTTATTCAAACTGTTAGGTAGCTATGACACCACTTGTTAAGATTGGATCACAGGCATCACACTCATGAAAATCAAGAGAAAGAGAAATAAAAAATGTAATGTGGTCTGGTCTCAATAGATCTACATCCATAATTGCGAGAAATCAAATCAATTAATGAAGAAAAAGAACTAACAAAAAAAAAAAACCGACAAACCCTCTAATTCTAACAATTCTAAATAACTGACCACTCACACTCATGCCACATTGATTATCAAGTTGTGGTATACCAGGCACACAACCCCAGAACCCGGTTACATCCTCTCTTGGACTACTGAAGTGTTGTCACTCAAAACCTACGTACCAGCGTGCCTATTTATAGGCAACAACTCCAGTGAGATTGGGTCTACCGCTATCACTACCTCGATTCAAACTGAAATTGGGTTTATCTGATAGACTTCATCTATCTGGATCTGAATTTGAGGAGTTGCGTAACATAAAAATATATATATGGGTCCATAGGGTAGAACACCAAGAAAATAACACTGTAGAATCAGTAGCACGAGAGAAAGAATCACAGAAATGAATCTATGAGGCAAGAGCCGTATAAGACAAGCATCAAAATTCAGTAATTCAAACAACATCAAGATAAAAAAATAAAGTTTCCCCAAATACGTACCTTCACAGTGTAATCATGAATGGTCTTCTCCGTGGCGGCTCTTGCATAAACAGCAGTCAAAAACCGGGGCTTCAGGACGAACCCAGAAAGAATTGATGTTTGAAGAGAGAACCCATGCCCGAAACAGGCTGATTGGGAGGACCCGAAAGAGGATTTGAGGGATGGAGAGAGGAAAGCCATGGAAGGAGAGGAAACCCATGTAGAGCTTGTGTTTGGGCATGGCCTGGCTCGGAAGAAACCATGTAAAGGTGCAAAGGAAACTGAAGGGAAAGCCATTGAAGCCATCTTGGTGATGAAACAACAATTGAGGAAAGGAAGCTATCAAAGTCACCAACTTTGGAAAGCTGAGAACTTTTTGGAGTGGAAGCCAAACGCCCACGCTGCCTGCCTTTCTTCCCTTCGTTCGTACAGTGCTTGCTTAGATTTATTAGATTTATTTATTGGGTGGTGTTAGTATTGTTTAGAGTTAAACGTGTTTAATTAATCCAATAAATATGATTTACTTTCAAATTAATAAATATAATGTGATATCATTTTCCTAAATATTATCTTATCAATATTACTTTGACCACATAATACAATATTTATACAACTAAATTATTGTAATAATCACACTTGATTAGGAAAACAATGAGAGAGAGAGGAGACGCGAGAGAGCGTGAAAATATCTAGAGGAACGCAGACGGATTCAAATAAAAAGATCAAAAAGAATCTTCTTGATTCATTTGTTCCCCAAAGTCTCAAATAACCGCTCCCTCCCTCCCTCTCTCTCTCTCTCTCTCACACACACTCTCACATCCCGTCTTTGGTCTTTATCCTCTCCGTCCTCTAGTCTTTCGTTCCCCTTTCTCTCTCATCCTTCGAAGTGGTCCTCTCCTCTCTATCGGTCAAGAACAGTGGAATTTCTTCTGGGTATTATCAGAAGCCGTGAGTTTTCTTCTGGGTGGTTGTAAATTTTGTTTGACTTTGTGCCTTACATTTTTCTCACCTGGGTCTGATTCGGGACATTGCAAGATTCCTAATTTGGCACTTGGGTGCAAATCATTCCTCTGTTCTTCCATTTGCATTTGGTTATTTGATATTCTTTCTTGATCTATTTTGACCTCGATTCTTGATTCTAGTTTATAAATTATGAATTTTAGACCGTAGTCTGTGTTAGTTGAGGTTGCTCGATATCATTTTCTTGACAAAACTATGTGTAGAACTTGGTGGACTTTGATTTAATTGGAACCAACAACTGATGCTTGATTCTGTGTTAATTGAGCTTGGTAGATTCTGTTTTCTTGATTTAATTTCTCCTTTTTCTTCATTTGCTGAGGAATCTCAAGAACGACTCCTGGACTGATACGGTTACAGAATTCCTACTTCTCTGTAGCCAAAAAAGAAAATGAAGTCTTATAATTGTGACTCAGTTCTTCTTTAATTCAATTGGTTTTCGATGCTTAGTCCTCTTGTTTTTTCTTTTTTACACTTTCTTTCCATTTCAGCTAGAAATGGGTGTATACCTCAGTACTCCTAAAACTGAAAAGACGTCTGAAGATGGTGAGAATGGCAGGCTCAGATATGGCTTATCCTGCATGCAAGGTTGGCGTGCGACCATGGAAGATGCTGTGAGTATTTGATCAAATCTCAAAACTGCTTTCCATTATGCCATGTGGCATATAATTTTGTTAAGTGGTAGGAGAAAATTATTTTTCTAATTTTTAGGTACTTATGTAGTGGATTGTAATTTTCGTTTTCCCTTTTTTTTCTTTTTTTTTTTTTTCTTTTTTTTTGGGGGGGGGGGGGAGGGTTTGTGTTTAAAAGTGGACTGACTTGGATTTCAGGAGAAAAGTGAGGGGATCGTGAGATAGTATCAGTTAGGTTGTGCTTATTTAGAATGAGCGTCATTGTTGTTGCCTAACTGGGGCAACGATATTTGTTTCTTAATGAAAACCTTAGTCTTACTGCAAAAAGTGCCTTTATTTTGGCATATACATCACAAGTCATAGTGCAAAACATTGCTTAGGTTTTTACTACACATATCTAGAAAATAAATTACTTTCATATAATTTGGTGTATCATCATGTATCATCATATTACAGAAATGAGAGAATTACTTAAGTTTACAAGCAGTTGAATTTGCAGTAGGCAGTGGAACAAGAATTTGAGATGAGTGAATTCTTGGAACTTAGAGAGAAGCACCTTCCAAAAGTGACATAGGTTTAAAAATTTAGTCTGGTTTTTACTCATACCCAATAATTGTAAGTTGTTCTAGGCTAAAATTTTCAAAAAAATTCTTCAAATTTAGATGTGTTGCATCAAGTCCTAACTTGCTTGATATTTTATAAGAAAGGGTTAAGTCTTATTTATACAATGAAATAACATGAGCAAACTGACCAACAGTTCTAAGGGTGTAATTCTTGTTAATTGCTTGCAATGGTTTCTTGATGTTCAATGCTATTGCAATAAATAATTTAGATGTTTGTTAATGGTAGATTCCCATTAGTAAGGAAGTGGTTTGATATCTTTCTCAGTTGGTTATAATGTTTCGTCATTTTTAATAATTGGTTACTTATACTTTCTTTTAAAATTCTTTTAGCATGCTGCATATCCCGATCTAGATGCTTCCACATCATTCTTCGGTGTTTATGATGGCCATGGAGGTAAGAACTGAAGGTTCATTTCTACTGTTGTTATTCTTATAGTAATGCATATATGCAAAAGCTGGTTAGATTTGATTTTATCGAAGCACAACAGCTTACTTTACTCCTGTAAATGCTTTGTGAATATGTTTTTGCTGACAATTTAGGTTTGTTCTTCAATTATTTGTACATTTTGGCAGTTCAATCCTTCATTAAGTTTACTTATGTGTATAGAGTTGTTCTGTATTTGTTTCTATTTTTTGACAAGTAGACTAGTTCTTTATGTATATTACGCTATTATTCTATGAAGTGCCCGATTGAGAGCCTTATTGGTGCAAATTTTTTATTTTCCATCCTCCTTTAATAAGACAAAAGTTCAAGCTGTGATTTGAGCTGGGGGAATCAGGAATATAAATTTGATGAATTATATGCTTAGAATCTTGTACAACCGCTATCACTTTGGATTTTGGAGAATAGAGTAGTGGTCTGTCTCCTATGGGGTCAATAACTGATTTGGAAGTTGCATTCACATTAGATAATGACTGAATCAACTAATGAAGATGTCTGATTTGGAACTCCATTTGAACAGAATGCCTGACAATTGGGGAGTTTTGGCATGAATTTTGAAAATATCTTGCATGTATGGTTTATTCTTTCAATCCTTGCGTATGTCTATGAAGAAGGTTGATAACACTTGATATTTATGTTATTGATGCTATATTTGCCCATTAAATTGCAGGTAAGGTTGTTGCTAAGTTTTGTGCCAAGTATCTTCATCAACAGGTTCTCAAGCATGAAGCATATTCAGCTGGAGATATAGGAACTTCAGTTCAGAAATCTTTTTTCAGGTACTATAGTTGAAGTTTATCTAATTTCTTTGATATTTTTATTAATATTGTTTCTTGGTGGCATTCTTATTCTCTAGCTCCATGACCCATGGGTGAGTAATCATGAAATAGAAACAATCAAGCAAGGAGCTTATAGCATGAGAGCTTAGTGCTTGTTCTTGTACTAATGTCTTCCAAATTTCTAGGATTTAATGATTCCATAACTCCAAGGCTAGTATGTTCATGTCAACCACTAGAGTGAAAATTACTATAAATGAGAGAGTTTTATCTTATATTAATTTACAAACGGCTAGACTAACCAATTTACCTAAGTATGTAATTCTAGATGTAAAAATGTTTCTTCCAGTTTGGGGTTCAACATCTTTCTTCTAATAGCCAATAAAATTTTTGTGACCATTGAACCGATAAATAATACATAAAGCATGTTCCAACACGATATAAGTTACAATAAGAAAAATAAAATACAAGTCCTGCTATCACTACCTGTGCTTTCTGTCTACTTACTTTCAATCTCATTTTATGTGATTCCCCATAAAGTCATTCTCTTATTTGGTGATGCAGAATGGATGAGATGATGCGCGGACAAAGAGGGTGGAGGGAATTAGCTATTCTGGGAGATAAAATAAATAAATTTACTGGTATGATTGAGGGTTTGATATGGTCTCCAAGAAATGGTGAAGGGAATGACCAGGTGGATGATTGGTCTTTTGAGGAGGTAATTGTTTACACCAAACCATGGTGCTAGGAGTTATCATTCCTATCCATGGTGCATGTTGATATGCTCACATTTATTTTCACTTGTTTGGCATGAGCCTCCTTTTGATCAATGATCATGACTGGGGCTTTAGAGATGGATATAATGGGTATAAAATGTTGGACCAAGTCACTGACTATAGTTTTGTAGAATTGAACATTTTGGTGAACCTAGGATCAGAAGTAATTCATAATTTCCTGCCTTAGGATCAGTAGTAGTTAATGTAAAACATGGAAGGTTCGAAATATATATATATATATATATCTTTTCTACTAATTTTCTGTCCATCCGATCATTCCTTTTGAACTGTACTGCAAAACTACTGTATTAGTTAAATGTCAATCAGTGACCTCTCTTGTTACTTTGTTTCATTCATTGAACATGATTATATTGTACCTTTGCTTTGTTGCATCTGTTTTTGGTGCTTTCCTATATTTGTTTTTAGATGATTGAAACTTCCTCATTGTGATACTATTTCTTCTATTCCTTTTATTTTTTCTTGTGTTGTATTCCTGGGATTCATTTCCCCTTTTTGTTGTTGTCAGGGACCTCACTCCGACTTTTCTGGACCAACTTCTGGGAGCACCGCTTGTGTGGCTATTATTAGAAACAACAAACTTGTTGTTGCTAATGCTGGTGATTCTCGATGTGTAATATCTAGGAAGGGTCAGGTAATGAACAATTGAAGAGGATTCTTGTCATTTTTATATTTTTGCTCCTGGTGGTTTAAAAAAGATACCTCATGGTCTTAAATGGGCTTTCTCTATATCTCAAAACTTGTACCCCTGGGCAGACAGATGTTACCTCATTTTGACTTTGCACTGAATACAGTGTCTATTGCATTAATTAACTCCTAGATGGAGAACAGGCATGTTTGTTCTGGATATATATATATTTATTTATTCATATCCTTTTTCACGTTTGTTGTGAATAACATTATATATGCCTTAGATTTTAAGTCTATATATTTATCTTTTCAAATATTTCTCCAATTATGCAGGCATACAACCTTTCCAGAGATCACAAACCTGAACTTGAGGCTGAAAGAGAAAGGATCTTAAAAGCTGGTGGATTTGTACATGCAGGGCGTGTCAATGGCAGTTTAAATCTTGCAAGAGCAATAGGTGCTGCACTACCTTCCTTGTGGATTTATTTGGAACCTATCAAGAGTGTGACCTTAAACTTGATCTATATGCTTACACACCTACTTCGCCTGGTAGGAAGCCTTATTCATTGAACAGAAGCAGTTAGATGCCTCTGGCACAGGGACTGGCATTTGCATCCCCTATTAAAGTTAAATGCATACGTTCATGCATATGTAAGAGTGGACACACAATCAGAAGTGTGTAAGAGAGATTCTGTAGTTTTCTAAGTGATAAATGTCGCTTTCTCGTGTGTTGCAGGTGATATGGAGTTCAAGCAGAACAAGTTTTTGCCTGCTGAAAAGCAAATTGTGACAGCCAACCCAGACATAAATACTGTATGTTTCTCATTTATAATTGTTCCTAACAATTAGGGAAGTTGGCATAGTTGTTAGTATGGTACGAATACAGGGTACCATATCGTATGATTCGATAGAGTATACATTCCAACCGATACTTTTTGCTTTGTATAGCGACATGAATCTTGATACAATACATTTTGGGTGTATTGCACAATACGGGCCATAGAAAAACATGTGGTCCAAGTGAAATATTTGCCATTGGTTCTTGACAGATCTGCATGATCTGAATGCGAAACTAACAATATAAATGAGAAACTGACTGTTGTAAGCCGGATGCCCAAGTTTCCTGAATTCTTGTTTCCATTGTAGGTCTCAATGGATGGATTTGTTGATTTTGAAACCTGAAAGTATTGAAACTAACTCGTGTTTCTTGTTTCTCCTCATCTCATTTCCTCAACCAAAAATGAGAAATACATAAATAAGGCGCTTTTTAATACCCCTTGACAGTGGAGCATCAGAATGTTGTTTTCCCCAAAGTTTTCACACGTATTTCTTTTTTTAAACAGGTTGAGCTTTGTGACGATGATGATTTTATTGTACTGGCATGTGATGGCGTCTGGTGAGCATCTTTTGTCTGTTCTAAGTTCAATTTTTTGACACTGTTGTGGCCAGTTAGTAGTTAGCAGATCCTAACTGTTTGCCATATCTAGAGTTGCAAATTATTAGTAGTGCTCCATTTACTAAAAAGTTAATTACATGCTAATTCTTCGGAAAGGTGCAGTCCACTAGAGGGGACATGTTTATCTTTTAAGCAGAGTAACCTGATGATCTAATTTATTTTTAGTTCATTTGTTTCTTATTATTATCAGCAGGCTATTTTGAAGGTAATATCAATACAATTCATGCCCAGTCTAGCTCCTCCCAGTGACCTGGATTCCTGGACCAGTTGGATAATGAATGCTAATATATCTCCTGGGAGTTCTTTTCTTGGGTTTCACTAAAAAATGCTTATTGACTTGCATAATTTCATATTTGGTAATCTGGTTTTCCTTTTTGTCACTTTACTTTTGTGTGATAGAACTCAACAGAAGAAATGAAATTTTTAGATCTGTTGTCAGTGGTCTATCTTCAAGAGGTAAAAGAAGCCTCTTGCAGAAACTTAAAACTTTTGCTCGTCAGATGTCGTGTTTCACTTGATGGGGAGAAAAGCAGTAATTACTACAATATCTTGTGCACAGAGTGAAAACTAGCACCAAAACAATTTTCAACTTCATAGTTCCTAACCACGCCCACCTCAGCCCACACCGCATGCAGGCACCAAGAAAGATAAAAAGGGTAAATGTTATAGTTCCAGGCATTGTGTTAACGTGCTTTGGCTTGTGTACATTTGCTGAACTTTCTATTAAAGCTCACGTCTTGAATTCTTCTTATAAAACCAAACTAGCATCAAGCCGGTAGCAATATTGAATCAGATCTTTAATTATCTGATTATCATATGGATTTTGAATACTTCTCAGGGATTGCATGTCAAGCCAGCAGCTAGTGGATTTTGTTCATGAACAGTTGCACACAGTAAGTGTCTCAGTGCAATCAGGCATATTATGTATCCATAGTGTGGTTTTCCTTCTTAATAGTATTTTAAAGAGGCTACTTGAGAGCAGTGTTAACATGTCTGTTATCTGCTATTAGTTATAAACATTTTACCCCTTCCATTTACAAATATTTTGTCAATGGCACAATATGCCAAGCTTACATCTGTTTTGCCTTCATCATTCTAAATATTTTGCCCCTTGTAGTTATCATTTTACCCCTTTTTTGATAGTGGCCTTTATCTTCATCTCAAGTTATATAATGATACTATTAGGTACACTTCTATTTCTTTTAATTAAATTTGTTTGTTTTGTATAATCCGTGTAGCCAACTCCACATAGTAGATGACATAGCATGATATATAGTTAGAATTCATTTAGCTTGATATGTGAGATTAAGGCCCGATATGTTGTCTTTTACTATCACCTAATGATGTAGGACTGAGAGGAATACATTTCTAAAATATTGAAGTGAATCCTAATTTTTGACCTTACAGAAGATAATGCCATAGGTACTACTGATTAATGAGGTGGAATTTACGCAGCTGATCCTACATAGCCATAGGTTTTTAGGCGCTTGTAATCCCTTAGCACGTCTCTCCATCACCTAATTATGCAGGAAAGCAAGCTTTCAGCGGTATGCGAAAGGGTGCTGGATCGGTGTTTGGCGCCCTCAACTTCTGGTGGCGAGGGATGCGACAACATGACGATGATCTTGGTGCTGTTCAAGAAACCGAATCAATCTGCCCCAGCTGCTGCAGCAGAGGAGAAAACCTCAACTTCTACTGAAGTTAACACAGAACCAGCAGAGGCCGAGGCAAGTTCATGACTTGCAGGTATCAGTACTTTGAGGTACTGCTGCTGCAACATGTAATTACAAGTAAGATATAAGACAGGAGAAGCCATGGCTTATTATATCTGTTGAAGGCTTTTTGCCACTGTTACAAGTGAGGCAACCTTGTTTTGTCCTTTTGATGCTACCATTGCATTTGCAGGAATTTGTACAGAAGACATTGGACTAAAAGGTATTTGATTGTCTCCATGTACCTGATTTAAGTTCATGAGTGTCTCACTATGGTTATGGCTGTTGTTGGGTTTAAAATAGAGCAAGAGAAGAAGACTCTGCGCGCGCAGATGATATATATTGTTCGATTACAGTATGAGATTTACGTTTACGATAAAAGGTAAAGAATTTCAGTAGGAAAAAATTAAAGCAATATAATCGTTTAGATATCTCTAATTTAAAAATTCTCATTACATCTAATTACCCACTCTTAAGCCCCTCGCATCTCCACGAGACCGGACTGCCCGAGTCCTTTATTATCACCATAGCCATCTACAAAAAAATTAGAGTTTTTTTTTTTAAAAAAATTATATAAGTTGGGTCAAATTTGATTCAAATTTAAAAATTAAAACATGGTTCAACACAAAATTCAAGTCTATATAAAAAACAATCTTTACAAAAATATATATATTCTATATATATTATGTTATTGATGAAAACATTTACCAATTATGCAAAATAATTAATATTGTCAATGAGGTGAATTTTTGAAGGTACGTATGGATTTAACAAAAAATTATAAAAATGTAGTTTGAAGTGAGCTCCATACAGACATGAACCAAAATTACCAAATAATAATGAAATATACGTTGTTTGACTTGCCGACGATGGGGGCACAGCCGCCGGCCTGATGGAGCACAAGGTATCCAGCCGCCACGTGGCGCCAGACAGAGGCTGCACTTGCCACGTTGCTTGAACGTGGCAGCAACCCACCACCATCGCAGTTCCTCGTCCATCCGACGGGAAAAAAAGCTCTACCTAGAGACCTGGCCATTGATGGGATTATAAGTGGAAAAAGAAGGCGAGCGATCGAGGAAGAAATGCAGCAGCAGCCAAAAGATGAGCCCAGAACAAGCGAGGAGGCCAGCGGAGGATGCCCCAAAGACACCGCCGGGCCACGGCGGAGGGACGCCGCGCCAGCCGCGTAGGTTGCCCTACAGCCCCTACACCTTGGCCCTCGGCGGCTTGCTCGTCGGCGCTGCCGTCGGCTACGTCCTGTATGGCAAGAAAAAGCCTGGGTGTCCCGCCGGCGACCGCCGGAGAGTGGCCACTGGACCGGAGGAAACTCATCCACGCCAATAGATTATTACAAATAAATATTAGATAAAGATATGCCGCATATGTATATCTGAGTATGGTTTTTGAGTTTGTTTCACTGTGCTGTTCATAGGTACAAATTATTCGACATTGGCAGTCTGTTTGCTATTGTGTTTATTTCATATTATTGTGAAATTTTTATTATTGAACAAGTTACGTTTTAAGAACTATTTCCAAACTTTAAGAGATAGCACAACTGTTACAAATTATTAAAAGTTTCAGGGTGTTTGTTTGCCAAGTCAAAGGTTGCATTGAGAATTAAATTAATTGGTAAGAGAGTTGATATGGGTTGAGAACTGGCCCTAAAAACGGCCATCATCGGGCAAGGAAAGTAGTGCAAGAATGGAGCAACGAGGAGTATATATTTGGTGGGCAAGTACAGACAAGTCTTACTACAACAATCATCCAATATGGACCCCTTTCACCGTTCAAAAAATGTGCACAAACAAACAACAGCCCGATGTTCAAGAAAGAAAGAATAATAGCACTTGAGAAACTTTTTAATTATCCCTAATACCAAACTCTCTACTTACTGTGCTTCTCCGAACAGAGAGGGGGAATCAGCCGGTGAGAAGAGTATGATCATCATCATCATCATCAGCATCTTCAATCAATCTTCACTGAGGAGTAAATCAGCCTGGTGAACCAGAAACAGGCGTAGAAACCAATGGTTCCCGTTAACACGAAGAAGGCATAAGAACCGATCAGCATGTACCCGAAATACAGCATCCCGGAAACTGGTTTTGTGATGTCGAGCTTCGTGAAGAAGTAGAAGGTGGCGTAGAGGAAGAGGTAGAGGGCGGAGGAGCCGGAGGTCAAGTATGATCTCCACCACCACTGGTAGTCTTCGCTGCAGAGCTGGAAGTAGCAGAGGACTATGGTGATTTCGGCGCAGGTGATGATCAGGATGATGAAGACGATGAAGAGGAAGCCGAAGATGTAATAGAATTGGTTCAGCCAGATGGAGGTCAGGATGAAGAAGAGCTCAATGAACACGGCTCCGAACGGGAGAATGCCGCCGATCAGAATGGAGAAGATGGGGCTCATGTACCAGGCCTGTTCTGGGATCTGCCTCGGGATCTTGTTCGTCTTCACCGGGTCCTCGATCGCCGGCTTTCTGAAACCGATGTAGCTCCCGACGAACACGAGCGGCACTGAGATTCCAAACCACAGGAAGACCAGAGCAAACATGGTTCCAAATGGCACGGCGCCGGAAGATTTCTGCCCCCAAATTATGGCGTTCAAGACGAAGAAAATGGCGAAGACAGTAGCTGGGAACATTAAAGCCGTTCTAAGAGCAATTTTCTTCCAGTCTGTCCCTTTAAACATCTTGTACAGACGAGTGGAGGCGTAGCCGGCAAAGAGTCCCATGAAAACCCACAGCAAGAGCATGGCTGTCATGAGGCCACCTCTGTTTGAGGGTGAGAGGAATCCGAGGATGGCAAACATCATGGTAACGAGCATCATTCCGAAGAACTGAATGCCAGTTCCAGCATAGACACAGAGCAAGTCCGAGTGATTTGGGGGCCTGAAAACATCGCCGTGTACTAGTTTCCATCCGGTTTCTTCCTGGGCCTCTTCTTGGGTTTCCAGTTCGTTATACTTGGAGATGTCGCGGTAGAGAGTGCGGAGCATTATCATAGCCACCATGCCCGAGAGGAAGAGGACAATCATCAAGGAGTTGACAATGGAGAACCAGTGGATTTGGTCATCGTTCATTAGAAGGTAAGTGTCCCATCTCGATGCCCACTTAACATCACTTTCCTGTAGATTTAGCAACGCGGCCAGGATAGTTAGAAGAGTTAATAACAGCCTTGATTTTGGAATCTACTAAATTATCCAAACCAATTTTGTAGGATAGAATCTTTTGGGTTTGGTAACCAAAAATCCCCATGAAGTGAAGTGTACTAAATATAGGGAAACAAATAGATGTTAACAATACCCTAACGTGGGGAAGGTTCCAATCCAAGACCTCCAGAGATTAGAGAGCCCTCCATACAATGTTAGAGAGCCCTCCAAGAAGTTATATTATCTGTATCGTTTTCCAGGCCATAATATTGCACCCTAATACTCATTCATCAGACATGTTGGAGTGGTGACCAAGCATGGCTGATCGAAGATGATACGTTGGGTGGTGTTGGGCCTCCATTTGGAAAGGTTATCTACTTTTTGGTCAGCGCGTATTCTCCGACAAACATTGCATAAGATTATGATGATCCAGTATTTTGACTCATGATTTTATTTATTTCTCATAGCTACTTCATCGATCATTATCATAAACCTTAATCCTATAGGTGAAATTGGTTGAATAGATTATACTTCCGAATCATCTTAATATATTTTATAAGATTATTATATTCCACTTCATGTCTAATGATTAACTCCACTAAGTTTTATTTGGTACCCCTAAACCTATCTGATTACAAGATTTTTCTATTCCATTCAATCTCCTCACAAAAGTGCCTCTGTAGGTGAACTACTGCAGTTTAATTTTTTACATACATATTGTGGGCCTATCCCAGCTTTCCTGCAGTCTCATTTTCTTCTAAATTGCTGTAATGTGCTTCTTGCGAGAGAGGAAAATCTAAGAAAAATCATGCTCAGTTATCAATATAAACGATCCATAAATCCAATAAGTAAGAAATTTTCAGGAAAAGACATTCTACTTAACTGGGAAAGCAAATCACCTGGTATTCAACATCATACGTGAATATAATTTCTTGTTTATCTTCAACTTCTTGAGGAGCTTTAGAGTTAGCAACGGTGCGTTTTGCAGTTGCATCGCATGAGGTTAAACGATTATTGCCATTCCATTTTCCTTCATATTCGTGTTTAACACTGGATACATCAAAGGACCAGTTTGTCACATCACCAGGTTGCTACCGCAACGAGGAATCAGTAAATTGACTAAGAAATGAAGGGCATCAAAGGAACCAACCTGAATGGTTTTACCTCAAAGCCCACAATCCTCGCCGCCTCGGTTTGGATGTCTCTGTGATACTTGACGGTAAACGTCAAATGGTTGTGTATGAAATACTTATCATCCTTGCTCTGGAAAAAAAAAAAAAGAGTAACATAAGGAGAAATTTGCATTCTAAAATGCCAAAAGGCTGTACGCTCATAATTAATGTACTCACACCAGTGTACTGTCCTTTGAGTCCAACATGATAACCCAGCTGATATATGGGAGGAGATTCCTGGTCTAGCCTTGGTACAGGAACCACCAGAGGAAGGTTATCCAGTATCCTGTCACAAGTACATTTGTTATGGATATATGGCCTGTTCTGAAAACAATGTTCGTGGAAATTAGGAGATGAGCAAAGGTCCAGATAAAAAAGCACCCTACATGTTCACCCGATACTCATCTTCAATCTTCTCTTTGAACTCCTTTGCAGTTTTAGCGTCAAGCACTAGCCGACATACAACATTACACATCTGTGGTTCCCTCATTTTAAACTGCAAGAATGCCATTCAGCTGAAAGTTATAGGTAACAAGAAAACAATGTAGAAGACATCAACTAATCAATGTATGAAACTGACCACAAAAGGAGAATTCTCAATGCGATCACCACGCAGTACTTCCCCAAGATTCTCTCTGCTGTCAACTATGGTTTTTGGACGACAGTAAGGAAGAGAGTAGTACGAGTAAGGAAGCTGAGTCTTCGTAGAGGATAATTTGTTCACTTTCACATTCAACAGATCACCCTGCATTCAAGAAAACAAAAGATAATCAGAAACAGCCCTAATACACGTGGCAGTATCCAGAATGGAGGCAAATATCAGGCACAATCAACTGAGCCAAGAATGTCAAGAAAGCATGAGCATAGAAAACCCTAATGCACAGCCACAGTTAAATTACCCAGCTCTTAGATCAACTTCTTATCTACCATAAATTTTCAACTACAATTTTGGAACAGAAGCATCGAAATCAGCTGAATAATTGCTTTAAGAGGAATCTGTCTCAATTGGCAAAAAAATTTTCTTTCATGCAATTAGATGAAAATTTTAATTGATTTACCACATCGTGTTTCTTTTTTGTGGTTTTGACCACTAGTGATGGTGAGCAATTAGGCAACAAACGCAATTCTATGATTGAAAAAAACGGAACACAAAATTCACATACCTACTTAATTATAGATATAAAAGTTTAGAATCGTGTTAATTTGCTAACACCATGCACAAACCATAATCGACATAAGAAGAAAGCTGGGATCATAGCACAGCTATTAAATCCTCGAATGCCTTGAAATATACTTTTATTTTCATTAACTTAGGAAGAGAAAGAAAGGAACTCATACGCCAGTTGAACCATTCCTTGAACCAAATTTTAGATATTGTAGATGTGTGTGTGTGTGTGATGCCATTATAGATAATTAGATCCTTGTCGTCTGTGAATTATTGGTATACAGTCGGAAAGCATTTCGTACACTATCTTCAGTAACAAAACAAAGGTTTGATTTATGCATCCAGACACCATCCTCTCCCTAAATTATTCCTTACCTCTCCCCCGATTCAGCATTCAGTGAATCATTTCTAATTTCACCAGTTCATCTTACCCTGGCCTTAGAACTATTCTTAAATATCTACGGGTTTACCAAATCTTATGACAGAAGCCAAAACAGCTAAAGATCAACTCAACAAACGCACATTCCAATTGAAGATATCCATCAACACAAATTAAACCCCGAATGAAGCAATCGACACGGAGAAGCATCACAATCATCACAGATCTGAGAATCAAACGCAGATCAAGCACTCTAGGTACAATAGGAAAACCAGATGCAGATTAGCACAGTAAATCCCGTAGAATTCAATCAATTAACATATAAAATGTCCACACACACACACACACAATTCATTAGAGAGAGAGAGAGAGAGAGACCTTCTGGAAATCCTGGGGAGCGACGCCGGGGAGGTAGAAGGAAAGAGCATTGTGGCTGAGAAGCAGAAGGACGGTGGCGCAGATCGACGCTTGTAATGCGAGAGATCGGCGAACTTCCATGGCGTCTGTGTTGAGAGAAATGGGCGCGTTACAGATCCAGACTACCAGATATATAGAGAGGAAGAGAACGAAACATGAATTTGTGTGGTGACACATATATTTTATATAAATATATGGAAAATTATATCCAACGCCCCTAAAGTTTAAGATAATTAAAAAATTACCCCTAACTTGTTCGAAAAAATATAAAAACAACCCCTGAGATTTAATATTATGACCAAAATACATTTATATTTAAGAAACTTTTGTAACCCAATCACGTTTGTTTTTCACCACTACTTTTGTAACCAACGCCATTGACCGTTTTATTGTCATTTAACATAGGATAATTCTTTTTCTTATTTTTTATTTTTTTATTATAATTTTTAGCGATTCACCCTAAATTCATAATATTTATTTTTTTTTAAATTATAAGAGGAAAGATAAAGAGATAATGAAGGGTAAAATACTTATTTTGTCCATTTATTTATGATAAAAATGAGGTTATTACTATTTTGGAACCCTAAAAAGTAATTTTTGTAATTACATCAAATTTTATGGATAGTTATTGTAATTTTCCCTAAATATATTTATGGTGAGGAAGTTACATTATAATGCCGACAGAAAGCGAAGCCGCACCGGACTGGGCCACGAAGCGGATGGGAGATCTTTCATTGGGCCAGGAAGTGGGCCCACTGTTTTATTGAGCCAAGAGTGAAGCCCAACTTCCCGGAACCACTGATTCTTGGGGAAAACCTGGGCTCCTACAGACGAATATTGGGCATTCAACGCCCAACCCAAATAGGTCCATTGATGGAGAGAGCTACAGTAGTTGGTACCTCCAAGGACGTACAAGCCTGTGAAGTTATTCTAAGGACATAAAACCTGGAGGGAATCTGTGGCTTGTAACCCAAAAGCCCATCATCCATCCTGCAAACCTTCCACCCACCAAACCCTTTCATACTCTAAACTTCTCTTTAATTAATATATATATATATATATAATAAAGAACAAATAAGATAACTCTAACATTCGAAAATCTCTCTCCGAGAGTTCTATCAAAAAAATAAACATTATTTATAAAGTATTTTAATTCTAATAAGACTTGAAATATCAAAATGAATATTATTCTTAACAGTCTTAATCTTAATAGATATCGAAAAAACTTCATCATTTCAATAAATATATGTTTCTAAAACTCGTTTTAATATGATATTCAGATTTTTAATATCTGATTTAAATATTAAAGCGTTTGCGCAAAGATTTTTTTATATTCTCTAATAATTTTTTTTTTCTTGCAGAGTTCCAATTGACTTGATAAGGATGTTTTTATTCAATAAATTCTTTATTATGTTTGAATAATAATAATTAATAAAATTCTTTAAATATTAAAATAAATTATATTTATTAATACTTAATTATCCCCTTCAACATTATCACCAAAAAGAAGAGAAAGGGACAATGGGCAGTGCTAGTGGCTATTCCTAGTGAGTTTGAGAAAGGGAAACACGGGGGACTTTGCTTTGCTGGCTTAAAGTGGGCATTATTGTTGTTATATTAATTACTAATTAGTACAAGCAATTAATTAAACAGTCCTTAAAAGGTGTGGTGCAGTCACTAATTCAAAAACCTAAGGGGACCCTACACTTCACATTTGTAGGTTTAAAGCTGTTTCAAGGCCCAAGGGCCCCCGTGTAGGACTTGTACTATCACCCCCTCTTTTCCTAAAGTTACAATTATGCTTCATCATATTTCTTACCTACCTTTTTTTTTTTTTTTTTATCATTTGTGTCTCATTTAACTTATAGAAAAATGTTAAGCAGCCCTGTGGTATTAGCCATTTAGTAGGGTGAATTGTTCTTATGCCCATTTTGCCCTTCTTTAATTTCACAATCCTATGTGAGTTGGAAGATATTATTGGTACATTTTATGTACACTTTAAGCTATAAATGAATATAATTAATTGAATAATTTAAATTAAATAGATTGATTTTTTAAAAAAAATTTAAACTCAACTACTAAATAATTACTTAAATAAAAAATATAAATTAATATTAATATAAAATATATAAATATAAATATATAAAATATTAATATAAAATGTCATCAAAAGTGTAAATTAATAATAACTCATTAGTTCGTGAATTTAATAATATACTTTTAAGACTTTTTATTTAAACATTAAGAACAAGATTAAAAAAATTAAATTTATCAAGAGTAAGATAAATTTATTAATATTTAATTCTTATTTTTAAGAGTAATAATTAGTATATTTTAAAAATAAATTACCATTTACATTATCCAAAAATACATATATTCGAGAGTCAACGACGGCAAATCCACGCCTCAACCGAAGAAGGAACGCGGGGACCCACTCGTGGGGCCGCGCGTGCATGGGACACGCGCTCGCTCTCCCCGTGCGCCCAATCACCACCCCCACGGACGCGAAGGAAGAAAATAAAGTGCATTGCGAGGGGCAAAATAGTCCTTTAACAGATGGCGTGCTTTAACGGTATAAAGCTTCTTAAAAGGCCACTCTGTACTCCAAACAGTCCCCTACTCTCTCTCTCTACTTACTTTAGCTGCAGAATTCAGGGGATGGAGCGACAACTGTATCAGAAGACTGAAATGGACTCTACCATCATCATTCATAGCCATAGAGGGAATTTATATATGTGTGTGTGTGTGTGTAAATGTAGAGAGAGAAAGAGAGATACTAAAGATTAGCACTATGAAGAGAGAGAGTCATTGACAGGGTTGAGTAGAGTGAGGCTAAGGCGGCTGGTACTTAAGGACCCTATTTGTGCCAAGTGTAATTGCCACTCGGGTAGGTTGAATAATTGAGAAAGAGAGTAATTGCATCATCAATGTCATCATAAAGGGTGGCCTCGCCTTTGGAAACCCATTGCGGGATTCGAGTTTGGGCTCGAGACCCGACGTGGGATTGTCTGCTTGTGCCTTCGACGCTTGTGGGTTGTTCTTTCTGGTTGTTTCGTAGTCAAGATTGAAAAATCACTGTCGGGAGGAATTCTAGAGAATGGAGAAGGTTCTGGGCGCCGGGTTGGTTTGGTCTTGAAGGCGGGGTTTGAGGCAATGTGAAGTGGCATTTTTGGGGAGAAAATGAAGTTTATGAAGCTGGGGTCGAAGCCTGATGCTTTGCAATCCGAAGGCAACTCGATCAGGTAATTGGCTTTTTGTTGTTGCGTTGTTCTGTTTCATTTGGTGTCATCTTCAGTTCTTGATATGAAAAATATTCATCCATTTTCGTTGCTTCTTTGTGAGTTTCTTTCCTTGTAGTTTCTATTCAAATTAAGTCCTTTTTCCCTCCTTGTGCTCATTATATGGTGTAGAAATGTTGTAGCTCCGAGTCCAAATCGTGAGGGTTTAATAACAAGAGCCTAATCATGTTTTTTTTTTTTTAATGGTAATATTGTCTGTCCATGCTATGTATTTATGTTCAAATATTTAGTTAAAATTCATGTAGCAGACCCATTTTGTGAGATTAAGGTTTGTTAGGCAACAATTTCCATCCTACCAATTGTTCTCTGCTATGGAACTTGTAGGACATATGGTTTTGATGACTAGTGGCTTTAGTTAATTACTTATTTCAGACATTTCTCAGGTTGTTTCTTTCGGTCCATGCACATCCTCCCCTCTCATTTTCTACCATGTTCTTCTGCATGCTAAATAGATGAGCCAAACTAAATTAGGCTGGCCGTTGGTTCGTATTTAAGGAGAAAAACATCCGTGCAAACCTTGTTGGGTTAGGTGCATCAGTGGGAATTTTTCTCCTTAGATCGGGGAGATGTACTAGGCCAAAAAAGACACTATGGAATACTAGCATGCCAATTCTAAGGTGATTAAGGCTTTGGACTCTCCTTGTAGTGTTTGCAAAATGATATTGTATTTTTGTCCAATGTCACTTTTTAATCACTAGATTTACTTTCCATTGATTTTGATCTCTGTTTTTAAATTGATAAATGGGTCTGGGCCTTAGTTTCTCTCCTTTTTCTTTTGCTTCTATAGTTTTATTGGCGGGAGTGGGAGATGAGAGCCTAAAAGTTAGGTCATTTATGAAAAGAACAAGTAAAATTTTCCCTGGTTATTACATTTGTGTTTCTATGTGCAAATTAACTGTAATTATATTTGCTATTCTGTTCATAAGTTAAAATTTCATTTATCTTTGATAGTTACATTGAGTAAGACATCTATTCTTGCAGGCATGTGTCGTCAGAACTTGCACCAGATGTTATTGTAAGTGTTGGTGAAGTGAAGTTCTACCTTCACAAGGTATGCCCTCGTTAAAACTTCTTCATAGGGTGCATCCAACCATACGATTTTGTTGGGATCTCTAATTTCATATTTAATTGTGAACTAATCCATACTCACGGAGATTTTTGTGGTTGTCCTCCTATTGATGTAAATGAATGCTACATCAGCAGTTTATTGGGAAGTTTGGTAATATTACTTGTAATTAGTCTTATAAGCTCAAAAATTAACTTCAATTAATCCTTTTGGATGAGGGACAGTGGTGTTACTAGTGGTATCAAAACCAGCCCAGGACCATTGTTGAGCAGGTATGAGTTAAGAGAGTGTTTGAGACTCACTTAGATTAGATTGAGATTCTTCTCTCTTTTCTTTTATTCTTTTTGGTCTCATGAGAATGCTACGTCCTAAAAGGGGGCGAGTTTTTCACAACTCAATCTCATGTGGGTAGAGGGCCCATGTTGTGCCAATCGCCCTAGAGGAAGTTTGGATCCTTGCCATTTTACATACACTGTAAAACTAACAACACATGATTTCTAAAGTTTGGACATTTTTGTATGCACTTTCTGCTCTGCTTAATATTGCAAACCAATGAAGATATGTAAAACCAAAGTACTTTTTGTGATTGAAAGATAGGACAAGTCATGAGCTCAGCTGTTTTAAGCTTCATAGTGACATGGCCAGCCTTTGAAATTGGTTGCATCTGACAACGATGGGAATTAGATTCTTGTTTAATAAAGTAAATTGCTGATTGAAAAAATGATTATATTATGGATAAGAGGCAAATTTTTCATATTTGGGACACCCAAATTCCTGGTCCATAAAGAGGAAACATTTGTGCACATAATTGCAAAGCTTCATCTTCTTGAGTTTTGTCCCACTGCTTCCTTGAGTTTGGTTCATATCTTCATGTTATGATGTCCAAATTTGTGCTTGCAGTTCCCTCTTTTGTCCAAGAGCAATTACTTACAAAAACTCATAGTGAAAGCCGATGAGGAAAGCTCCGATGAAATTCATTTGGCTGACTTCCCCGGTGGGCCAAAAGCTTTCGAAATTTGTGCTAGATTCTGCTATGGGATGACTGTCACTCTCAATGCATACAATGTTGTGGCTGCCCGTTGTGCAGCAGAGTACCTTGAGATGACTGAAGATGTTGACCGAGGCAACCTGATTTTCAAAATTGAAATATTTCTCAATTCCGGTATTCTCTGCAGCTGGAAAGATTCCATTATTGTTCTGCAGACTACCAAATCTCTTCTTCCATTGTCTGAGGATCTGAAGATAGTTGGAAGATGCATTGATTCGATAGCATCAAAAACTTCTGTTGACCCATCAAATGTGACCTGGTCGTATACGTACAACCGGAAATTAACAATTCCAGATAGAATAGTTGAGGTTGGGATCAAATTCCAGGAAAAAGTCCCAAAAGATTGGTGGGTTGAAGACATATGTGAACTTGATCTTGACCTGTACAAACGTGTTATGATGGCTGTGAGATCAAGAGGGAGAATGAAAGGGAATGTGATTGGTGAGGCGCTGAAAAGTTATCTTGTGAGATGGTTGCCAAATTCAATTGATGCCCTGGCCTCTGAAGCCCACAACAAGAGGAACAAATCTTTGGTTGAAACAGTAATATACTTGTTGCCTTCAGACAAAGACGCTGGTTGTCTGTGTAGCTTCTTGGTCAAGTTATTGAAATTTGCCATTCTATTTGGAGCAGATGATGCATCAAAGGAAGACTTGATGAATAGGATTGGTTTGAAATTGGATGAGGCTTCTGTTAATGATCTATTGATTCCCGCAAGGTCTCCCCAAACTACAAAATACGATATTGAACTTGTGCAGTCCCTTGTACACAGATTTATGGTACACAAAAGCCGTACTCGGGATTTGAACATTGCTGAGAAGAATGAGTTAATCAGTGCTGATTTTGTTTTAGGGCATGTGTCCTGGTTGAATGTTGGTAAACTGATTGATGGGTATCTTGCTGAAATTGCCAAGGATCCTAATCTTACCATCTCCAGTTTCGTTCTCTTGTCAGAGTCAATCCCCAAGTCAGCTAGACCAATTCATGACGGGCTATATGGGGCGATAGACGTATATCTTAAGGTAATATCTTAAATTGTTTACTTAAACGCGCTAAATCTGCCTTTATTATGGATGCAGTACGTGTGGAACAATCAGGAGAACACTGCAAAGAATTAGTACTTTTACTAAGTAAAACACCTAGTCAAGTCTGGCTACAAGTTTAAATCCTGGGATTATAATGTATATGTATAGATCCGGTTGCTTTGAATATGACTGTAACATAAAACTGAACAACTTCATGTGTTCAGGAGCATCCCAACTTGACAAAAACTGAAAAGAAGAAGATCTGTGGGCTGATGGATGTCAAGAAGTTGACGCTGGATACATCCATGCGTGCAGCCCAGAACGAGCGCCTCCCACTGCGAGTAGTTGTACGAATTCTGTTTTTTGAGCAGGTTAGAGCAGCTGCCGGGGCTCAAGCCTTGAGCAACCAGCCTCGGGAGGACCCACATTGCGTGGCTAACAACGAAGAAGATTGGGGGAAGAAGAAGGCCGGGAAGGGCAGCGAGGGCAATTCCCTCCGGGAACAGATGAGTCAGGTGAAGATGATCGATGGGTGTAAACCGAAAAATGGCAAGTTGGCCACGAAGGATGCCAAGAACAGGGGAAGTGTCACGCAGCTGCTGCCGTCTAGGTCAAGGAAAATCTTTGATAAGCTGTGGGTAGTGGGCAAAGGGCATGGAGAAGCCGAGAATAAGAGCTCAGAGACGTCTGGCAGTTCTCAGAGCCCAACTTCAATGATCCATGGCGAGACCAAGTCATCAGGTTCCTTGTCAAGACACAGGCGATATTCCATCTCTTGAAATGGTACTTGCAGCCCATAAAACTGAAGAAAAGAAGCAGATTTGAGAATTGAGATTTCTACAGCTGTAAGTGTAAAGAATTTGTAGGTAGATTGGTGTGGCAGAGGGTTTGGTTGCAAAATGTTCTTTTTCTTCTTCCTTATCTGTTGTTCTTCATTGTACCATCATCTATCTGTATTACTAATGGAAGATCACCAGAGTTTGAACTCATTTGTAAGGGCAAGATTTTGTCTTTTGATATAGTTTTCACGGTCAAGTTAGTATTGAATGAGTGAAATAAATAGTATTGGATTTTTAAGCAATTGATGTGTTGGGCACTGCTATGTTGCCCACCGGGTAACATAGCAGTTGACTGAGAGAGGGGGGATCGGCCCCATGCAATAACAGTTGCCTTGGTGTGTTTACTTATTGAAATCTTACTTTTTATATATATGTTAAGACTGCAATAATTAACAAAAAATTTTATTAATATTTTTAGTGTTTGAGAGAGATTTGTCAGAAGATCTAAGAGGACATATGCCACGCCTTGTTCAATAGGGCATATGATGGGTCTTTGATTGGTAAAATTCATGACACACTTTAATAGTATTTGGTTTTTTTATAAAATAATTTTTAAAAAATAATATGTATTAAATAATGTTTATATATAATATTTCAAGTAAATATCAAAATTAAAAACATGTAAAATAAATTATTTAATAATTTAGAGAAATAATATCTTCTACATTTTTCCCTTGGTGAAGAGGTGGATTTGGTCGGTTGCAACCGGCCAAACAGCTAGCGCAAGCCTCGAGAAGAAGTCAATGGAGGAAGCTGCGAAATGGAGTTATTTCCAGAAGATTCTGCCATGAGAAGATGATGAAAAGAGGCAGAAGGAGAGATCAAAATTCAATTCAAAAGGATGAAAGTGTCAACACTCATCTTCTCTTTTCTTCTTCTCTTCACTATAACCAGTAGTTTCTTCTCTCCAACAAGAGTAAGAGCCATCTCTCACTTCTCCTCACCAGATCAATCAATTTCAGGCTCAGAGTGCAAGGCATGGCTGGTCCAATCAATCCCCACCCAGATGCCCCGCCTCTCTCCTGTTCATGGCGTTCTTTCAACTGGTATTGTTCTTCCTTTTCTGTTTCTTTAACGACATGCTTCTGCTTACAATTCTCCTTCTTGTTTGGTTTCCCAGAAAAAATGTGGAAAACACAAGATTTGTGGAGAAAAGGAGGGCCATAGATGATTTAGATGGAGTATGTGAGACAAATACCCAATTTGATTGTGAATAGGGAATAAAAGATGGATATTGGATATTTAATCTAGTTAGAATCGACTCTTATAAACAGAATAGTCATTATTGTACTTGTGAGTGGGTACCTACAACCAAATAAAAGAGTTTTCGGAGTGTGTGTAATCAATTACTGTGTAGAAAGATTTTGTAGTTTTTCTACATAAAATTACTGTTTTAGTGAATTATCTAAATTGTTGCGTGACAGTAGATATAGATATGAAGGTCAAACTACATTAAATTTCTGCGTGTGATTGTGCATGACCCGATACTAATAAGGGCTAATATTAAAGATTAATTTTTTTAATTTACTTCTGATGCAATCACGTGGGCTTGACTTTTATGTCTTTTTTGATGGGTGTCAAATCATGTTAGGTAGTTACATTCATGATTCGAGATTATTTTTTTCTCAGCAGCCAAACAGTTAATTCATTGTTTATTTTCGCCTTTCCCTCGTCCTCCAGTTGTTGCATATTTAATGTTTGCTTTGATTGCTTTCTGAGAAATGTGAGGGATAAAGAGACGGTAATGCTTGGAGTACAAGGAGTTTTGATTACTTTTGGACATGAAATATCATTTCCATGGTCTTCACTGTTTGCTGTTAATTTTCAAATATGAAAAAGTTGAACTTTGGAAACAGTGTAATTTTCAAATCAGAGTCGATTCTTTTGTGAGCCTGAGCCTTCTAGTGGCAAAAACAATTTAAAATGGATTCCTGGAAAACTTTTCTGTTGCTCACGACGCGGGCAAATTGAGAGAGAGGGGGGCATGGGCCCCGGGGTGGGTGGGACCCACACACCCACCTCCGACGAGCCTGCGTCGGGTAACATAGCAATGCCCTGAATTTCTGAAGAGGGTTTACTTTAAGGAAATTTATCAAATAAAGTTTTAGCAGTTCCTCTATACATCTGTACTGCTTTCTATTTGTTTTCTTTATTTTTGTGAACAGGAGATTACTTTCAGATCTAGGTGATATTTTAACAGTGGACATTTGCCATAGTTTTGAACATGTTAATCTTCTTAAAAATTGCTCCAAAAATTGGAATTCTGCATAAGCCAATTCGGTGACAAATTATTGAAACTATTTTATGGAAAGATAAATATGGCCATGGATAGAGATGATTGGTGATCTAGAATTCGTGTAACTAGCACCACTTAGTGGAATTAAGGCTTGTGATTTTGGTTATATTTTATGGAAAGACTCATATCTAATACAACCAACCTTGTTTTCTATTTTGATTCCATTCTTTGTAGGAAAAATGAACAAAGTCAAATCACTTGAATCAAAATGTTTCCCTGTTTCCGTACGTTAGGATTTGGATATTTAAATGTATGGTATTGAAATTTAGATAAGTTCCTTAACTCTATTAAGGGAGGCCTGATAATTCAAGATTCCCCACTCAACTAACATAGTCAATTCAATTGGCTAAATTAAGTGTGAGTTGTTAAGGCAAAAGAACATAAGAATGAAAAACTGAAATGTTATTTCTTATTTCTTTTTTTTGGCTTGCCCCAAAACCTTCTATGTATTTTAATTTTTGGCAACCAAATTGAGTAGTGTACTTTTTTTCTTAGTTGTACTAATTAATGCAATGTGATGCTATCAGCGGATGTTTTTCGGTGGATGGCTGGAAATTCTTCCAAGAGGCTGGATATATTGGCTCAATATTGGCAATTAGTAGCCCAGCCTGATGATCCTCGTTCTGGGGATTATGGATACTCAAAAGCTGAAATGCAAGGTTTTGGTGCCGATGAAGGTTTTAGTGTTTATAAAGCATTAGAAAATGCTGCTGATCGCAATATTGATATCAGGTACACACAACTTCTGTGTAACCTTTTTTATTCCTATAGCTTACAAGCAATATAAAGGTGGTAGCTGCTTTCTGTCAATAAATATTACAAGTTTAATTTTGTTGCCAATATGTATGAACCTTAAAATTGGAATTCCTGAAAAAATATTCTCAAAATTTGCAAACTCACAAGTATGGAAATAGCCCCCATAGTTAGTTGGTCTTGGAGTTTAGTTTCGATGTCTGTGGTTTTTGGCAGAAGTACAAGTTATTTTCATATTTGGCTGCATCTTCTGTTGATAACTTCATGTCACATAGTATCCTGCACATTCCCTTGCTGGCTGCAAATCTCATTCTGAAATAAGCATATACAGAACAAGAATACTTTGGCTTCAGATTGTTGTATGATAGGGTTAAGATTAACTTGATCACATTGATGGACAAACGTACTTCCAAATTTGGTTTTGATTGTCTATTGACATCTAAGGAATCATAATTTATCAGGAGACATTTAGCTGCAGTTTAGTTGTGAAAAATGTTTTCCATTTTTCTAAAAGTTGGAACATATGTTAAAAAAGAGAGATTTGGAGAACTTGTGTTAGACGAGGAGATGGAGATGATTTGGGAAAAATTTTGTGGAGAACCACATTTTTCAAATCTTCAAATTAGTAAGGAAAATTTGAAAAATATATTTTAGTTCTCCAAATTCAGCTCAATTTGTTTTCCACACCTAAATAGCCCCTTATTCTTTGATTTACTTTCGTAGTTTCATAGTATTGATCCTGTAAAAAATAGTTTATAAACTGTTCAGTTGAACTGTTTATGCATTTTGGCTTCTTTCTAGAACTTCCCCATTGCCAAATTTTCACCTTCTGTCACAAAAAATAGTTTTTGTTTTGATGCTTTCTTTTTTCTTTTTCAAAATATGACTGTAAGATGAAGGAATAACTCTGATTTGGGTGGCCAAGAGAGATCTCAGGGCTACTAAGATCTTCAAGGGCTGATTCGTGTGCTTGCAAGTTCTGAAACAGAGTGGAGAAGACTATCAGGGTTATGAACTGTAAATCTTTTCCAACAATGAATAACATCAGCTGGAGAAATGCATTACCAACTAGAAAATCATTGTGTATTATTTTTTATTTACAATAACCTTTTCTGTCTTTTATTTTCTGGATGCATGTGTTTTGCCTTCTGAGTATCAGTGCTCCAGTAATTAAAATGGATCCTATGCTAAAACTTTTGCTGTAAAGATCAATAACATGCTAACAACATATCAAAGAGTGAAAAGGCATTAGTCAAGCTACTATTGTTCATTTGTAAGTTGTTTGTCTATACTATTGTTCATTTGTAAGTTGTTTGTCTATTCGCATGTGATTATTTGTTTATTGTGATTTGGAACATTTTATTTCACTCCACTTTTATTGCATGTCATTCTCCATTATGAAATCACATAATGCGAAGTTTGTCATTTGTCTGTAATTTTAGGTCTCATATGTTTCACATGTCAACAACTTATCCAGGCTTTTGCAGCACTCTGGAGTATATCCTGATTATACCAAAGAACCATCTAACCTTGCTTCAGGGAGGCCAAATGTGAAGAATATCACCTTACTGTTAAGTGAGTGGTGGGGATCAGGCATAGTCCACTCAAAAGTTTGGATATCAGATAGCCGGAATGTTTATATTGGATCTGCAAACAATGACTGGAAATCTCTTACTCAGGTACTGTGACACATGCCGTTAAAACCTATGAGAGAAGGGATAATCATGGTTTTCTGAAACCCAGTTCATCCAGGCTTCAGTAATTTAAAGGTTGTTCCTCCAGTTGTACGTTTTTAACAAGCATACAACAACAGTTTGGCACTTTTAAGGGACAGATGAGAAATAAACCATCTATATTCCAGTTAAATACTACTATTAGTTGTCCCCATCTGTTGAGGTCTCTTTGACTGAGGAATAGGCCGAAACATAGAATAACTACTCCAATTAAGTGCTGCATATTGCAACTGGAAGCAATATTTCTTGCCCTTCTCAGCCCCCTAATCAGCTACAATCATGCATTAAAAGATGGAAATAAACCAGGTTTAACTATCTCATGTTACTCCTGTAATTACAAAAAAGTTAACATAATCCATTCCTTTGATATTGGAGTAATCATGGACATATTGCTATTATGTAGTAAAGCTTTACCAAATATCATTTTCTGTAAACAGCCTGTGACATTATCCAAAGGATTCATGACCTTAGCCAACAGGCCCAACACTTTATCTGTTCTCTACAGTGTCTGCAATTCTAGAATCAGATAATTCCCAGCCAAAGGATTTTCCTCTGCATTGTCGTTTGTGCTTTTGTACATTGCTATTCTAGAATCAGAAATAACTGTCAGTCTTTCTTTGTACTTTGTCTTACCCATGATGTGCTGCTATTTATCTTTTGAGAGACAAAACTGAGACAACACTCACCTATTAAGGTTGCTGTCAGCATTTGTCTTTCCTTTCATGATCTCTGAACATGCTTAGCCAGAATTTCAAGCAAAAAAATTCTGAGACCTCCAAATCCCAGCCTTCCAAATTTTAGGTTGAAGTATGAGATAGGTTATATTCTCACATTAGTTAGATCAGATTTCATTGGGTATACTTGCAAGAATATAATAGCTCCCACCTAAAGAATTAGTGTCTCCACAAGATCTTCAGTGAAGGCCAAAATATCTCATTTTTACCATTAGAGGAGTTTTTTTGTATTCTGAAATATATTGAGATACAAGACATTGTGCATTAGAAGACCTTGTTTCATTGTATCTCAGGCATCAAAGTCTTGAACACAAACTGGCATTTCAGAGCTTGGGGTAAGTAGTGGGAGTGGTGGGAGCATTGCACAAGAAAGGGCCATCTTTTTTCCTTTCTATGAATTCCCATGATCTCCTCTAGAAGATGGAGCTAAATTTCATCTATGTCACTTGAAGTTAATCCTATTGTTCCATAATTCATCATGTAATGACCTAGTTTGAAAGTTTTTATTCTGAGGCCTAACCTTGACAGCAAGGGTAAGATTGCATACAAAATTGATCTCCCCCTACTCTCGTAAAATAGGGAGCCTTGTGCACCGGGGAGGCCTTTTTTTAAGTTTTTACTCGATGGTCATAGGTCAAAAACAATGCAACAAAAAAAGGGCATCCTCAATGAAGAAGGTTCCTTGTTTTGCAAGGGTTGGGGGAGAGTTGTATTTGTACGTTACCTTCCCTTTGTTTTTTTTTTTTGGCTAAGAGGTTGCTTCCAAAAAAATGAAAATAATAATGTTAATAAATAATGATAATAAATATTAATGAATATTTTTGTAAGTTCTTGACAATTAGATTATATTGTGTTTAAGAATCATAACCATTGAGCTGGTTATTTGTATTATTGTATTATTAGAATGAGCAAGAGAAGTGGTAGATTTAGACTCTATTAATAGAATGTTATGTTGTGATCTTTTAAGATTTGATTTTATGTTTTTCTTATTTTTAATGTAGTCGAGTTGTTTCCAGTAGTTGATAGGGTATTGTTATCTATTTAGAAGATTTACAAGGAAGAGTTTTTAGTTCATGGAATATTAGTTAAATAGTGATTAAAACTTAATATTTTTATGATATAAATTAAATTATCGACTAAACGTCAGAAATATGGACATATACATGTTGGTCAAGGAAATTGATTGAGGTTACTAATTTTCTGATATTTATAGGTAAAGGAAGTTGGGATATATTTTGCTGGTTGTCCAAAAGTAGCTAAGAAGCTTGAAGTCTACTATGACAACTTGTGGAAACTTGCATCTCTTAAAGCATCGGTTTACACAAAAACAATATGGGATCAGCAGTGGCAGATCACCAGAAAAGTTCCTTGTTGGTCCCATTTTATTCATTTCAAGGAGAGGTGCAGGTACGGCACATGCAATGTACTGAATATTTTGTAGCTCCAAGATACATCTTAAGACAGCTGATCTGTATAATTCACTGCTCAAAATGTTGTATCATTAAGCAATTACTGATCATGCTGATGAATGTTCTGTTTATCTTGCTGCAATCTTTCTGTCTTTTCTATGGAGAAAATGAGCATGAAAACTTGTAGCCTTTTCTATATTTTTAAGAGTATGAACTTGTACCTTGACAGATCACCTATCCATCGTTATGTTGAGGTTCCTCATGTAGCAGGCTATCCAGAACTTTCAGACCCTCACATGTTTCAAATGCCAATTCTAACTCCAGGAAGCAACTTTTCAACTTTGCAGCATCAATCCAACTATCTGTCGTTCGCTCCACCAGAGGTCAGTGGTGAATGTTATATATTCTTTTACATTTTATTATCATCTTTGATTTTTCTGTGACAACTAGAGGGACTAGAGAATAGATAGTATAATTGATTATATAAAATCACAGTGGGTTCACTTCAATCTGTACTTGGCATGCCTTGTTGTCATGCATTGATTCAAAATAAATGGAAATGAGAAGATAGAAAAAGAAAATGGTTATATTGTAAAAAATTTCATTTTTTAGATTGGTTATCTACACGAAGTGTACGCACGCAAGTGATCTTTTCCCTTGAGAAAGGTATTTGGAAAAAAAAGATAAGGTTGCTCCTTTGGGACTAGGTCACGGTTTCAAATTGTGAAAACGCCTTTTTGCAAGGAAAGACTGCTTGCAAATATAACCCTCCCCTAATTGTCACAAAGCAGGGAGCCTCGTGCATTTTGAACATGCTTTTTCCCTTGAAAGATTCTTGTTCCAAACATTAGTTGTTAGTTTTGTGGCAGAAGAAAACAAAATTATTTTGTTGCTCAAGCAATTTTAGATATCAAATAACCAAATCACTGTTCAGACAGTGAAGAAATCTGTTTCATTAGAGTTCCTTTATGATAGAAACGATTGATAGCTTCAGAGCTTGTACTTCCAACCCAGCAGGCTGTTTATGGCTTTCTGTAAATTTATACAATGAAATTCTCTTCTATTTACGAGCATTTCATCTTTATTTTGCCCGTGAGTAAAAAGTATTTCTTCTTGTTGAAGACAAACCAAATAACTCTCATTTCTCAATATCCCTGAATTTTGATGAAAGCATTTTGGTTTATACTTGTTACTACTACTACTACTAATGTAATCTCTAAACTGCAGCTGTTGTTCCATAAGTACCAGACAGATGAACAGGCATGGATAGACACAATTAAATCTGTAGGGTTCGGTGCAACCGTCAGAATTAATACTATGGATTGGCTTGGCCAATCCCAGTACACAAAACAAACAGTTTACTGGTCATCCCTTTCCTCGGCAATATCAGAGGTAGTTGGAAACTTCTGATTTCTTTGAATGATTTCATTCATCTTGGATTATTATTGTGGTAACTATTGTTGGTGTTGTAATTGATGTCCACTGATCAAATAACAACCTATCGAGCCTTAATCTCAGTACATGGGATCAGCTTCATGAATTCTAGCTCATCAATTATTTTTATTTATGATTCTATCCTTTGTAAAACTCTTGCAACTCATATCATATACGAGAGCATTCCACCAAGTTTTTCTTGATCTTGCTGTACATAACTGGTGACTTATTTTCTCCCATCTCCCGTTTTCTATTCTGATACGCGATTTAATAGGACTTGGACCTATCGGCGAACTGCAGCATAAGCCACCGAGTTGCATTTTTGTAATTCACGACCTCTTGTCTTCCATGATTGAGTAAAACAATGCGTTTCTTTATGCATTCTTCTGGAAGCTTCGAGCATTTGTTTCTGATCAAGTTCCTGAATTCTTGCTAGGTTGTGTTTTCTAAGCATGCAAAGGTCAAAATACTGGTAGCATACTGGGCACACTTCATCAACAGCACAGATCAGTACCTCAAGTTTCTTCTCTACTCCAACACCCTTTGCTCTTCTTCAATGTACAACAGATGCTCCGGCGGGATTGAGATCAAGTACTACGTCGTCCCCGGATTCAACTCCACCGGACCTGCCATCGCTAACGGGGCTAGAACCGGGAACACATACCCCGGCTATTCCCGCGTCAACCATGGAAAATACGCGGTGAGCGACGTGCGAGCCCACATCGGGACCAGCAATCTCATCTGGGATTACTTCTATACGACCTCTGGTGTCAGCTTCGGGACCTATCACCCTGCCATTGTTGCACAGCTTCAAGAAGTTTTCGATGCTGACTGGTACTCACCTTACACTGTTCCGGTTGAGGCATTGCCGGAAGGCCATGCTTATTCGAGCTGATGATGACAACTTGGTTTTGAGCCTCTTTGGGGGTTGGCTGCTTCGCAAGCCCTGGTCTCTTGGAAGCATTAGAGCTTCTGATTCTTTGTCATCCTAGAGATCAGCCAGTCTTGAAGCTTTGCCAACACAAATAAATTTGATTCCGTAATTTATCATAATTAGAGGACCAAAATCCAATTTCAGTATTCATGGCAATGTCATCGCTTTAGGATTACAATCAAACTGAACCGAACCGAGTTGAGTTTGGGTTTGGCTCGCGAGTCAGTTTCTAGACTCTAACTTTAAAGCTTGGGTCATTAAATGATTGAGGAGAATGATCTCGAGCCTGAGCTTCTTTTGACATGTTGAGCTCGAGTCATGCTTGGGCTCGGGCTCACTATAATTTGTTATTTTATTTAAATTTAATTTATTATTTATTTTATTATATATACATATATTATATTACGTTAAGTGATTAAATTATTATGTATAACAATTTTAACTATATTTAATTTAATTATATATTATAATAATTTAAATTTTAATAAATGTATGTTAAATAATATATTTATAAAATTATAAATAAATGCATTAATACATTTAAAAATAAGGTTGTACATTAATTATTCGTGAACTTTTAATCGAATATGTTTACGAGTCTTTAATTGAGTTTATTGGTATTTACAAGTATCTTATTGAACATATTGTGAGTTTTAATAAGTGAAATTTTATTTAATTTAATCTTAACTCATTTATAAATTGAGCTTTAAAATGAGGCTCAAGCACAACTCGTTTATCTTAATGAACAAATTCGATCGAGTTTTTATTGAACTGAACACCGAGTCACTCACATACAACTTAACTCATTTGTGACCTTAATCATTTTTATATTAGCTAAATTTAGTGAAAGTTATAAAAATTTTCTTTGTAGCTCACATAATAATTGATAGAAAATATCTCGTCAAATAATTTAATAATAATTATCTGATATCTTACAAGAAAATTGAAATGAATATTTCTTTAAATATGATAAGATAATCAAATAAAATATCATATATGATAACATTAATCTGATGAGATAATTAAAAAAATTAATAAGATAATAGAATTATTTAAAATTTAACTTGGTTTAGAAAATATAGATAACTCTTAAAGAATCTTGATGGGAGAATAAGTTTGCTTCTCTCCCTATCCAATATAAAAAAATAAATTATAATTATATTTTACGTTTATCATCAAGGTTGGTGTAAAGGGAGAAAAATCAGACTCTTAACGTTTTCGTATATAATTGAGAATTCTCTTACGGTTTAATTTTTGATGGATCTAAATACGCATTTATTTTATCGCATTACACAATTTACTGGAGTTTTTACAATTTATGAGCATAATATATATAATTATTTGTTATTATTTGTACAAGCAAATATTATTATGATTTACAGAAATATTATGTGCAATGATGGTTTTTTGTTCAGATTGTGTTGCTCTTGCTGTTGGTTTTACCATTCAGGTTCATAAATTTTTGCTAAATTTAGTACTTGAGCAAAATCACTAGCCTAAAGACAACATTAGCGTAACAAAGCACCGGAAGGAAGCATTTACAACCCTGATCTGAGTGCAAAGTGCTATTTTACGAAGCTTCGGGGTACCACTGTAAATCGCGGAAGCTGCACATAGCAATTCCACTTCCGAGAGAGGGAAGAGAACGCCGCAAGGAACAGAGAGAGAGGGAGAGGCGATGCAGAGTTTAAAGATCCTCATACCGCTGCGCCGTACGTTGCGGGGAAATGGCTTTCTCTATACTCACAGGGATAGCTTTTCTGCTTTGCCCAACTATGCCCAATATGATGATACTCAAGAACAGGCCAGTTTCTGAAGAAACTCTCCTCTTTCTTTCAAAAAGTTGATCTTTAGGGAAACCCATATTGTTTTATGTGTGAATTCAAAACCTATATGTAATTTCAGGTTTTGGTTGAAGGAAGAGCTATTTCTAGAGCTTCCATACTCAACAGACCTTCCTCACTCAATGCTCTTACTAATGCTATGGTTTGTGTTGTTTCTTCCAATCCTTGCACTTCTTTCATATTTCGTTTTGCGGATAAATCTTCTCAGGTTGCGTTTGAATAGAGGGATTTCAAATGATGCCGTTTTGAAATTTGTAATTTGAAGTAATTGCATTTGGGTGGATTTGGACCCAAATACAAATGCTTTTAACTAAAGTTTGTCCAAATAATCAGCTTGGAATTCCAAATTCCAAATGATGGGGTCAAGTGACCCTGTCCAAATGCAACCTTATATGTTGAAATGTGAAGCAAAGTTTCATTTTGACTGTAGGTGGATAGGTTAAAAAGACTATACGAGTCTTGGGAAGAAAACTCAGATATTGGGTTTGTGATGATGAAGGTAACACTTTCTTTTTTCTGTTTTCTTTTAGTAATATTCAAATATTATCAAATTGAGAGTCTAAACTGTGATGTTCATTTTTGAAGGGCAATGGGAGGGCTTTCTGTTCTGGTGCAGATGCAGTTAACCTATACCGGCAAATAAATGAAGGTGGGTATCCTTTTCATCTTTTTTTATTTCTTTTAATTCATTATTTGTTCAGGTTTGCCATTCAGCAATCAGAAAATATGGTTAAAGGTATCAACTTGGAAGTGATTAACTTAGGCCATCTTTTATTATGAATCTATTAGTGTTTGAAATTTACACATACGAGAAAAGATTCAAGTTTGTTAAGCTTATAAAGATACACTTTTTTTTTTTAAAGTAAAAGTATAATAGAAAGACTTACGAGGACAACCCTGCACGAGAGAAGAACAATCTGACCTCTCCATCTACCTAGCAAACTCATTTATTGAGAGGAAGAAGAAATACAAAAGGATCCTCCTTGGACTGAAAAAAAAAAAAAAAAAAAAGAGATGAGTGGTCTTTCCTTTGAAAGATGTAGAGAGATCTCAAAACCTTTGGAAATCCTATTATTCCTTTCTAACCATTTGCAGCTCATCACAAGGAGGCATGATGTTCCACAAGAAGTTAAAGCATCTCCGTGGACAACTCAAAGCCCATGCAAAAAATAAATCCAAAACAGACTTTGGCACCATCCTAGTAATGAAAAACTCATAAGCTTCCAAGTCCTGGTGATATGCTCGCCCATAATTGATTGATGTCATCTTTTTTTCATTGATGGTGGCACCCCTTTACCATGATCTTTCTCTGTTTGAGAGGCAGCCTTACTCTCAAGATTTATTGATATCCATTTGGAAGTTCTTAACTATTATTAAATCAAACATTTGATGTTGTTGCTTTGATAATATTGCAACCTTTCTGATTATGTGCAGGGAAGGTTGAAGAATGTAAGATCTTTTTCCAGACATTATATAAATTTGTGTACCTTTTAGGAACATATCTGAAGCCACATGTAAGTACTCAACCTATATCAAGTTTTCCATATTGAAATATGATAGTTTATGTAGACTTTCACTGGAACTTGAGTTCTTACTTGAAGATTATTTTTGTCCTAAAAGTGTATTAAAATATTCTGCCAATTTTAATATATCAGTAGCCTGTAAATCTAACACTACCATCATCCCCCCACTGCCCCCCCAAAAAAAAAAGAGAAAAAAAAAGAAAAAGAAAAATAGTAGTAACTGACAATGTTAAAAATATCGATATCGACGGAAATATCGATACTATGATTTGATAGAAATATCGATGGAAATATCGATATCGATAGATATTGACGTAAAATTTACGGAAAGTACGGAAATTTAGTTAAAAACATAATATTTTTTAATGAAACTTTTAGTAATGTTAAAATAATCATTTCTACAACCAAAAACCATATTATATTTAAAAAACCATATCATATCTAACAGGTAACAACTAAAAGGTATAAATATGGATATAATATATAGACGAGCTATATAAAAAATTTAAAAGCTTCCATTAAAACTTTTCAATTAATTTGCATCACAAAAGTCATGCAAATTTTAATACCAAAATGAAGTCCTAGGTGATTCATACATGGTGTGACCAACATCTAGATTTATACAATACTGATGTCATGACATATAATTTGGATGGTTTTGAATATAATCACGAACATGCCATGAATAAGCTTCTTGATTTCTTTCTACCATCTGTCCATATATACGGAATTGTGTGTTAGGATCATTAGAGATCCCAAAATCTCTATAACCATCATCACTAGTTCCTAAACTCATGGATTCAAAAGTGGTTGAAATGTTATCTTCATTGGATGATGACATCCCTAATTGCATTTGATGGATTCTCCTTGTATAATCCTTACCGATAGCCCCTATGCCTGGACCCCAGCTCTACATCCATGGTTTTCATCTTGTGTCCAATGAGTGTATTGTTTTTCACAAGTAAATGGGCTCAATGACAAACCTGTATCAGTATCATTTCTTTGAGTAAAAGCATAATTATTTCCTCCATTGTCATCATCGTCGTCATCATCGCTATCACTATTATCACCATCATCAACACCATTGTCTTCATTATGAATTCCATCAATATGATCATCTTGATTGAAGCTAGTTGTAGACCTGCGCACCTTTCCTCGCATTGCGATGTTACCAGTGTCTTTATTACCAATTCCATCAATATGATCATCTAGATGAAAGCTAGTTCTGGACCTATACACCTCTCCTCGCATTCCACGGATATTTTACTGATATTTCCCAAATATTTTACGGATATTTCCGGAAATTTCCTCAATATTTTGTAAAATTTATACTACAAGTTCATGGAAAGGATATTTTACAGAAATATCGCCGATATTTTCGTATATTTCCATGATATATTGATGGACAGGAGATTACATCCCCTATCTATATCGGTACCCTTGATTTATGGAAATATTGGCGGAAATATCGCAGAAATCACGGATATTTTAAACTATGGTCACTGGCTATGAAAGTTGAACATAGATAATTCCATCTCTGTCTTATGCACGTGAATTGGATCAGGGAGCATGCAGGTACTTTTTGACTAACTACATTTTCAAATAGGTTTGGTGAAACTTACAGTGGTAGTTGGTACTATAAATGGAGGCGGATCAGTTTGTAAAGAAGTGATATTCCATGAGACTGAAAGTAAACTGGAAGAAATGGGCAATTATGGTTAATGTCTCTTTTACTAAAACTGGGAAGATCATAGGAAATTTGAAGTAAAAAAGGAAAAATATGGTCTGTCTAATAGAAAATAATCTATCCTGTGAGGCCTAATGAGAAATATATATATAAGTATTTGGTTTCTCCATGACCAAATTTTGCATGTACACATCTCGAGGTTTTGTTTTAGTAACAAGTTAATTATGTTTCAAGCAAATTCATTTGTGGCCTTTTCTGTAGATTGTTTCTTCATTATGTCCTACTTTATTTTTAAGGTTTCTCTCTCTCTCACATCATGTCTACAGGTGGCCATCTTGGATGGTATCACAATGGGAGGAGGGGCAGGAATTTCACTTCCTGGAATGTTCTGTGTGGTGACCGATAGAACTGTACGTGACAACTAATACAAACTGCAGGATACAATTTCTTTTTCTAAAGATTGTTGATCTTATCTTTACTTTAGTTTTTTTTAATGACATCATCATTGTGAAATATTACTTGCATTATATCAGTTTATCTTGTTATGTAGTTAACATGGCTACCAGATCTGTACTCTGGTAACTAGTACATAATCCTATCATGTGGAATTTGGATTTTATAACTTCTTATCCTAACAATTTGAGTTGAACTATATTTCCTGATTTTGCTGTCTATACCCATGGCTTCAGTTAGACAGTACCTTATCATTTATAGTATATCTCAATTGGTTTTAATATTTTAATTGTGGTCCTTCATGTCCTCTAACACAGCGCCCTCAAATTGGACCATCTCACTGTTCTGAATAATGCTTTGCTTCAGATAGTGTTTATGTCATCTAACTATTCCCTTTTTGGGCTATTCATTTTCTTTTCTTATCTCATATGCCTTGTCTCCATTTCTGCCATGCACATTTGTAAATATCGTTAGTTGCTCAGCTTTGTGTCACTTGGAGCATAACTGGTTGTAGAGCTATTATGATGGATGTTCCCTTCGACTTCAAATGTATATATTGACTGCCACAGTAATATATGAAATGCCACTGCTAGTTGGTTAGCATTGTGTCACGTGGAGCATGACTAGTCTTAGAAGTCATTTTACGGAATTCCTTCAACTTCTTAGTCACTGCCAAGAAGAGACAATGGCGGACTTCCTGGTTCGGTGTGAATCAGTAGTCCAAAGTAGGGAATTAGGAAGAAGAATAGGGAGGAGGAAGTAGAACAAAGGGAAGAGAGAAGAGAAATTGAGAGAGAAGTAAGATATTCTTCTTGATTTTCGATAATCCTTCCCCGAGGCCTTGGGGAGTATTACAGGACCTTAGAATGATGCTGCCACAGCAGATCACTCCCCAAAACGGTTGCAACCTTCTCCTTTGTCCTATTCTAACCTCAGCATGTGCTCTCTCTCTCTTACTAAGTCTCTTAACAGAAATATTCCCAAATACAGTAGTAAACAACAATAACAACAACAACATATCCAGCCTTTATCCCACTATGTGGGGTCGGCTACAAGAATTCTAGACTTCCATGTATTTATGTCTTTTGTCATATCTTCATTTATATCCATACACTTTATATCAAATTTTAATGTCTCTCCCAAAGTCTTCTTGGGTCTGCATCTACCTCTTTTTTTGACTAATTGTTCCATTTCATCAACTCTCCTCACAGGAGCGTCTCTTGGTCTCCTTCTCACATAACCAAATACAGTAGTAAAAGAAAAGAAATTACAGAAACTACAATAGTAAAGGAAATACAAAGGAAATATAAAGGAGTTACAGCCACTTAAGAAAAACAAAATTGCTGTAATAAGACCCCATCCGTGACATTCTTATATATATTGACAAAATAGCACTTCCAACATGTTCTTTCAGTTCTAGCAGCCCTCTTCTGCTCTATAAACAAAGTCATCTCCATCCTGTTGTAATCTAAGACTTAGTAAATCTAGGCATAGGCATCAAATATTTCCCTCTCTAGTGAATGACAGGTAAATAACCTTATCTAAATTAAGGTCTATTTTTCCTACTCCTTAATATTGTTAGTTAATTGTGAGGGAGCTGTTAGGGCATAAGGGTCTCCTTTGGGAAGTATGAAAAGAACTTTTTGAAATGGCTATTATCAAGCATTACCTTTTTAATTTTTATTTTTGGAGGAGTGCAATATCTATATGGAAAATGGCCAATTAGGTTTTAAAAAATAAAAAAAGAAAATTATTTAAAACTTAAAAGACAACCAACTGGAGACCTTGTACATCAAAAGGTTGATCATACTTGAAATTTTGAAAGCAGTATGGTATCTGTACAAAAAAAAAAAACATTGGATACTGTTCAGTACTTACCAATTTCCTTGTAGGGAACCTTTGACTGAAGATTTTAGAGTCTTCAATAGGTAAGCTGACTAAGTTTATGATATAAGATACTAATGTGGTCCTGCTGGCGCCTTTGTTTGTAATTTGAATATTTGGTCACCATGAAGATTTTTTTTTTTTTGTCATTTATTGGAGGCTTTTATAACTCCTGACACCTGTCAAAAACATAAGCACTACCCCCAACTTTGATAGGAAAGGCTTCTAATGGGCAATCCCTTTTCTCCCTTTTGTGTTGCTTGGGAATGCTACCATAATAAGGAACCATATTTCTAACTCCAATTTCTAAACTATGGGAAATAAACTATTATTTCCAGAAACAATCAGCAATAGCAGAAAATTTGCAAACTAGAATGACAGTCTTGGTTAGAATGACCTATTTTTATATGCAATATGAATTCCTGACTTATTTATGGTATGGACCTATCTAATAAATGCCCCTTTGACTTTGTATCGCAGGTCTTTGCTACTCCAGAGGCTCAAATGGGTTTCCATCCTGATGCCGGGGCGTCTTACTATCTCTCCCGTTTACCTGGTTATTTAGGTAATGCTAGTTTAAATGGCTTTCTACTTGAATTGTTCTCCATGATCAGTCAAGTGTTTTTGAGATTTGTGCCTTCGGGAATTGGGATTCTTTTGCATTAATTATCCTGCATTAATTTCTTTGAGACATAGCTTTGGAAGTCTGCTACTTGTGTGTTTTCCATTGTTCTTTCAGATAATAGATGAAGGTTTAAACAAGTTATACCCATTTTGTATTGTCTAAGGAAGTGTTTCAAAAGATACACCATCTTGGTTGACCCCACCTAGCAGGATTAAAACTTTTGATTGTTGTGGTTCAGTCTCTTCTGTTCATCTTCTATTTTGGTTTACATTCTTGGGATATTGATATCCCTTGTTCTTGTCTGTGCTCTGAGGGATATAGCATATGAAGGAAGCTTTAAGCACATCGCAGCATTGGATTGCAATAGTATATGATTGGTGATCACACCTAAAAGCATCAACTGAATCACATGGTTTTAGCCGTGTGAGAGATGGGTATGTAAAATAATTTGAATGAGAACAAAAGAATTCAATTGGTGCTTTATACAACGCCATATATAATCCACATGTATTTTTCATTTCTTTTCTCTCATATTTGCTATTTATGGAATGCAAATAATTGTGAGTGATGTTAGTATTACACCTTTTTCAATTGGTCAAGTGGTGGTTGTTCGTCACCTTTTGGGTGCTTTGTAAGTAGACCACACAGATGCATCTTGCATTTCAATCTATCTTTTCTTTCTCATATATATACATATATATATGAAAAAATAAACTGAGTGGAAGTTCTTAATAGGAGTGAAATAACTTCCTGTCACTCTTGGCCGTCTCCTATGACTACAATTTACTGCAATTTTAATTCCTTCTGCATTGCTAATATTGCTGTAATTTTTTATTTCAGTATTTCCTTATTACTTGTCTGGACATTAGAATATTCCTTGGGCATGTGGACAGCTGGCTGTTTGTTGCAACGGCTGGGCTGGGAGAATCTGCCCTTGGGCCGCCTATATATAGTCCGGTACATGACTATGGATAGCATGAAATGAGAATTATTGATTTCTACTTCTCTCTATCGCTCTTCCCTACTCTCTCTTTTCTCCCTCACTATCGTTTCTACTCTTGCTCTGTTATGAGTAGCACATTCTCCGATCCTACTCGGATTGGAAAGAAAGTCATTGTCACGCTTGGGCTGTGACAACTTGGTATCAGAGCTTCGGTTCTCGGCCGAAGGCATTGAGTCAATGGAGGACGAGACTAGGATGAAGGGATTAGAGACGTAGTTGCAATAAGTCAACTCATCTCTGGTCGATTTTCACAATCGGGTCGATCAGTTGGAGTTGGGGGCTACGAGGGAGCATGAAGCGATCGTAGCATTGGATCGCAAGGTTGAGAGCTCCATGGAAGGATTGGAGCGCAGGCTGGATGGCTCCATTGCAAGGGTGTGGGAGGAGTTAGGAGGTCAGATGCAACAATTTATGGTGATGTTTACCCATTAGCATACGGTATGACTCTTACCTGACTTTCCTCCCAGAGATAGAACTGAACCCATTCTAGGAGAGAATATGATGAACCAAGGAAATGACCACCGAGAAAACAAGATTGAACCAGAGGAGGAAATAGAAGGATTCATGAGAAGAAGAAGAGACAACCAAATTAATCATCAACCATCGGGGTTTCCTATGCCTTGAATGGAGATACCAACCTTTGAAGGAGTTAATCCTAGGTGATGGATAAGGAGATGTGAGAGGGTGTTTGAATGGTATAATATACCCGAAAGATAGAGGATAACGTTGGCGTCAATCTACTTCAACGAGGTGGTGGACACTTGGTACCAAGGATGTGTGAGAGTGGGAAAGATTCACACCTAGGAAGAATTCTCAGAAAAATTGAATGAACGCTTCGGGGAAAGAAGCATGGTGGACATTGTAGAGGAGTTTAATAAGCTAAAGTAGATCGGGAGTGTGGAATCTTACCAAAAACGGTTTGAGGAGCTTAAGTCACTTATGATCCACCATAATCCTCACCTTTTTGAGGCTTATTTTGTGTCTAGTTATTTAAGTAGGTTGAATGATAAATTGAGACCAATGGTAAGGGTGTTGAGGCCCAGAATTGTTGAGCAATCTTCAGAAAGCGTACGACTACGAGAGATGGTGGTTGAAGCTCTAGTGAAGAAACAGAAGCAACACCAGAAGAACATGGGATCTGGGTCATTTCCTTCGGGAGGCAGAAACCCCAATAGAGAGGTGGTCAGGGAGAGTGTTGGAACAAAAAATGTGGTTGGGGGAGGTTTTTCATCCTATGGTGGTAGATTAGGAGATCAAAGGAGCCTTGTTGGACTGTGCTATAGGTGTGGGGACAATTATTTTCCTAGACATCAATGTAAGAGGCAAATTTTGTTGTTAGAAGGCGATGAAGAAATGGTACACGAAGTTGAAGAAGAAAGTGAAGAAGAAGCGTGTGAAGGGGGACACGATGGAGAGATTTCCATACATGCACTCAAAGGAGTCCCTAACAACAAAATAATTAAGGTCGAAGGGAAGGTAAAGGACTACAGCCTAATGATTTTGATTGATAGTGGAAGCACCCACAACTTCCTTGATGAAGGAATGGCTGGGAGGCTCAAGTGCAAGTTGGCCAGTACACAACCACTGAGTGTAACTGTTGCCAACGTAAACAGGGTAATAAGCAAGTCAACTTGCATGGGATTCTATTGGGAGATGCAGGGAGAGCTATTTGAGGCTGATTTGAGACTCTTGGGCCTAGGGGGTTGTGATGTCGTTTTGGGCGTAGATTAGATGAAAGAAATTAGTCCTATTAGTTTTGATTTTAATAGGATGGAAGTTTCCTTTGAGAATGAGGGAAGAAGATTGACTCTATTTGGAGGAAGAGAAGCAGGAGTATGCAAGATGATAACCGGAAAAAGGTTCCAGAAGGTGATCAAGAACAAGTGGGGGCGGTTAACACAATTGTTTTCAATTGTGTCAGTAGATGAGGCACTAGACAGTACCAAGGCAGGAGAGACTTATTTCAGCATCAATACCCCAGATTCCACTGCTGGGCAGGTACAAAACTCTGCTTAACTTGATAAATTGCTTATTGAATTTAATGATCTATTCCAAGAACCAAAAGCCCTACCCCCTACTCAAGAATTTGACCATGCCATTCACCTTAAGCCCAATTCAAAGCCTGTTAATGTGAGATCTTACAGATACCCACCAATTCAGAAATCTATCATGGAAACCATGGTTAGGGAAATGTTGCAACATTTAATCATTAAATCCAGCCATAGCCCTTTTGCTTCACTTGTTTTATTGGTCAAAAAGAAGGTTCATGGCGTTTTTGTGTGGACTATCGCCTACTTAATGCCATGACTATCAAGAACAAGTTCCCTATACTTTTGGTGGAAGACCGTTTGGATGAACTAAACCAAGCCAAATTTTTTTCTAAACTTGACTTTCACTCGGGTTATCATCAAATTAGGATGAAACCCGAAGACACTCCTAAAATGGCCTTTAGAACCCATCATGGGCATTTTGAGTTTCTGGTGATGCCATTTGGACTCACCAATGCCCCAACCACTTTTCAATCAACTAATGAACCAAATCTTTGAGCCTCACCTAAGAAAGTTTATATTAGTTTTCTTCAATGACATACTTATCTATAGCCCATCCTTCGAAACTCACCTAAAACACCTCAAAACCACTTTTGAGATCCTTAAGTCTAATCAGCTCTATATCAAGAGATCCAAATGTGCTTTTAATCAAAGCCAAGTGGAGTACCTAGGGCATGTGATATCGGGAAATGGGGTCAGCACTAATCCTAGCAAGGTAGAGGCAATGTTGAATTGGCCAAAACCCAGATCAGTTAGAGCTTTAAGGGGGTTCTTGGGCCTCACTGGTTACTACCGCAAATTTGTCAAAGGATATGGGGTTATTAGTAAGCCCTTAACAAGGCTCTTGAAGAAGGAAGGGTTTAATTGGGGCGAGGAAGCTGACATAGCCTTTGAAAAAGTAAAGGAAGTAGTGAGTAGAGTACCCACTTTGGGGATGCCTAATTTTGGCAAGCCGTTTGTATTGAAGACTGATGCTTGTGCAACTGGTATTGGGACAGTGTTGATGCAAGAAGGTTGACCCATAGCCTTTCTTAGTCGTGCATTAGGTCCAAAACATGTGGGATTAAGCATTTACGAGAAAGAGTTCTTGGCTGTGTTAATGGCTGTGGATAAGTGGCGGCATTACTTTGAGGGAGGGAGGTTTATAATTAAAACCGACCATGAAAGCTTGAAATTTTTGTTGCAATAGAAATTGCACACCCAACTGCAAAAGAAAGGGATGTCCAAGCTTATGGGGTTGGACTATGTGATTCAGTATAGGAAAGGGAAAGAAAATGTGGCTGCTGATGCCTTGTCTAGGTGTCATGAAGTTGGGGAAGTGGCCCTCATAACTACTGTAATTCCTGATTGGTGTAAGGAAATTATAGACAGCTATGAAGGGAATGCAAAGATCAAGCAAGTGCTGGAAAGAGTTGCTATAGGCAGTAAGGGTGAGGATGGATATAGTTTAAGTGGAGGAGTTCTGAGATATCATGGAAGAATAGTTGTGGGTGATGATGATGATCTCAAGAAAAGAATACTACGATCTCTCCACGAGTTAGCCTTAGGAGGGCATTCGGGGGCACAAAACACTTACTTAAGGGTAAAACAATTGTTTTATTGGTCGGGTCTTAAAACAAAGGTGAAGAAGTTTGTCATGGCTTGTGAGATGTGCAAACGGTGTAAAAGTGAGACAGTGGCCTACCCAGGGCTCTTACAGCCCTTATCGATTCCAGACCAAGCTTGGGAAAGCATTTTTATGGATTTCGTTGAAGGGCTGCCGAAATTTGAGGGAAGGGATAGCATCTTGGTAGTTGTTGATAGGCTCACTAAATTTGCATACTTCATAGGGTTGACTCACCCTTTTACAGTCCAAGATGTGGCCTAAGTATTTTTGGATCAGGTGGTTAAGGTGCACGGTATTCCAAAGACTATTATTTCAGACTGGGATAAGGTCTTTACCAGTCTGCTATGGTAGGAGCTCATGAAAGCCTTGGGGGCGAGGTTGAACATGTCCACGGCATATCAATCTCAAACGGATGGCCAAACCGAGAAAGTGAACCAAAGTTTAGAAACTTATCTAAGGTGCATGAGTTTTCTACACCCTAAGGAGTGGCATAAATGGCTGCCTACTACACAGTGGTGGTACAACTCTAACCACCACTCATCTCTCAAAATGTCATCGTTTGAGGCTCTTTTTGGTTACCAACCTCCCTTGATACCCGCTGTAGGGAACTACTCAACAGTGGCTAAAGTGGAATATTATTTGCAGCAAAGAAAAAGAGTGCTACAACAGTTAAAAAAAGAGTTGGCATCGGCTCAAAACAGGATGAAGCAATTCTTTGATTGCAGAAGAAGTGACTGAGAGTTCAATGTGGGTACTTAAGGCTGCGGTACCCCCATCTTAAGTCCATTTCTTCAGGGCCTGTATCCCAACTTAGCCCAAAGTACTTTGAGCCTTTTCCTATAATCGCTAAAATTGGCCGAGTGGCTTACCGACTGAAACTTCCTAAGGAGTCCTGCATCCACCCTGTATTTCACGTCTCGCTATTGAAGAAGTCAGCGGGAGCACAATTGGTGAGTCCTACATTGCCACAAATGCCTAAAGAGATCAGGAGGGTGGTGGAACTAGAGGTGATATTGGACCGAAGGGTCATCTACAAGCAAGGGGCGTCACCTATTATACACGTGTTGGTTAAGTGGCAGGGTGCTGGTGAGGAAGAGTGTACATGGGAGTATCTTCCACAGTTACTATAACAATTTCCCAGATCAGCTAGCCTCCTTAGTCTTTCTTGTGGACAAGAAAGAGCTAACAGGGGGGGAAATGTCACGCTTGGCCGTCTCCTATGACTACAATTTACTGCAATTTTAATTCCTTCTGCATTGCTAATATTGCTATAATTTTTTATTTCAGTATTTCCTTATTACTTGTCTGGACATTAGAATATTCCTTAGGCATGTGGACAGCTGGCTGTTTGTTGCAGCGGCCGGGCTGCGAGAATCTGCCCTTGGGCAGCCTATATGGTGTCCGTTACATGACTATGCATAGCATGAAATGAGAATTATTGATTTCTACTTCTCTCTATCGCTCTTCCCTACTCTCTCTTGCTCTGTTCTGAGCAGCACATTCTCCGATCCTATTCGGATTGGAAAGAAAGCCATTATCACGCTTGGGCTGTGACACTTCCATGAATTCATTAATCCGTGAGATGCAAATATATACAAAAATCTCCTATAATTTAGGCTTTAGATTACAACAACATATTTTCAGATTAGGATTAGGACTACTCTAGGATTTCCTTATCTGATTTAAGGAATATCCTTATCTTTTTATCTTGATTTCTTCTTTATCTCTTTACATCTTTATCTCCATCAACTTCTCTTCTTTATCCTCTTGGGTGAAGCTTGATGTCTGTATCTTTTAACTCGCAACAATACATATATATATATATTTGCTATTTATGCAGTGGGGTCTCCCTTCCTTTCAAAATTGTGAGTGATGTATCAAAAAGCATCCATTCAGCTCAACTCAACAAAGCATTTTGTTCCATGAGCTTTTATGTTCCTAAAATTTCATATTAGGACATGAAAATATGATTTGTTTGTTCTGCATTTCTGCTGCTTTCTTCCATGTATAAAGAGAGTCCCCATTACATGAGGCTTCCCTCTTTGCAAGGGTTTGGTAAGGATTGTATCTGTATGCGACTTTCCCCTTTCTTTATTATTTATTTTGGAAAAAATGCTGTTACTACAACTCAAAGCCATGACATTTTGGTCATAAAGGAGAAACTTTACTATTACTACCTTTCTCGTGTAATTGCACAAAATTATTTGCTGAGTTTATAAAACCTTTGTGTCTTTGCTTGTTTACAGGGGAATACTTGGCTCTAACAGGAGAAAAACTGAATGGAGTTGAAATGATTGCCTGTGGTCTTGCTACGCATTATTCACTAAATGCAGTTTGTTATTGATATTCCCCTTCCTTCAGCTAGTGCATGCTATTCTTTATTTTTCCTTTGTAGATAGCATTTAGTAATTCACTCCTTCTGCAGAGACTTGCTATGGTTGAAGAACGCCTTGGTAAATTGATGACAGATGATCGCTCTGTCATAGAGGATTCTCTTGCACAATATGGTGATCTTGTCTACCCAGATAAGAGGAGCATTCTCCACAAGTAGCCTTCACTTTCTTGCTTCTTTATTTTGTTATCGGGCATACTTTTTTTTACCTCTACCATCTAAACTATCAAGGCTTAGTTGTTATGCAACACACTGAAAATCAACATCTCAATTTTTTTTTCATCTTCACTCTATACTATCTTTCTCTGTTATGGTACATAAGACATCTTATTTCCTTTTTGTATAGTGATGACACTTTTTTCTTAAAATGTGGATCTGTGATGCAAGTATTAGGGCAAAAGAGGGTAAAGCAAAAATCTGTTATCTGAGTTTTCTATTGAGAAAAAATATAGGGTTTCATTAGCTGTAAAAATTGGTAAGACCTGACTTGTTTGTAATCAATGGGTAATAGTGGTGTCTCTGCCATCTGTTAGTGATTGATGATACATGATATGCTGGCAATCAAAATCCAGCTGTGATAATGTTAGCATGTTGTGATACATGATATGCTGGCAATCAAACAATTTAAACATGGCCCTCCTAATGCTGCCATATCATGAAAGATCTAGCAGAAATCAAATCGTTTCTTATCAACTCAATGTAATACCTGTTAATTGGAAAATCAGGAGAATAACCTAGGTAGTAGTGCTATGAGAATACCATGGGACTGATACATTTAATAAGGAGCATTTTATGAGCTGCTTGCTTTATGATGGATCCTATTTAATACCTGTGATTAAGTGGAAAATCTGGACAACAACTTTTTAGTTTCCTCTTTCACATTATCTAAGCCTCCATTTACTTGCTCAACTGTGGTTTCCTGCTGGTGGTATCAGTATTGACTATTTCTTTTTTTGTATTAACTAGTTGCTAGTTTAACAATCGTTATTGTTGGTACACATTTATCACTTTTATTGTATTGTTGTATTATTACAATATAATGGGTGTTTAATGCTTTTGGTTTTCCTTTACTTTTAGAAGTCACACATAAATGTTTCTCTACTTTTTGCTTTCTCCCTACTCTGTTTCTGATGGTTTCTCCCTTTTGTGACTCAGGATTGAAATGATTGATGAATGTTTTAGCCAAGACACTGTTGAAGAAATTATTGATGCTCTAGTAAGCTCATATGTTTCTTTCAGTTTTCCAGCTAAATACTATTATTATAGTAATTTGTCCTGCAAACGTATTGTTGGTTCTCAAAAAAAGACAATATGCATTATTTTTTCTTTCCTGATTGAGACAGATTATGAATGCTTTTTATTTGCTTAGGAAAATGTGGCTGCTGAGTCTTATGATGAATGGTGTAGTACAGCCCTCAAGAAATTAAAGGAAGCATCGCCATTGAGCTTAAAAGTTACTTTACAGTCCGTGAGTGCCTAATCATTGCATTCAAATTTCTTTTCCTTTGATTGCTACTATCCCCAATATTTGGCTTATGATCTCACTGCTGCATCCAGATACGGGAGGGTAGGTTTCAACCCCTTGATAGATGTCTGGCTAGTGAGTATCGCTTATCTGTGAAATGGATCACCCAACAGGTCTCTAATGATTTCTCTGAGGTATGGGCCTTCATGATGTACAATTCTGGATACTGTTTTCAATATTTTGTCCATCCATTGGTCTTTATTCCATCGACTTGTAACAGGGCATTCGGGCACGACTAGTCGACAAGGACTTTGCACCGAAGGTACCCTCTTGATCTTTTCCTTTTTCTCATTGCGCCATCTAATTCAAGCTTAAACTTCATTATTTATGAAAAGAAGTTGCTAATTAGTTTCCAAATGTTCAGTGGGAGCCTTCAAGTTTGGGAGAAGTGACGAAGGACATGGTTGACTACTATTTTGCCCCCCTTGGTGAACTTGAGCCTGAATTAGACTTGCCCATAGCATTGAGAGAACCTTGTGTTTGATTGACATTGAGTTCCCACCATACTTTGGAAGAGGGAACTTACAAATTTTTGGAATCATCAGTTGTATCTCTTAGGATTTGAACTTGAAGCTCAAACTACACCGTTTTTATCAAAAAGCATTGGACATTTTTATCAAAGTTTCTTCTGTTTGAGAGTGGGCTGTGCTTGATATGGGATTGTACATAGCTTTTTTTTTTTTTTTTACTCTCTCTCTCTCTCTCTCTCTCTCTTTATGGCAAGTGTTGTAGACTTGTAGGTTGCCCATAAGGTGGATCGAGGTTGGTGAGGTCCAACTGGAGACTTCTCAATAGGTCCTCCCTTTTTCACAAACGTGGAGAACGCACGCCCTTTTCGTCACACGCACCAATGGCAATCCTTTCCCTTGGGACAACCAAGATCAAACCAGTGTTTTGATGCCATTTTGTTTAAAGTGTAATGGGCTCTGATACCACTGTGTTGGAATTAATAGTGGGGTCTGCAACACTCATAACACTTCATTAGAATTACAAGGCGAGAAAGGAAGTCCTTAAACACAATTTTTCTACTCAAGATCATAGTTCACTCCACCCTATAGTTCATGATGTATTTAGACTTCCCACACATGTATTCTTCACACGCATACGTCGAATCACTCATCACTCATCACACACATATCCTAGTATTCATCACTCACATACCGAGACAACTCTTCGCTTCCAGTTCCATGTATATAAACTTTATGGGATTGCTCACAGTAGTGCTGTATGTTTAAGAACACGGAAACTTCTAGGTGGCTGCTTGAATGGAAACCTGTGCAGGTCCTAAAATCAAAGCTCACAAGGAAACTGGGTTGACGAACAAAGAGATGATATCAGCCTGCAGTCTTTCTGGATGAGTGAAGGCATCTTCTTGTTTGTAAACCAAATCTAGAAATCTTGCAAAGTTGAGAATAGGCATGAGTAATTGCATTGGCACGGCTGTTGTTGGCCTAAGCATTTCTTCATTCAAACCTTTCCATGCGTTCTCATTCATTTTGTAGAGCTCCTTGATCGCCTCTTCTTTTGAAACACCATACTGCTTCATGTAGCAATGAGTTGCCGAAGCTATGTGTTTCCTTTGTTGCTCTTCCTTCAGTTAATCGTTCGAGCGATGTTGGAAAACTAGAAAAGTTGAGTTTAATTCTTGTATGGGTTCTTAACATTGTACCTCGTAGCCTGCTATGTCCCCAGTGAGTCAACCGATCATTGAACAAGCGGTAGAGATTTTAGGGTCGCTTTGTATTCATTCGAATGTGTTGGGGTGGCAATTTGTCCCAGGCCTAGGAAGGATGTTATTAGTAGGCGACGCATGCTATTAACCAATGCGTTTATCATGTACTCATCAAATGATGGTACATATCCCTTGTTAAACCACTCAGCTTCAAGATGGTATGCTTTCACAGCTTCTTGGAACTGTTTGTGACGAGAAAGTTAGTGAAGCATGAAGAAAATAGGAAAAAGGAGGTTAATTTAGCACTTGGATCCTTTTTGGGGGGGGCTCATATTCACTCTTGAATTTGAGGGGAAAAAGAATCTTAAGTGCAAAATCACCAAAATAAAAAAGTTGAGCCCCAAATTGGCCCCCTGTTTTTCCCAAGAAAGTAATAGAAAGGGAAAGAAAATGAATGGAAAAGAGATGGTTATTATAGGATAGCCATACTGATTGTTTTGAAGATTGAACGCCATAAGCTCTTCCATGCTTAGACATCTTCCTATCTACCTTGCTGTAAAAATCCAGGAGAGCTCTGTAGAGCTCCTTTGTGTAATCTGGGAGTTCATTGATGGCACTCATGTCACACCTAAGTATCAAGGTCATAGACTCATATTCTTCGTCATATATATATATATATGTTTGACTCATCTGATATTTATAGAACATACAAAGATAAGTGTTGGCAATGGGATAAGGGCAGGTGCAGGGGCGGGGCAGCTCTGCCCTGACCCCTGACCCCAAACCCCAATATCCCGCCCCCCCCCCCTGGGGGGCGAGGTGCAGGGCTGGGTTGAGGCGCCTTGAACCGATCACTTCTGCTAAAAAATTCAAATGCTATGTTATGCATGTATAAATAGTTTTTGAAGTGGTTTAGAGCTTAGAGGTATATACCCAACCCCAGTTAAACACTAAACAGTCTTCGACCTTGCCCCAACCGGGGCGAGGCAAGACGGCGCCAGTTTGGATTATTTTACCAACTCTAACAAAGATACTGATTCTAGATGTATAGATATAGCTATTGGAGTGTTCCAAAATCCATCTAACCTTTCCACGACTTTTGTGAAAAGTATAAGCTCCTCGTATGTACCATATGCATCATATACACCATCCGTCCAAGTAAAAAAGCCACATATTAAGCAAAAAAAGGATACTGATCAATGGTAGCCTTTGTGGCTTTTTCAAGGGCAAAAAGGGCCTTAGGCAAGGGGATCCATTATCTCCTTTTCTGTTTGTTATCTTTTTGGAATACCTTTCCAGACTTTTGAAAATTAAGATGGATGGGACAGACTTCAATTTCCATCCCAAGTGCGGCCATTTGCGGATTTCCCACCTAGCAGTTGCTGATGACTTAATGCTTATGGCTAGAGGTGATCCCCTATCGGTTAAAATTTTGATGGATTGTCTTAGGGATTTTGCTGCTTGCTCTGGCCTTCATGTCAGCGAGCTCAAGTCATGTATTTTCATAGCGGGCATTGTCAATCTAGATTTGGATATTATTTTGGGCTTCTCCAGTATCCCTGAAAGGTTCATGCCCTTCCGTTATCTTGGCATTCCTCTCGCGGTAGAAAAAATGAAGATTATGCATAGGGTCGATTTTACCCTTAAGTCATGTATGTCATGATATAAGGCCCCCAAAATTACAAGGCCCTAAATTTTAAAAATTTATAATATTTATGTATATATTTTTTATTTTTTAATAATTAATAATTTATTAAAAAAACTAAATACAAAACATTATAAAAAAAATTTAATTTCCCTTCACTATTTTTCAATTTTTAACCGTTGTGGTGTTCCCAAATTTCAATATCCTATAAAACCCACTTTCCCTTCCCAATATCTAATGAATGTATAGTTTTTTTGCTTGTTATCTTTTTAGAGTTTCAAGAAAAATTAGTTTTATTTTTCTTTGTTTATTGTTATAAATTGTTTGATTTTTTTTTTCTTATATATGAGACATTATATTTTAGTTAAAAATTTATTATCATTAAGAGATTATTATATTTTATAGTTGATTGAATTTTATTTAATAAAATAATAAAATATTTATGTAAAAAAGTGTATTATTTATTTTTTATAAAAAAAATTAATACTTGAAAGCCTAAAAAAAAATCCTTTCGTCTAGAGCCCCCACAGCTCTGTTGGGTCGGCTTTGGTTATGCACTACTCGTCCTCCATTGATAAAATCTCAGCTTGCATTAGTGCTTGGTCGAGTTCTTCTCTAGTTTTGCAGGAAGAACTGAGCTTATAAGGATGACTCTTCAAGGAGTATAGTGTTTCTGGCTTGCCATATTGCCTGTTCCAGCCATGGTTATTGATAAGGTCACGTGACTTTGCAGAAAATTTTTGTGGAATGGGAAGCAGCCGCTGGTTGCTTGGAAGGAGGTATGTCTCCCCAAGGTGGAGGGTGGCTTGGGTCTTAAAGATATAAAATGGTGGAACTTTGAGCTCTTTTCAAAAGCTCTTTGGAACATTCACGAGAAAAATGACACTATGGATTCGCTGGATCCATCATTCCTTTTTACAGCAGATTTCAGTATGGGAATGGTCTCCTAGGAAGGATGCCTCCCCATTATTGAAGAGAATTGCGACAATTAGGGACGCCTTGTGCCAGAAAGAAGGCAATGTAGCAGCTGCAATCAAGAAATTATCTAGCTGGGCAACGAGCCAGTCTATGAATACTGCGATGGCGTATGACTACTTCTGTATCAGAGGGAACAAAAAAGCTTGGGCTAAGGATGTGTGGGCAGCTTGTATGACACCCAAACACTCCTTCATTGTTTGGCTTGCTGTTAAAAGTATGTTGCTGACCAGGGACAAGCTGGTTTACCTGGACATTGATCGTGCGTGTGTATTTTGTAATTCGGTGGGGGAGACCAATGAGCATTTATTTTTTAACTGCCACTTTTGCTCCTCCATTTGGGGTCATAGAAAATTGTGGCTGGGTATTCGTAGAGCTATGTCCACCATTCACAGCACTCTTAGATGGCTCAAAAAGGATGCTCGAGGAACTTAATAGTGCAACAAAGCTAAATATATAGCATTCTCTTGCACTGTTTATTGTATTTGAAATGCTAGGAATCGTTTTATTTTTGAGGGGCAGCGTCCGCTTGTGGATGATTTGGTTAGGAAGATCAAAACACATATATAGAGTTCTTTTTAGTTTGTATCCTCATCATGTTTTGATTTTCTCTAATTTTTCTGTCAGGGGTATTTAATTGCCCCTTCTTTTCTTCTATTGTTTGCCTGGGATGCCTGTAGAAGTCAAGTCACATAATTTGAATATTGGCAGTGGGTTTGACAACCTTGATTGTATCAGGTAACAGTGGGTTTGACAGAAGATTGACATGTTTGGCTGCATCAGGCGAGTTAGGTAGGTTGTCTAACTCTTGTTGACTTGCTTGCCTTGTAGCTTCTATATAAGGCCATGCTCTCTTCTTGTATATGTATCATCCCAGGTCAAGATGATGTATCGGGATAATCCCAAGTTAGAGGATTGAGAGGGATCCAGAGAGTGAGATCCGTGAGAGTTTTCTGTAGAGAGAGAAATTCTAGTTGTAATTTCTTTTGTGAATTATTCAGTGAAATAGATTCTGTTTTTCTCTCATTTATCTCTTCATTCATTGTTTGTTCAATCTCTAGATTTCCCAACAAGTGGTATCAAAGCATCAGGTTGAGTGCTGGAGATAGAAATTTGAAGAACAGAGCCACTGTTCTTGAAACTCGATTTTTCAAAATCATCGAAATGGTATTTTGATCATACCACAAGATTCCTGGTGCCAAGATGAGCACACTGCAATTTTTCGGAGGCTGAAAAAATGCTGCACGCGCCCCACACGCTCCGCTTGAAGGTCTGCACGTGGTTCTCACGTGCTGCATGCCTTACACGCGCCGTCTGGAGGTTGAAGATGACCCACGTGGTGTCAAGTCATTCGGTCAACGCCACGCCGCTGGTCAACCGCCACGTCAGCACACAGCTGAACTTTAAAAAAATTGCAGGTTGGTCCCTGAAGTTCTCTGGAATTACAGTTTGATCCATGAACTTTTAAAAATTGCAATTTGACCCTGAACATTCAGAAATTGCAATTTAGCCACTGAACTTTTCTAAAATTGCACGTTAGCCCCTGAATTTTCAGAAAAATTTATATTTGAGCCCTGATTTTTCTACAAATTAGAATTTGACCCCGTAAAAGTCAAATCTACCATTTTCGACCCTTCCGGATGCAACGGTGCAGTCCGTTTTTGGAAGATTCAATTTCAATTTTGATAAAGTTAGTAAAAATGGAGGATAGAACATCATCAGGAGCCATGATAAAGCTCACATCCACCAATTACACACTATGGAGACCTCGGATGGAAGATCTTCTCAGTTGTAGAGATTTGTATGATCCCCTGGAGTTATTAGGTGTCAACCTTAATCCTTCCAAAGAAGTAGAGTGGAAGAAATTAAACAGAAAAACTATCGGTCAGATTCGGTAATGGATTGATGATAGTGTCTTCCACCATGTAGCACAAGAGACAGACATGCATGCCCTCTGGACGAAGCTAAAGGAGATGTACCAGGTCAAGACCGCTCGGAACAAATCCCTATTGATGAGGCGATTAGTCAATCTGAAGTTGAAAAGTGGAACTTTAGTTACCGAGCACACTAGTGAGTTCCAGAGCCTGGTAAACCAGTTGTCGTCTGTAGAGATGCCGCTTGGGGATGAAACACAGGTACTCTTACTTCTTAGTTCTCTTCCTGACAGTTGGGAGACGCTAGTAGCCTCTCTCAACAATTCTGCCCCGGAGGGAAAACTTACCACCACGATGGTCAAGGATGCCCTGTTTAATGAAGAGGCCAGAAGAAAAGACATGAGCACGGACCAGACTCATGCCTTTGTAACAAAGAACCGATGGAATCAAGAGGGAAGTAGTCAAGGCGAGTGGAGAGGAAAGAGCAAGAGTAGGGGCAGATCCACAGATGGAGGAAAGCCGAAATACAAGTGCTACCATTGTGGTATAGAGGGCCATTTGAAGAAGAACTGCCGAAAATTGCAACGAGAGCAAGGTCAAGGTAGTTCCGAGTCGAAGAACAAGGATGGAGAAACACTAGTGACTATCCATGGAGAGGTAGCTTATTGTTCCATCCAAGATAAGACATGCCTTCACGTCTCAAGAGAAGACACAGAATGGGTGGTAGATACTGCGACATCTTATCACGTGACTCCCCACAGAGATTTCTTCACAACATACAAAACGAGAGTTTTTTGGAGCAGTGAAGATGGGAAATTCCAGTTCCTCTGAGATTGTTGGAATTGGTGACGTTCAGATACGAACGAGCAACGGGAGCACAATCATCTTGAAGGATGTCAGACATGTGCTAGATCTTCGGCTAAATCTACTTTCTGGAGTAGCTCTTGACCAACAGGGCTATGGTAATCAGTTTAGTAATGGCACATGGAAATTGATAAGAGACGCTATGGTAGTCGCCCGAGGACATATTTGTGGCACACTGTACAAGACTCACGTGAAGATATGTACAGATAGCCTCAACACAGTTGAAAATGAGGTTTCTCAGAATTTGTGGCAGTAGAGACTTAGCCACATGGGTCCCATGTAGAGGATCATTAGTAAGATCTCAAGTTAGAAGATCTAAAAGGTTCCGATTCCCAATTTAAGAGGAATTCGGTTAGAGTTTATGAGTCCCATGTAAGAGGATCAATGAAGATATCCTAGTGAGAGGATCATCTCAGTTTAGAGGATCCATCCCCAGTTAAAGGCGTATTCCCAATTTAAGAGGAATCCCCAATGAGAGGGATAATCCTATGTTAGAAGATCTATCCCCAGTTCGAGGTGTATTCCTAGTTTAAGAGGAATCCCCAGTGAGAGGGATAATCCCATGAAGACATTTCAAGACTAGGACCAACACAGTTTGTCACAGAAGACGATTCAGTGCCTGAGGAATTGCCAAAAGCAGAAGAGAAGGAAGAAACAGAGAGTGTTGAGCAAGGGGAGCCACAACCCTCTCCACCAGAAGCTGTTGGACCATTACAGGGATCAGATGATGGTGAAACTCCTAACCAAGAAGTTTGTAGATCAGAACGAGGTCGGATTCCGTCGATGAGATATCCAGAATCCGAGTATACTTTGCTTATTGAAGATGGGGAACTAGAAGGTGTTGAGGTCACAGGTAAGAACCTCGGTTGCAAGTCAGAGAAGAGCTTGTATGGTCTGAAGCAAGTACCAAGGCAATGGTATGTACCAGACTGGATATTGCTCACTCAGTGAGTACAGTGAGCCATTTTTTTTTTCTCTAAGCCTGGAAAGAAACATTGGGAGGCAATCAAATGGATTCTCGGGTACTTGAAAGGTACGCCGAAAATATGTCTTTGGTACGGGGGAGTTGTTCGTACAAAGTACATTGGTATTCGCTATCATTGGATACGCGAGGTGATGGATCAACAACTGTTGAGACTAGTTAAGATCCATACAAAGGAGAATCCAACTGACACTCGAGAAAAGCTAGAGTTATGCAAAGACATAGCCGGGATATATTTCAGACAACAATCGTTCCAGATGTGACTTGAGGGGGAGAATTATAGAACTCAAGTCACATAGTTTGAATATTGGCAGTGGGTTTGGCAACTTTGGATGTATCAGGCAGCAGTGGGTTTGGCAGAAGGTTGGCATGTTTGGCTGCATCAGGCAAGTTAGGCAGATTGCCTAACTCTTGTTGACTTGCTTGCCTTGTAGCTTCTATATAAGGTTATGCTCTCTTCTTGTATATGTATCATCCCAGGTCAAGAGGATGTATCAGGATAATCCCAAGTTAGAGGATTGAGACGGATTCAGAGAGTGAGATCCGTGAGAGTTTTTTATAGAGAGAGAAATTTTGGTTGTAATTTCTTTTGTGAATTATTCAGTGAAATAGATTCTGTTTTTCTCTCATTTATCTCTTGTTTCATTGTTGTTTGAATTTCTGGATTCCCAACAATGCCTAGTGTATTTGTATAGTTCATTTTGATCAATACATATTCATTTACTGATAAAAAAAAAGCCACATATTTTGCTAGTATCACCAGACCCATAGAATATTGTGGTTCGAAATAGGCAGATGAATAGCACTCCACTATTCTGTCTCTTCCGAAGGGAACCTTGGGCTGTGAATCCTTCCACCACCTGTGACACAAACACCAAATTGTTGGTACCCATTTGCTACCTCTTCCCAGGAATTATGGATCGATCGATGTTACAAACATTAATACATAATGAAACTATGATTTTCCCTTCTACGTATCTTGAGATAATACATAGTTCCCCCTTAGGCAACATTTGTAGACGATTGAAATACAACTTTGCAAGCCTCAATAGTTCTCCACTCTTGGATACATCTTCCTCGTACACTGAAATAAAACGTCTTGCCTGTAGTCTCTGAATGCTCTTGTGGAGTGGTTGGTTTGGAGTGTGCACCACTGTTCCGCAAGATTGGAGCTTAAATGGGGCGCGAGGGCCTCAAGGCGCGCCCTCGCGAAAGCATGAGCCTCGTCTAGAATATCTTTTCCATGGATCTTCAAATAACCATTACATCGTTACTCAAGGATTCATCCAAATAAGTATTAATGTTCGATTGATTAATTTTGGGCACCATCAATTTATTAATTTTCTTCTTAATCATATGACAGAAACGAAGATCTGGACATGACAACAGAACTAGTTTGAGACGTAAATATGAAAATTGTAACTTTGTCTCTTAACACTTAAAATTTTAAAATATTATTTAAATACTTAAATTTGATATTGTGATTGATATTCTATAATAACATTTTATGCATTTATATTGATATAAAATAAAATGTAGCACATCAATATAGAGTATTATTACGAATATTTAACTTAAAAGAGTATCTAAAGTAGCATTTCGGAATCACAAGAATCATGGGAGAAAGTAGTGAAAGAACTCTGTTCAATCGTTACATTGAGTGGGAATTAGGTACAAATCGTTTCTCCTCTTGGCAGCGGCGCCACTGGTCTCTGTCATGTCCAGATCTTCCGGCTTCATCCCATAAGGTAGCACCCAGTTGAAATGGTGAAGTAGCTGTGCCAAAGCAAGCTCAACATTGGCCAGACCATAAGACATGCCTGGGCACGCTCTTCTTCCAGCCCCAAATGGAATATATTCATACTCATTGCCTATGAAATCAAAAGAACTGTTCTCGAACCTCTCTGGGATGAAACTTTCAGGATCTTGCCAATATTCGGGATCTGTTCCAATGGCCCAGGCATTAATCAAGAGGTGGGTCTTGATGGGTACTGCAAACCCATCAATCTCTCGGGCTTCCCTACATTCCCTTGGGAGTAAGAGAGGAGCAGGAGGATGAAGCCTCAGTGTCTCTTTGATCACCATTTTCAGATAGCTTAATCCCTTGATATCACTCTCATGTACTCTGTTCTTTCCCTTTAGAGCCAGTCTCAACTCGGCCACTGCCCTTTCCATCACTTTGGGGTTCCGAATCATCTCGGAGATAGCCCATTCAATTGTTATCGCCGTCGTGTCTGCTCCTGCAAGGAATACATCCTGACGCATATACAAAAGTTAAAATCTTTGGTTTAAGTTGCCACTCCCCTTAGCTAATTAATTAATTAAATAATGTATAACTAATTTACCAAAATCACTCCATGGATGTTGTCATCTGTGATGGGTAAATCTAGATCGCTGCCGCTATCTTGAAGCCTTATCAGCACGTCGAGTATGTTGCCTTCGCATGATCCACCATTTTCCTCCCGTCCATTGCTGCTTGCCCGGCTGTCTCTGCGTTCTACGATGAGTTCTTGGATGATTCTCCCCATCTCGTGGCGCATCTTCTCCAACTTGGGTTTCATCCTACTGAGAGGATGAAGCAGTTTCAGCGATGGAAACAGATCGGAAACATCGAAAGCACCCACCCATGACACTGCTTCCTTTAGCAGATTCATCAACTCTCTATCCCCTTTGAATCTCTTGCCAAATGCCGTCCTGAATGTTATGGAAATCGCCGTGGAGAGAAGCTTTTCGGTGACGTTGACGGCCGATCCCAACGAGTATTGAACCGACTCCACGAGCTTCCACACTTCTTCTTCCCGGATAAATTGAAACGATCGGATGCTCTTGGGGCCTAGCAGCTCCACGATGCAGATCCTGCGCATTTGTCTCCAGCAATCGCCGTAAGGTGAAAAGGCGATGTCTGCTTGATTGAAGAACATAATCTTGGAGACCAGACACTGGGGCCTGTCTGCGAAGGCGAGATCATGGGTTTTCAGCACCTCTTTGGCGAGCCGAGGCGATGATATTACAATTGCAGGGATCTCGCCGAGCTTTAGGTGCATGATGGGTCCATGCTTTCTTGCTAAATCTCTCAGAGCACGATGGGTTGCTGCGCCTACCAGCTGGTGCATGTTCCCAATGAGAGGCAGCTTCCATGGACCTGGGGCTAATTTGGATCTTCTGATGATCGGTTTGTCAACTGGCTTGAAGAAGAAGAAGAAGATGAAGATGATGATGAAAGGGAGAAGGAAGAACAGTACTGTTGCAGTCTGGAGCTCCATGACATATGCAAAGGTGTCCCAAGTACAACTATTGCAGCTCTAGGGATACAAATGATGTGTTCATAACTCCATATATATATATATATATATATATTCTTTCCGTTATTGTAAAAACTCAAAAAAAAAATGGCCAAACTCAATTAGGACAGCTAATATAGGGATTGAATTTGATTGCTCTATGTGTCACTAAATAGGTGGTGATGCGTGTGATTATTGGACAATCACCAGCGGACCTCACGTGGGGCATTTAATTAATTAAGATGATTAGTGATACCATGTGCTTGTGAATGAACACGGAAATCAATTTGATTAATGGTGCATGCCCTAAGCATGACTAAGTAATTATGTTTTTTTTTTTTTTTTCAAAGCAGCGATTAGACAAGTGATATGTTTGATTCACTATCATCTCGATTTGGTAAATTCAATGTCATCTCAATTTGTCCAGACAGCTATCAAGACACCTATTTGATAGATTCACTATCATCTCGATTTAACCTAATAGATTCTGTTAACGCAAAATGATTAAGTTTAAAATTTTCATAAATAATTTAGAATGTCTCGACTCATATCTAATTATCTTTGTAAGAATTAGAACTCTGAAAGTAAGAGCAACTAACTCATATTGCTCATTGCATATATACTTTTTACTTATATCCCTTACTAACTTGAGTATCAAAGACTGAATCTGGAGAGTCAATCCCGCCCTCTACTGCACAGACTTGGTAATTGGCCTGCATCCATCATATATATTTAATGTCATATATATATATATGTGTATGTTTCTTTGTTCTTTGTATTTTTGCACCAATATTATTAAATCTGATCCTCACATCTTGCAGGAGAAACAGTACTTTTTCTGTCCAAGAAGAAGGAAAAATTAAACAAGCATACAATAATGTACCTGTTGGGATCGAGCCTAAATTAATTAGGCAGTACACCAAAATTGTAGCGGGAGGTTTTTTAATTGAAGTGTTCAACCTAATTGTGCCTAAATTGTCAAAAGGTTAAGTAGCCACTAACTTAAGTTTCAAATATAAATACTCCCATCAACTTTGAGGATCCAATAAATAAGAACAAACTTTAAAATAGAGAAAAAACAAAAAAGTCAAAGAGTTCGAAGTGAGGGTCTTTGAGAGTGTGTCACTATATTTTTGTATTACTTGAAAAAAAGTAAAGTATTTATTTGTAATTATCTTTATTAGAGTGAAATATTTCTCGAAACTTGTCTCGTGTTTTTTCTCTCAATAATAGAGTTTTTTCATGCTAAAATTTTATTTTTTGTATTTTTATTTATATTTTATTACGTGGTAAAAAAATATGATTTTAAAAAATTTTCACGACTTATCAAATCTTTATTATTTTTTCTGATAATACTGAGAAACAACAAATATATATATACAATAAATAAATCCAAGAATAAATGGTGCGCACATACCATATGAACAAATAGTAAATATATATGTATATTTCAAACCATCATATCTCATGGATATGTATGAGATCTCATGATATGTGTAACATTTACTATTTTATTAATTATTATTCGTTTATAGAAGATCCAATATTATGGCCAATCTCTCTCTCTCTCTCTCTCTCTCTCCCCCCTGTGGGAGCAACAGTCTCTGGCTTATGGGGGATTTTTCTAATTATGGATTATTGGAAGACATTGACTATAAGTTATAATTTATAACATATTTGTTTCAGGTTTTCAGCTTCCATGGCAATGGTCGTTCATCCTGCAAAATGGCATTTGGGGTGTCAAGGAACCAAGTGCAAATTGGAGTTTATACTTGGGAGTTATACAGCAAGCTAGCCGATGAAGAAAAATTTCAGAAAACTAAGAGACATGTTTTACAAGCTACATGTAGTTAACATGTCCAGATATCGATACCAATTGACAAGATAACTAACTAGAGCCACGCTCATACAGAGATAGGGTTGATGAATAGAGCAAAGATGATATCTTTTAGTGTCTTTTCAGGATGAGTGTATCCATCTCCTTTCCTGTAAGTAACTTCCATCATACGCGCAAAGTTGACGAATCGTATGAGCAAATTCATCGATACAGAAGCTGGCCTGAGACACTCCTCATTTATATCCTTCCAAGAATTCTCAACCCTTTTGGTTAACTCATCCATTGCCTTCTCTTTGGAAGCCCCTTTTTGCTTCATGAAACAATCGATCCCTGTAACAGTCTGTCCCCTCTTTTTCTCCACCTTCAAAGTGTATAAGTTAATTAATCCAAATGATTGCTCAAACAAGACCAATAACCTATATTGTGCATACCTCGTAAGTCTTTGTATCATCGATGAGGCGGGCAATTGTGCAGGCGGCAATGACAATTTTTGGTTTCTTTTGTAGCCAATTGAGAGCCTTGATGCTAGGGAAGTAGTTATCGGCCATACCCAAATAGGATGCCAGGGTGAGCACAAAACACGTGCTTGTGACTTGGCCGTTAAGCAAATAGTCATCAAATGCAGGGAAATCTCCTTTGAGGAACCACCTGGCTTCTGTGTAGTAAGCCCTCACTTGTTCTTTTATCTGGTTATCAATTACACAATTCCTTAAGAATACAGGAGCATAAAGTGATGTGAAAAGAAGAAAACAAAACAAAACAGAAGGCAGAGAGGGTTCATACTGCCTCCCTTGTATGATGAACAGCATAAGATCTTCCTTGGCTTGCCAATTTTTCTTCGAGTTCTTCGAAAAGATCCAACAAAGTCCTGAAGAGCACTTTCATGTAATCTGGGAGCAGATTAATGTCACTCCTATCCCACCTGAGAACCAAAATTTTATATATATAGCAGGAACAATTCAACAAAAGAAGATCAAAAAAGATTAGTGTATATATATATACACATACATATTCTTCGTTTTAACATTTTTCCCTTAATGGCAGCTTTGAGGATTTGGTGAATTAGTAGTGAAATTAGTCAAGGTACGTACCTCTGCACAACATCTGTAAACAAAGTTAGTTCATCTAGTGTGCCGTATGCATCAAATGTATCATCCAAAATCGACACCAGAACAGTGATTTTAGTATGAATTAGGCGAGCAGCTGAGTAATGGGGTTCAAAGTATGTGCCCACAGCCCAGAGGTAGCACTCCACAAGTCTGTCTTTGGTGTAAGGAAAATTTGGGGCCAGCTCTTTCCACCACCTGCAATATTCAAAAGCATTTAAGAGTAAGAAATATGTGCCTCTAGCACTAAGGTAGTCGTTCAAGTGTCCGGAAAAAGTTCCTTGTTTGGGTTTCTCGTGAGTAGTGTCTCTCTTTCTCTGCCCTTAGGGGAATATGATTGATCGCCCATCATGAGGTCATTTCAGGGTAGTCTCATGAAATGGCACTAGGGGCTGAGGATGCTCCTTCTGTACACAAGGGTCCCTTAGAACCCAAACTTACCCTTATACCAAATGAAAACGATAAAAGTAAGGTACGAGTCCGTATGTGTGTGTGTGTATACTATTTAATTTTACCTTGAGAGATGGCACAATTCATCCTGGTGCAACAATTGCATCCTTTTGAAATCTAACTTTGCGAGTCTCAGAAGTTGCTCATCCCTGTGATCATCTTTCTCATAGATAGAGATGTAATGCGCTGCCTCTACTCTTGGGAAGCCCTTATGGAGGGACAGTTCTAAGGCATGAAGCACTTGTTCAGCAAGAAAAGGATGGTTTAAATGGGGTGCCATAGACTGGAGGCTAGCTTTTGTGAAAGCAAGAGCCTCATCCAGAATATCTTCTCCATGAATCCTCAAATATGCAGCTTCATACAAGCTTAACATACCCATAGCATCACTGCTCACTAGGGTTTCCTTCAGGTGATGACTATTTTCATCCATGAATTTGTTGAAAATGTCTGTTCAAAACCCACATCATATCCCATTTTAACAGTCTCTACAAATAGGAAATATATATGGGCATCATGAACTTTAATTTCCATGCATTTAGTTAAGAGATATATATATATATATATATTCTTGGCAACAATGACGTGAAATATATACTAACCGAAATCAACTGTAGACTATTAAGAACAAGCCATATACTGGGTTATGCTAGCTAATTAATGAGTTCTAATACCATTTATTAAGCACAAGGTTGATATCACTTACTGGTGGGAATAAAAAAAATAACAGAAATAAATTCTATCGCATTCACACGGAATATACACTAACCGCAAGACATTTTATAGCCGTGTTGTCTGAAAATCCGAAAGTGGAGCGCAACGGTGAATAGATCATAGTTTCTATCCTCAAAGCCATCAAACATGCACTCTAATTGCTCGTCAATCTCTTTCTCAAAGAGATAGGACACACCAAGGCGTTCCAGTGTATTGATCAATGCCATCTTCTTAGTTGGCTCACCTCCAACCTTCACCACCTCATCCTTCACTACTTGTCTCAGCTTTTCAACCTCTTTGCTGTAACTCTCCAAAAGCTACATAAACATGAACATTTTCAAAATATATATATGTGTGTGTGTGTGTGTGTGTGTGTGTGTGTGTGTGTAGAAGCTGCATGATTTCAGAACTAGCTAGCTAGCTCAAAACGTATGGTTTTTTCAGCTATTACGTTGTCTTGTGCTTTGTTTGGATGGGAATATAATGTTACCTGGCTATCCAATGTGAATAAGGAGAAGCGATCACCCCATAAACTGGGTGGATAGTTAGCCAAAGGACGGACGATCTCCGGCTGGTCCTTCGCCGGAAGACTGCCAACGTCATAGAGAGATGCCATACTAATTAATTTCCGGGAGGTGAATATATACTTTTCCTGATTGATTGATGCTGCAGCTTCTAAAATGGCAGAAATAGGTAATTAGTATCTCAGCCTTGTTGCAGCTCTATCCCCGTCTACTTTGAGTCTTTGATGATGCTAATTAATTGTTTATATATATACTTTGAGAATCCCCTTAATTATTTGTCGACCCACACTTCACCTTAATTATTTTTCTCCCCGGGATAAGCATTCAAGTAATTCTCCATCTCGGTTCTAAGTTATCTCTACTTCTTGAACCTTTTCTTTGTTGCTTTATGCATTTTCACTAATTCCAAGGCAATCTCACTGTTTTTTTCTTTCTTTTTTCTTGCATTCTTTCGACGTTTACCGCTTTTGTGTAGTTTCCTGTCACTTGTGTTTTTAATGTTAACAAAAAAAAAATAAATTACAAATGAAGACTTTACAGGCAACCTTAACCCTTAAGAGATAGATCAAATCAAATGATTAAATCACAATAAAGGGATTGGCTAAGTTTAAATTCTTGAACCTTATCCTTGTTACTTTATGCATCTTGACTAGCTCCAAGATAATCTCATTGTTTTTTTTTTCTTGTATTCTTTTTACATGCTTGAAGTTAAATTAATAAAAAATAAAATATAAAAAGTACTATAAAAATATTTTTTTATTGCATTTATTCAATTTATCCAGTATCACTTAAAAAAAAACTCCCATAACTTCTTATGTTAGATTATCCAGATAAATTTATTTTTTTTTTCAAATAAATTTATGTTAAACTTTACAAATAAAAAAAATAACATGTCCTTTAATGTATTTTAAAAAATTAAAAAAATAATCTGATAAAAATTTTAAAATATTTCTCAATCTTATCTTAACTATTCTATATTTTGATCTGAAAAATATTTCAATCTTATTTTGATACAATCTTATTTTACTCATCTTAACAAATGATATCTAAATATATTAGTAATTAGATTCGCATAATAAAAAGATATTAGGCACCAAAAAGTTTATTCATAATAAATCATAAAAAGATGCTTTATGCATTTTGACTATCTCTAAGGCAATCTCACTTTTTTTTCTCATGCATTCTTTCAATGTTCTTGAAGTTAAATTAAAAAAAAAAAGTGAAATATCAAAAATATTTTGGATAAAAGTATTTTTTATTGTATTAGTTAAATTTATCTTGCAACCCTTGAAAAAGAATCACGTGACTTCTTATTTTGACTTGTTCAAATAAGTTTATCTCTCATTCCCTCCAAATAAATTTATTTTGGATTTTACAGATAAGAAAAAATGACGCATATATCCTCCAATACATTCTAAAAAATTTAAAAAACAGTCTAATAAAAAATTTGAAATGATGTTACGTGCCCAGAGTTTTAGACAAAAGTATTTTTTAATGTATTTATTAAATTTATTTGACAACCATTAAAAAATGAGTCACTTAACTTCTTATCTTGGATAGTTCAGATAAATTTATCTTTCCCCCCTAGATAAATTTATTTTAAACTTTACAAATAAGAAAAAATAAACGCATATATCTTTCAGTACATTTCAAAAAATTTAACAAACAGTCTATTAAAATCTTATCTTACTAATTTAGCAAACACTATTTAAATATATTAACGAATAAATTTGCAAGATAAAAATATTTTATGCGTCAAAAAAATTTACGATAAATCTATTTGGATAGAATCTATCCGGATAGAAAGACATTTAATGTTTGTTTTATATTATTTTAATTATATTAAACAAAACAGAAAGACAATTTTAACCTTATAAAAATTCTAACTCTTCACTCGTCTAAAACTCCTGCCTAAAACTACTGCCCAACATATTAAAGTTGCACATTTCCAAAGCAAAAAAATTAATTATGAAAATGAATAATGACAATCATGACACTTAGGTTATGAAAATGAATAATGACAAAGCAAAAAAAATTAGTTATAAAAATAAATAATGACAATCATCTGTGTTGAAGTCCGCCCAATATGGATGGACTGCATATTAGATGCAGCCCGCTGCTGCATCATGCAGCAGGTGCAGCGGACTGCATGTTAGATGTAGTCCGCTGCTTAGATGCAACATCCAGCGGACTGTTGCAGCACATCATGCAGCAGGCGCAGCGGGCTGCATTTAACATGCAACCCGATGCTGCATCTAACATGCGCAGTAGACTACATGTTAGATGCAGTTCGCTGTGCATCATGCAGCCCGCTGGCAGACTGCATTTAGATGTAGTCCCATCAGAAATTGGGGGTTGTTTGAATTACTGGACGGGTTTTATTACTGATATTTTTGTTATTTGATGTCTTTAATGATCTCGTGCATCAATCAATTCAAACAAAGTATAATAATTTATATTTAAAAGCCACTATGACTTTTAGATTCTAAAAATTCATTAACTCAGGTGAGAAACTAAAATTTAAATTTAACAAGGAAGAGAGAATGAAATTTTGACTTGTGAATAGAAAGGGTATTGTTGGTAAATAAAATGTTAAATGACTTTCTTATTCTAACATTAATAATTAAAATGACAAAAAAAAGACAATTTTATCTAGATCGATTCTATTCAAATAGCAAGGTCCAAAAATTTATTCATAATCTAATCATCACTCAGTATTCATTACTCACAAGCCTCTTGAACACACACCAATTAGGCAACTCCAAATAAATGCAGTCCAAATCCAACATTAATTCTTATAAGAATCTTAATCTTAAAAACTTTAGCACCTCTCATGATCAAAACCATTATTACTCTTATTGAAAACCCACCCACCAACACTAATTAAAAGAAGGATTTTGTTAAATGGCTAGAATCTATCCGGATAGAAAGTTATTTAATGTATGTTTTATTTTATTTTATAATATTTTAATAATATTTAACATAATAAAAAGATAATTTTAACCTTAACTAAGAAGGAAGAGAATAAAATTTTGAGTTATGACTGAAAGGGGTATTGTTGATAAATAAAATAATAAATAACATAATTATCTTAATATCAATAATTAAAATGATTAAAAAGGATAAAATATATTTTATCCAAATAAATTTATTGTTAAAAGAAAAGGAACAAAAGTTATCCCACGACTCCACATGCTAGACACATACCGAAGTATTATTGCAGCCATAACTACAAGGCTGCAATAATATTTCATTTTCAATTAAAGACCTTTTTCCTGGCTACTGCACAGTCCCAAAACTATTTAATTAAATCTCCAACTCAGCTGGCAAAAGGATCTGACCGGTTACCAACGTCACAAGAACATTTTTTTCAGTACCTTTTGCCTAATTAAATATTAGTTATTTTGAGCCAGATAGTGCTTGGCATGTGTCCATGGATGACAAATACAAGTGGTTGGTGTTGAGATATATATATCTTAACACCCTGCTCTGTTAGAGCTTTATATCTTCATTCCATAGCTACTGCAAGGCTGCAATAATACTTCATTTTCAATTAAAGACCTTTTTCCTGGCTATTGCACAGTCCCAAAACTATTATTTAAATCTCCAACTCAGCTGGCAAAAGCATCTGACCGGTCACCGACTTCACAAGATCATTTCTTCAGTTCCTTTTGCCTAATTAAATATTAGTTATTTTGAGCCAGATAGTGCTTGGCATGTGTCCATGGATGACAAATACAAGTGATTGGTATTAACTTATAATGATTCATTAAACATGTGACAATCACGAACAAGAAGAGCTTGATGTGTTTACAAAACTAGAACACATCATTTAATGTAAACTACAAGTGCTTGTTAATTTATGATTCTGGGTTCTGTACGTAGCAGCTGAGTTTTTTTTTTTAATGTAATATTGTATTATAGTATATATAATATTAAACCAGAACACATTAATTAGTTATTTTCAGTCCCCACGTGAAGACGTACTGAAAATCGGACGGATTTATTGTCGGATTGGACTGATTGAGTTTGATAATGGATTAATAATTTTTTATTTAATATAAAGTTAAAATTATATATTATATATAATATTAACTATTAAGTAATATAATATACAGAGAAAGAGAGAGGAAGAGAATTGGTTTTCCAAGATGCATGAACCTAGATTCATTGGATTTCTTTTTATTATAAATGAAATGATTGAATATTAATGGACAGTACTGTTCATGTACTGCTCTGTCATTGCTACTGCAACAGCAGTGAAGATACAGCAAAAGGCTGACAGATGTTCCCTATAGATTTTCATTCATATACAGATGTAGAAAACGTCATGGGTGAGGCTGACATTTAATTTCTGAAGATCAACCACATGGCTTAATGCCAGATATTGATGTATGTAGCCCACAAGCTAGACATATTTTTTGCAGCTTTATATCAGCGATGAATAAGACCACGAGATTTGGTGTTGGGCACCACCATATCAACCATCAAGTGATCTCTTTAGCTGATTATATTTCAATATACTGACCAGTAATTGTTGTATCAAAGATCTTGTTTTTAATTAAAAGGAAGACCTGGGCCCTAATCAGAGATCTTCTATGTATCAACTGCTGCTGGCACTTAATGGGGTTATTCATGACAGTTTCAGTTCAGCAAACTAAAAGAGCTTTCCTTCAAGTAACCATTAACTTCTTGCTGAACATTAGCAAATTGAATGGGTAAATTAAGAAACAAGAGTGCCCATTTTGATTTCTACTTGAAATGCATTTCAACAATTTCAAGTAAAAGCTATACAGGGATGCATTGGGGCGGGATGCTTCTGGTTTCAAAAAGCCATCACTCACACAACACAATATAGTCAACATTAGTTCAACTCAGATTAGATATATTCGACGGTTCAAACTCATTAAATATTTTAATGTGTTAAATCAAATAATTATAATTAAAACTCAATCTATTAACTTTGCTAATATTCACCGAACATTTTTATTAAATTAAACTCTTCTAGGCTCAACTCAATCCCAAATGGAGCTAAGCTTCGGTGGGTCATACCTTTTCTGTTTTGAAAATATGACCCATGCTTCCCCATCCTCTTTGTTTAGACCGGTGACCTATAGTTTGTGTATATAAGTGTGTATATATATATAAGTGTATAATGTTTGTATGTACCAGTCTTTGTATATATTTATGTTAATTTTGTGTTTCCTAATGAGACTCAAGGCTGTGACGATTTTTTAGGTGGGTTTTATCTTCATAGGTTTCGACTCGAGATTGAAGAACCCAAGTCGGTCATCACTTTTAGGCAGCCCATTTTAAAAGCCGGGCCACAAGCCCTATTCCCACTTTTAAGAAGAAATGGGCCTTAGCCCATTTGCTTAAGTGGGGGGAAGCCTACTGTTCTGAGCCCAAAAACCCATTATCTTTAAAGCCCAAAAGCCCTCATATAAAAGGCTCGTGTGTGGCCCATTTCCTTGGTGTTTCTCTCTCTTTCTCAGCCGAACCCTAACTCTTCTCTCTCGGATCTCCTTGCTTGATCGATTGCTTCTTTCGTGGTTTCCTTTTGCAGCTGATCTTCGATGGCTCTGTTTCCATGTCAGTCCGATTCTTCTTTCCATGTTGAGGGACAGCATCTGTCCTTGTTGATCTTGGCCGATTTGTTGGTATCGCATGCCCTATTTAGGGGGTTTTCGATCATCCATTCTCAGTAAGCTTTTCTCGTTGCTTTGTGCTTTCTACCCTCTGTCTTTGTGACCGATCTACCTTCTGTGGTAACCTATTATGTGTGGCTTTGATCGATTGGGTGAGAGAGGGCTTCGTTTGTGTTCAGCCGAGAGGTGTTGGGGCTTTCTGGGTTTTCAGTTTGAAGACTGGTGTGAGGGTTTCGCTATGCCTTGTGGTTCATATTCGTTGACGTTACCAAAGTGGTGAACGGACTCACAAATCTGAGTCTTGAATCGATCTTATACAGGAAGTTTTTATTTCGTGTTCATCTTCTTATTACTATTATTAAAACTTTGAGTATTGTTCTTTACAGTCGATTAAATCTGGTTCGATGTTATTGCACTAACCCTATTGTCTTGTAGAGTTTTTCGACAACAATTTATTTATATATATATATATTAATTTTTTTAATTAAATATTTGATCACTGTTTATGTATTTAATTACACGTCTATTACACACTAATTTTTTTTAAATAATTAAGTAGTCAATAAGTATAAATTATAAAAATTAAATATTTAATAAGTCAAATTTAAAATTTAGAGAGTTCATAGACTTTTTTAGGGGGACAAATATAGGTTTCGCCATTTATTATAAGTTTAATCTTGAATACAGTAAACAAGAGCCATATAGGTATGAAGAAACATACCACTGGACAAGATTTAGATTGTTAATTAATTAGATGGGATGGTTTTATGTTTTAATTGATAGCTAATTAAATATGGTTATTTGTGTGGTTGCTCACCAGTGCCGTACCTAAGATTTCGAGGCCCTGTGTTGAAATGTAAAAATGGACTCTCAAATTATAGTGTACATTCAAATTTTATTTTTTATAATAAAATATAAAAAAATATTTATACCATATCAGAAAAAAATTAAAAATTTTATAACTAATCAATTAAAAATTATTCTCCTTGCAGTTTTGAAAGCAAAAATATTAATCAAATTTACATAATCAAGTTGTTCATAAGAGATTTTCGTATCTGCGTTCAACAGATTTTTTTTAGGGGGAGGATTGAGGAGAGATTTATATGAGGGCAAGATTGTTATTTTGACAAAGGGGCAAAATAATAATTTTATTTCAAATTTATGGGCCCCCTAAATATGGCAAAATCATGGGCCCAATGGGCTCTTGAAATTGGCTATAGGTCCGGGCCTATTGCTCACAATTAGCAATAGTTATAATAATTCATTGGCGTAGCGTCGTATCTCTACAAATGAAAAGGCATTCACAACCCTTGTTAGTAGGGAGTGGAAAAAATTTGGAAAGGTAAAAATACGAGTATTATTCTGTTTGATATTTTTTAAATATGATTAAAAATTCGGTCAAATATTCGTCATTTGAAAAATATTCGGTAAAGATTTAATTTGTGTTTAAAATATTTCAACTGAATAAATTTGGCAATAAAAATTTGGCATATTATATATATCTATATATATATATACACAAACATATTCCTAATAAATAAAAAAATAACTCATTAAACATAAAAATATAATTTTATATTTTTGCCAATATTACAAAATAATAATTGAAAAAGACATAATAGAGACATGACATGAGAGATATGTATGGGAGGAATGAGTAATAATATTTATTTATTAATGTTATTAATATTTATTAATATTAATAAACAAACATTAATAATATTTATTAATATTTTTTTAGTGGTGATTATAAATATATTAAATAATAAAACTACCGTGAGCCATTAGTTATAATAATAATAAAAAAATCTTATTGTTACTTTGTTACACATGCTGGCAACGAATTTTTTAGTCGAATTTTAAAAATTCAATTGATACGTGTTTTATACTTCATAAGTTTAAAATGCACAAATTAATTCGAATATTTCAAAAATTCGCTAGTATAATATTTTTAATAAAAATATGAAATAATTTATGTATAATACACGAATAATTCACATATTTACTAATAAGGTTCACGACTACTAAATTCGCCGCTAAATGGTCAAAATATGTTGGTAAAGGTTTTATCATCGGATAACATAAACAGTAGAATTTATGCCGTCGCTAAAGAGTTATACCGATGGTTTTTGTTGGTTGGTATAGATTTTGGTCCATGATGGCAAAATCATAAGTTATATAAAAATGAAAAATAGATATGATATGAGATGTAAATAGAAAATTATTATTTTTTTAAAAAAAGTAAGAAATAAAAATATGAAAAAATTGCATAAATTAAAAAAATATAAGAATTTTTTTTGTAAACATAAAATTTAATATAAAAATTATAAAAAAAAAATAATTATTCAATCTAATGTAAATAAAATTCCATCGTCCATTTAAGTAAATGTAAACTCAAGTTGCTTTAGTCTCTAATATGAGGATAACAGAGACAGAAGAAACATGATTACAGGATAGAAATGTGTTTATATTATTTTTTTTAATATTATGAAATGATCTTGAAATATTTTTAAAATTACAAAAAAGACTATAAACGTTTGTGTGTGTGTGTGTGTGTTTAGCGGTTCAAGATAGAAAATGTTTCAAAAATAAAAAACTGACAATATTTCGATATTTTCGTGCATCAAAGACAAACTTAATTAGGAGATAATGTTTCCGTAATCAAGAATGTTTGTCTCAATTAATACATTAGATCTCGCGTGTTGTTTGGATACGATTGTTTACTTTATCATTTCATTAGACCTTGCAAAGTTAGGCTTCGAGACATTATTGTAGTTTCCTCCAGCATGATTTTCTCATATGGCTATGCTATGAAGTGACTTCTTGTTGGTTTTTTGGTTTTTGTTGTACTATGCTTGCTTTTGTTTTTTTTGGTTTTTTGTTTTTTTGTGATGCTTTAGATATACCCTAACTTTTGATGTAGACTTTTCGAGGGTTTTTTAATATAATCTTATTTACAGAAAAAAAAATTAATTTTTTCACACTAAAAAAAGAAATAAATAAATCACAATATTGCTTTCTTAAAACACTTACCCTATTGCATCTCATTTCATAATTTGTTTCTCTAAAACAAACAAACTATCACAGAACAAAAAAAAAAAAAAGAGTAATTGTTAAAATTTAGGGTGATAGGAGCATTACTTATGATTAACAAGAATAGTTATTAAATATATTAATTAAGTTTTGATATTGAGCATTATTGTAGTATCGAATTAAGTTTTGATGATTAACAAAAAAAAAATTTTCAATATACAAAATATAGTATTTTTAGTGATTAACAAAAAAAAATATTTTTATTAAATATATTACTTATAGTGTTGAATTATATTTAATTAATTTATAAAATATTTTTCATAGCATATGTATTATCAAAAATATTATTTTCAATTGGTCGGGTGTGTTCAGGGGGTGGTAAGGAGGGGTATATACATGAGAGGTGGTACAGAGGGAGGCTTTGTGCATGGGAGGGTGTCAGGGGATGGTACACGAGGGGCGGTCTGTACATGCAGGGATTGCTTGACAAGTTTGCATTAGGCAAGATAATAAATGTCCAATGTAGGAGGAGATCAAGAGTGTAATGATATTTGACCATCCTCAATGCCACCCTTAAAGCCACCCCACGAAATCTCACGATATTTTGGAGAGATATCGCGATATTTAAGAATAAGATTTTGCAATATCTTCAATTGAAAGGGCAACCCAAAAGCAATATCTTGTTATCTCTCACTCTATAACACTCCAAATTTTTCAGACATATTATATCTTAAGATTTCGAGAATATATATTTTTTTTTTCACACCACAATCACTGACATACATCACACAAATTCCCAGAAACCCTAATTTCACCTTCTCAACCTAACAAACTCAATAAACAAATAGCTAAGACAAGTGATATAATTACAAATGTAGAACCTAGATCGAACCTGATATGGTACACAACCATAATGATTTATTTATAATATAAGAAGCTATTCAAGACGTTTACAAAAACGCATTACATGGATACCAACTCTCATAAGCAACAATCAAACGTTTCAAACATAACCAAAACAAGCTAAGGCTTACATAGATTCGCACAAAATCAAAAACATGATATTCATACTACATGCAGCAAAACAAACTTATTCCTCAACTATCTCATTTCCCTTAGAGTCGTTTGTCGAACCTGGAACGCTTGAATATTCCAGGGAAATAGTCCAATTAGAAGATGAATCTTCTAGTGATGAGAATTCCAAAATAGTTTATATTAATGCATGAACATGTATAAAACGTATGAGAAAATAACAAGGATTACTCTGAAGTGCCTCGTGAACATGTCAACTTCTTCCAACGAGAGCTTTCTCAATGGCGCACGCATAACGCCTCTCAGGAGGTCCTTAACCATGCCACCCTAACCCGACCTCATAGAACTCATGCAAGCACCACATCCGTTGTCCCTTAGGCTCACAGTCTTCCCTACAAGAGCATTCTCGATGGCGCACGCATAGCGCCTCATTAGGGATATCCAAACTTTTGCACTCAGCCAACAACAAATAGGGACAACAGTATGGTTACATGAATTTTTATAAATGCAACAATTGAAAACCAACGTCATATATTTTCTAAGGAAACACATTTCATATATGCAACATTATTTCACGTAAGAGAACAACAGGAGTTTACGTACAGAAACGTTACACATAACACATTTCATGCAATAGGAATTTTACACAAAAATAGAAGCTTAAGTATCGGAGTCTCACCTTGACTTAATTTGAGATTTCTTGAAATTTGTGCCGACCTCAATTCTCGTGCCAGGCGCACTATTGGTCAATCTTGAGCCTCAAAGATACCCTAGACATCATATGCATTCAAAGGAAAAAATCAACTCTATTTTTCCCTAATTTCTCATAATTTTCGTCAAATTTCTTCCCATTATTTTCTTGATAATTCAAAATAAATACCTCCTCAAATTTTCTCCACAAAAATTCATAAAATAATATTCCAAATTTTCAAGATTTTTTGGGATTTTTCTAGGTTTTTCTCCAATTTTTCCTCTATTTTCCAAAATTCCCCATTTTTCCTCTTTTTCTTCTTTTTTTTTTTTCTATTTTTCCTTACCTCCTCACACCCTGCCACGCGTCCGCAACCACTCGCCTAGCAAGTGCGTTTCACAGGCCTTCTACAGTCTTCTTCCCCGATGATCTGCTTGCTGTTGGCTGCCTGGTTTCACCACGAAACCTCGATTTCTCTCTTCCCCCTTGCTCTTCTCGACATTCCGATCATGATCGCAGACCTTGGAGCTCTAAAAACCACCAGAAAAGCCTGCAAACGGTCGGCCAAAGGCTCGGCTTTGGCGTTCATCACGATTTTGGCCACCCTCTTGAAACAGCTTCAAATCGACACAAAAATGCCCCCAAATTTCTAGAATTAATCCTTAATGCCTTTGGAGCAAAAGCCCTCTAACCAAATCTTTCGAATCACTCTTAAATGAGAGATATTTGAATGAAGAACTTCAACCAAACCCTTGGTATTTATAGGCCAATCCCGGCCATTCTCCGACCAATCAGAAGTTGTTACTTCGTCCATACGCGACCTTGGCCTATGCTCGACCATGCCCTGGCGACGTACGATCATCCCATCATCGGATTTAGCTTCCATGATTTGCGGCAGGTACGGCCATACCTGTTGCAGAAGTTTCTGAAAGTGCAGTTCCACCCCCTTGCAATTTCCTTTTTCATTTTGTCCCTCATTCTCATGCCCTGAATTTTTCGACAATTCCATTAAGTTCCATACATTCTAAATCCTTCATTTCACCCCCGAAGATTCAGAAAAACCATCGTTTCAACCTCTCTCGGTCAATATTAATAATTTGTACTTAGGCCCGAATATATGTTTCGACCTTAAACCCCTTTGTCTTATCCTGAAACCACTTGAGGGTTGATATATTTGCAAAATTAAGGTCTCTAGAGGGTTCTGTTAACTTCTCGGAAGCCCCCTACCATCATTCGGTCTTTCATTCTATAACTTAGCTGTATTGAAAATCATTCCGGATTTGATTTCTCTTGAGGTCATAAATCATGTCTCGAGATGCTTGTCGATGTCGTACCCTTACCCTTAGACATCTAAGTCTCGAGGCACTTCCTATCGTCGATCCGACGATTTATTTTGCCATCAAACCACATTTTTGATATCTTAAACTTGCCTAAAATATGGGATATTACACTCACTCCTTCCCGTGCTTCCTTTTTCCCTTCTCATCCTTTTTCCCCCTCTCTCTCTCCCGCTCGTGCGACCAAGCTTCCTCCATTGCAGTAGCTCCAACCTTGTAATATCCCAAATTTTCTAAATGACTCAAGAGTAATTTTAACTTGAGATATATGTGAAATTATCAAAACATTAGGGGCTTAAGTATAATTTCTTACAGTTATCAGTACCGAATCGACTGTAGGGAATACCCTGGAGTGTATTTGTCTAAGAAAAATTATATAGTCTTGATAAGCATCCCAAGATAGGATTCATGGTATTAAAAGAAATCAGAATCGAAGCATTTTTCAATACAGCTATGATTTAGGCTAAAAAATCGAATCATCATAGGAGACTCCCAGGAAGTCAACGAAACCCTAAAAGTGCTCTGATTTTTCATAAGGATCAATGCTAAAGTGGTTTAGGGGCAAATCAAAGGTTCGGCGTGAGCCTAGAGATGAAATCGTCCTTATCGAGTAAGATTTAAATTATTAATTTTGAATTTTCAGTATCGTAACGCCAATAAATTTGATGTTTGAGAATGTAAATGCAAGATAAATTTTGAGATTTAAATGTGTAAATTTCTTATTATTTTAGTTTAATATATATAATTATATATGTATATATATGTGCGCGTGTGTGTGTGATGGTTTCTGTGGAAGCTTAATGGTTAAGCTTTGTAAAAGTGGTGCAAGTGGGATGTAAAAAGTGAAGGGAGAGTGATGAACAACAAACTTAATAGTTAAGTTTTCTCTACAAGTGGATAGCTATATATGTAGATAAAGAAATGAGGAGGAGAGCAATCAAATGGCAATGGCCAAATGAAGGCAGCAAGTGAAGATGGCCAAGAGCTTGGAATCAGGAAATAAATTATTCAGGCACGCATTTTGAGGTCATGACATGCATACCGAGAAAGTCTGTGGGGCTAAGTTAAGGTGAGTAAATTTTTTTAAAAAAATTACAGAAAATTAGAAAAGTTATTTTATGAATTGTTATAGAGAAATATTTGAGAAATATTTAGTCTGGATTTATCGAGGAAAAATATGAGAAAATAAAGGAAAATTATGAGAAAATTAAAAAAAAAGAATATTGATGAATAAATATGATTTATAGGATCATTGTGGTTCGAGTTTAAGTGATTTCTAAGTTCAGCACGAAAATCAAGGTGGTGCACTTTTTTTAGGTATTCTGAACTTTGTGCAAAAAGGTAAGCGGTTCGACTCCAAAATCCGATTTTATGTAAATAATTTTATCATGTTGTCATGCCTTGATATGAATATGTCATGTAAATTGCATTTACATGCTTGATAAAATGTGCATATGTACACGATGTTATTATTGGTCACACATTGCATAAGGTTTGGGATTATGGACTGGCATAACTGCTCTACCAAGAGTGCATCCATACACCTTGACCTAGTAAAGAGGCTATAAAAATTGAGAGCAGTAGTTGGGTGCGGTCGATTCAAACTAGAAAGGAATGATGACATTTTGCATTTCGCATTCATGCACGAAATATGTTTATTGTACCCTTACTTAGATAATTCATCATCTAACTTGAGCTTTATCCATGGAATATTCAAACGTTCAAGATTGAGATTGTAGCATAAACGAGCATGAATGAGGTATGAAATGGCACTTAGCAAAGTGCAAGATGTAATGATTGAATGATATGTAGTTTATATATTTAAGTTCTGCTACTTTGAATTCTGAACGTTTTGAGGAATGATGATGTATAACCTTATTTATGGTTAATGATAAAGTTAAGGTTTAATTTTATCTTTCACATTTGATGATATGATGATTTTCATTTGAGATAAATAAATGAAAATTTTGGGATGTATATAGGAATGATATGGTTTTGCGTTAGAATTGAAAGAAAAAAAATTATTATCCTAGAATTGTCTTAAGTTATAACACGTCAGAGAAAGTGAGGTGTTACAAACCCTCGCTCTATCAAATCTACCGTCCGTTGCACGTTTCCATTTGCCCCGATCTAGAAGGAAGTAAGTCTTTTAAACCTATCTGCAATTATTTTCAGCATGGATTTATGATATATACGTATATACGAGCTATTTGAGTTTGGCCAAAACTTTACGCTTAGATCTACAGAGATTCGACCGTTGGATCTTGATGGATAGTATTCGAGTATGCCGTGGTCGATGGGCCCTTGGATATTGGGTGGTTGCCTCTAATCGCCGGAAACCACTGGTCACGGTGGCTGGTGGTAGCTGGTAGTGCGTTTTTAAGTTGTAACCGAAAATTAAAAATCAGATTTACGAAAATTCAACTGTTAAATCTAGCCCATTTTTTTGCATGTTAATCTTATTAACTTGGTATTTCTAAAGGTAGGCTCTTATCTTGGGAATCTTCGGCCGACAGTGATCATCGGTGATCACAGGCAATGACGATTGTGACTCGTTAGGTTGTTTACATACATACATATGTTTATATATTTTCCTTTCTTTTATATTAATTTTTCTTTTTTGCTTGTATTTTTTTTTTTTTTTATGGGGGTGACCATGATTTTGTTGTTGAAGGGAAAATTAAAAAAAATGATTTGTTTTTTTATTATGTTCTATGAATGCAGATGAGAAGTATCCAAGTGAGAAGGAGTTTGGGGTCGAAGAATTAGGGCTATGTGTTTAAATACTATTTTGTAATTATTTTAATTTATATTGTGAATGTTGATATTTAATGTTATATTTAATTATGATTTTGTATTATATATGTTGAAGTTGAATATTGAATTTGTGATCTTTTGAATATTGTGAAGGTTAAAATGAAATGATTGATTGAAATTTAAATGTTAATAAATTGAATTGATTTATATTTGTTTTGTAAATCTTTATAGGGAAATTATTAAGTTTATTTAAGAATTGAATGATAAATAGTTATGGTTAATTTTATTTGAATTTAGATATTTATTAATGTGTATATATATTTTAAATTTATATTAAATAAAATTTAAAAATATTAACTAAATTTAATAAATATATAATACTGTTTTAATTTGTTAACTATATTTAGATACATATATAATACTGTTGCCCAAAAAAATACCCAAGAGGGGGTGAATTAGGTTTTAAAAAAAAAATAATAATTTTAACTCTTTTAAAAAATTTTAAATTTATTATTTTAATATGTGGTGATTGCAATGGGATTGATAACAATAAAATCAAAACTTAATTAAAATGAGCAAGTTGGTTCAACAAATATAATAAAAAATAAATTATATTATTTAATTTTTATTTCAACTATTTAAATCATACTACTCAATATAAGAATTTAAATATAATTATATAATTTTAAGTAAAAATATTAATTTTATCTATTATTTGTTTCTTTCACATAGAAATAAATTTTAAATACAATTTGATATACAAAAAATATTCAGAAGTCTTGCTAGCAATTTAGCACATAAAAAATATTCAAAATGATAAAAATACGAACCTTATTCAGCTAGACATATTTTAAATATAATTAAAATTTTGATTAAATATTTGTCATAAAAAATATTCAAAAAAATCAATTAAACAGTCAAACATTTGAAAAATATAAAATTATTCATATATTATATACTAATTATTTGACTAATTGTTAACAAAATTCAAGAATCTTCACTTTTGTTTTTTCTGATTTCTTATGCTTATGATCAATTTTAAATCAATCAAACATTTAAAAAATATATAATTATTAATATTTAAAAACATTTTCTCAAAGTCAAACCATGACGCAGCACTGATGTTGTTCAATAAAATTATAACAATTGAAGAGAAAGGTGTAGACAAATTTTGAGAGGTAAATATCAATAATGAAAATTCAATGAATATTATTTTTAAACTGTCTACTAATAATACAAAATTACATATTAAATTACCTTCTAAATGATGGAAGATATATAATACAAAGTTACATATTAAGAGACAAAACTTGTTTAATTTTTATCATGATAAACTAATTTTCTGTCATTGGAACTATAATTAAACCTAATAATTTAACAATAACTATTTATCATTTAATTTTTAATTAAACCTAATAATTTAATTTCAAACGTCCACAAAATAAATGCAAACCAATTCAATTTTTTGACATTCAAATTTTAACAAATCATTTCATTTTAACCTTCACAATATTCAAATAAAACATAATTAATTTATTTTTAATATATTAAAATAAATAAACAAAACTGAACAATCTAAAATTATCAAATGACACATTAAAATTTTATTTTTAAAAAAATTAAAACATAACATAAAAAATCAACACAAAAAAATATACAATAAATCATCGCTCTCTTTTAACACCGTCTTGTAATATGTCTCTCTCTTAGCATCACCAGTAAATGAATTCCATTTCCAGCCTTGACACATAAACCCGATTTTGTCTCTCATTCGTCAATGAGACCCAAACTCTCTTCTCAATATCTACATACACACACAACACAATATAAAAATAAATCATGATTTTTTATCACTCAAAACAAATCACATTATTTAATTTCCATTTTAATGACAAAATCATCTTCCATGTCAACAACAAAATCATTACCATAAAAAAAACAACATAAGCAAACAATAAGAACTAAAAACAAACAATAAAATCTAAAGTGCAAAAAAAAAAAATATACAAATATATATTTACTGGCAAAAACAACCCATTGCCACCAACGACTACTTTCGATCAGAGATTCCCACGATCAAAGTTTACCATTAGAAACACCAAGTCAAAGGGGGTTAACATACACAAAAATGAACCAAATTTAACTGTTGTATTTTCATATATATAATTTTTAATTTTCGACCACAAGTAAAAAATACACTGTGAGCCGCCACCGGTCACCGAGGCCTATGGTTTTCGACGATCAAAGGAAACCACTCGACACTCAAAGACTCATCGACCAACACACTCAAAAATCAGTAAGATTTAACGATCGAATCTCCATAAATCTAAACTTAAAGTTTCAGTCAAATCCAAATAACGCGTATATACATATATATGATGGGTGTGTGCTGAAAATCATTGTGAATAGGTTTAAAAGACTTGCCTCTTTGTAGATCGGAGCCAATAGAGACGTGCGACAGATGGGAGAGACAGAGAAAGAGGGTCAAAGCGAGCCCAAAGAACGTCAGAGTTGAAGTTGCACGGGCAAGAGATCGAGAGAGAGACAACCAAACTCTAGATGCTTGGTTGCACTAGCAGGAGACAACGACCTTGACGGGCGGAACGAGATGAATGGTTGCATGATCGGAACTACAGAGAATGAGAGAAAGAGGAAAGGTCACACGAGAGAGAGGGAGAGAGATTGAGTGGAAAGGAGATTTGGCCTCTAATGTAAGAGAGAGAAGAAGTCTGGCTGAAGGCCATTTTAGTAATTCCACACAATGGGTACATCGATAATTTACTCAAATGTGGCTTTGAGGGTGGCATTGAGGATAGCTAAATAGCATTATTCATTTAAATATATTAGTGATTAGATTTGCGTAATATTAAAAAGATGTTGCGCAATAAGAAAGTTTATTCGTAATCTAATCATGATCTAATATTCATAAAAAGATACTTTGTGCATTTTGACTAACTCGAATGCATTTTTTTTTCTCTTTCATTCTTTGAGTGCTTGAAGTTAAATTGAAAAAGCGAAATATTAAAAGTATCTTTGATAAAAATATTTTTAATTATATTTGTTAAATTTATTTAGTAACCATTGAAAAAGAAATCACGTGACTTCTTATCTTAGATTATTTAGATAAATTTATCTCTTTTTCCTTTAGATAAATTTATTTTGAATTTTACAAATAAGAAAAAATGAATACATATGTGTTTTAATGTATTTCAAAAAATTTAATAAATAATTTATTAAAATCTTATGTTACTCATTTTAATAAACACTATTTAAATATATTAGTGAATAGATTTACAAGATAAAAATATGTTACGGGTCAAAAAAAATTCTTCATAATCTAATCATGACTCAGTATTCATTACTCAAAAGCATCTTGAACACACACCAATTAGGCAGCTCCAAATTAATGCAGTCCAAACCCAACATTAATTCTTATATGAATCTTAATTTTAAAAACTTTAGCAGATCTCATGATCAATACCATTATTACTCTTATTGAAAACCCACCCACCAATACTAATTAAAAGAAAAGGACCAAAAGTTATTCCACAACTCCACATGCTGGACACATACTGAAATATTATTGCAGCCATAACTACAAGGCTGCAATAATATTTCATTTTCAATTAAAGACCTTTTCTTCGGCTACTGCGCACAGTCCCAAAACTATTAATTAAATCTCCAACTCAGCTGGTAAAAGGATCTGACCGGTCACCAACTTCACAAGAACATTTCTTCAGTTCCTTTTGCCTAATTAAATATTAGTTATTTTGAGTCAGTTAGTGCATGGCATGTGTCCACGGATGACAAATACAAGTGGTTGCTCCGTGAGAGCTTTATCTTCATTCCATAGCTACTGCAAGGCTGCAATAATACTTCATTTTCAATTAAAGACCTGTCTGCTGGCTAGTGCTTGGCATGTGTCAATGGATGACAAATACAAGTGATTCGTATTAACTTAATAATAATTCATTAAACATGTGACAATCACGAACAAGAAGAGCTTAATGTGTTTACAAAACTAAAACACATAATTATTTAATGCAAACTACAAGTGCCTGTTAATTTAGGATTCTGGGTTCTGTACGTAGCAGCTGAGTTTTTTTTTTTAATATAATATTATATTGTAGTATATATAATATTAAACTAGAACACATTAATTAGTTATTTTCAGTCCCCACGTGAAGACTGAAAATAGGACGGATTTATTGTCGGATTGGGCTGCTTGAGTTTGATAATGGATTAATAATTTTTTATTTAATATAAATTTAAAAATATATATTATATATAATATTAACTATTAAGTAATATAATATACAGAGATAGAGAGTGGAAGAGAATTGGTTTTCCAAGATGAACCTAGATTCATTGGATTTCTTTTTTAATATAAATGAAATGATTGAATATTAATGGACAGTACCGTTCACTGCTCTGCCATTGTTACAGCAACAGCAATGAAGATACAGCAAAGGGCTGCGTTGAAGCATCTATTCTTTCTTCAATATCAATTTCCTCTTAAGGTATGGTGTTAGTCCAGATTTTCAAAAGTCGTTGGTCTTGACAGATGTTCCCTATAGATTTTCATTCATATACAGATGTAGAAAACGTCATGGGTGAGGCTGACATTTAATTTCTGAAGATCAACCACATGGCTCAATTATGCCAGATATTGATGTATGTAACCCACAAGCTAGACATCTTTTCCAGCTTTATATCAGCAATGAAGAAGACCACGAGATTTCGTGTTGGGCACCACGATATCAACCATGCATCAAGTGATCTCTTTAGCTTATTATATTTCTATATACTGACCAGTAATTGTTGTATCAAAGATCTTGTTTTTAATTAAAAGGAATACCCTAAGCCCTAATCAGAGATCTTCTATGTGTATCAACCGGCACTTAATCCCAAATTAATTATAATTAAAACTCAATCTATTAATGCATTAAATTAAATAATTATAATTAAAACTCAATCTATTAACTTTGCTAATTCACGGAACATTTTTATTAAATTAAACTCTTCTAGTCTCAATCCCAAATGGAGCTAAGTTCTGGTGGATCATACCTTTTTTGTTTTGAAAACTCATCAATTTACGTGGGTTGTGTATGTCACTATTGATTATAATGAATAAGAACAACAAATTAAGCTCCAAATCACTTTCGATTTTACGTTCCATCAACTCTTCCCCTTTAAAAAGTCAACAAATTAAGAGACAGGTCATATAAATTGTTGTCCACCATTTAAATTGATAAACGAAGATGAATGCATTTAGAAAATGAACTAGCTAGTTTTCTATAGGCTACAAATGACATATATTTCATCTGCCATTATAAGATCAACTAAATACAAGGCCTCACACGGAATAAAAGGGGGGGGAAAGAAGAAAGAAATTAACAAAAGGAAGCATAAGATTGAGTGTAGGGAATGTCATGCATAGGGGCATATCACATGTGATATAAAGTAAATAAGATGGCACACATGTAACATGTTTAGATAATTAATTATATAACAGGGCACCTAATTGTGTGTGGGAGTGTCTAATAAAGTATATATATATATATAAAATATATTTTAAGATAGTATTTGCTAAAATGAGTAATTAAGATAATATCAAGATAAAATTAAAATATTTTTCGGATCAAGATATACAATAATCAAGATAAGATTGAGAAGCATTCTAAAATTTGTATCAAATTATTTGTTAAATTTTTTAGAATGTACTAGATGACATATGCATCATTTTTTTCTTATTTGTAAGATCCGAAATAAAATTATCTAAAAATAAAGAGAGATAAATTTATCTAAAATATTTTAAATAAAAAATTATATAATATTTATTTTCAAAAATTATCAGATAATATTGTGAAGAAGTCACGTGACTTCTTTATAGAAGAGGCACGAGAAGTGATTTTGGCACGATGGAATGGCAGTGTCATTCTTTTAAGAATAAAGGTGCTAATCACGTCTCCTATTCTATAAATGGGTATGCCTCTTGCCTAAATACGGACATATCCCCTGCAATAATGGCAGTGTCATTCTTTTAAGAACTAAAGTTCCTAATCACGCCTCCTATTCTATAAATGGGTATGCCTCTTGCCTAAATAAGGACATATCCCCTGCAATAATTGATCACGTACCGTTTATGGCCACTTCTTGTGAAGTTGGTAACCAGTCAGATCAGGAGGCTCGCCCTCTTGCAAATTTCACACCTAGTTTGTGGAAGGATCGTTTCACCTCATTCTCAATGGATTACGAGGTAACAGTACTATCCCTTCCACTCCAAAAGGAAACGATCAGAAAGCAAAGGAATACTATTACAATAGTAGTAACATTAATTTCAAATTCCTACTTGTAATTGACCTGAAAACAGGTGTTGTGAACCAAAAAATTCCATTAAAATGATTCATTTATCATATTGGTACGAATGTTTTCATACAAAATTTGGTGTTTCGATACCGTTTTAAGTGAAATGTTTATGTAGTTACTCAAAACTTACACCAAAGAAGTTGAAGAGTTGAAGAAAGAAGTGAAGCACGTGCTAGTAGTTGGAGGAGATGAACCAGCAAAGAAGATGGTTTTGATCAACACATTGGAACGCCTTGGGGTGTCTTACCTCTTTGAAACAGAGATTGAAGAGCAACTGAAATGGATGTTTGCTAACTTTGAGGATAGAAACTATGACTTGTTCACCATTGCACTCTTCTTCCGAGTATTCAGACAACACGGCCATAAAATATGTTGTGGTAAGTACCTCATTAAACGAATTATACAGAACTTTGTGTCCTAATCACAGAGGAGGTCCGCTATATAATCTCTTACTACTAGGTCAATCATTGAGGTTCTTCAAACTTTTGTTTTACTATTTTTGTATAATTATTACTAGTTTTAAATCAAAATTCGGACATGGGTTTGATGGGTTTTGAAGCAGATGTGTTTGACAAATTTAGAGATGGTAACAGTCACTTCAAGGAAACCCTAAGTGATGATGTAACTGGTATGCTAAGCCTGTATGAAGCTACACATTTGAAGATCCATGGACAAGAAGACATCCTAGATGAGGCTTTAGATTTTGCAAAACCTCACCTTGAGTCCGTGACACCCCACTTACCCCTAGTTCTTGCAGAAGAGGTGATGCATGCTCTCAAGCAGCCATGTCACAGGGGTATACCCAGAATAGAGGCAAGGCACTACATCTCTGTCTATGAAAAACATGACTCCAGGGATGAAAACATACTAAGACTTGCCAAGTTAGATTTCAACAGGCTGCAGCTATTGCACAGGGAAGAGCTATGCCACATATCAAGGTAACTCACGTATTCCTTGACATTTACGGTTTAGAGCTTTAGGGTTTAGTAAAGTATAGACAGTTTTTGGTGTTCTCTTTTTTGCGTTGGGGGGAGGTAGTGGTGTGGGAGAGATGGCAATGACGTTAATATATACTGTGTTGCTTGTTGTATTTGCAGGTGGTGGAAAGACTTGGATTTGGTATCAGAAGTTTCTTATGCAAGGAACCGAATAGTAGAGTGTTTTTTGTGGTCTATGTCGGCCTATTTCGAGCCACAATACGCCCTTGCTAGGATGATATTAGCAAAGATTATAGCCATGGTGACGATTACAGATGATACATACGATGCATATGGCACTCGTAAAGAGCTCAAACTGTTTACAGCCGCGGTGCAAAGGTAAATTTATTATAATATTCAATTTTCAATTCATGGACTTCTTGCAACTATCCTGTAGGATTATATTAATTAGTAACAAAATCTGATCCATAAATGACTTGATGAATAACTAGATGGGATGTGGCTGCCATTGATGGGCTCCCGGACTACATGAAGGCACTATACAGAGCTGTGCTAAAGTTCTACGATGAGCTAGACAGAGAAATAACCAAGCAAGGCAGAGCTCGTGTTGGTTGCTACGCAAAAGCAGCAGTAAGCATGGATGGCCTAATCCTAATTACACTTAAAAACTCTTGCTATTTTCTTAGCCGTTACTTCATGTTTAGCCAGAATTAATTATTCTAACAGCAACTACGGCTTTGTTCCGCCATTGTTAACCAGTTCAAGCGTATAGTGAGAGCTTACGACGTCGAATCCGAGTGGCTGCAAGAAGGATACGTACCGTCGTTTGATGAGTATTTGACGAATGCGCTGGAAACCAGCAACTGTGTCCTTCAAACATCATCGTTCATGGGCATGGGAGAACTTGCCACCTCTGAGGCTTTCGAATGGTTGCAGTGTAAACCTAAGATGATGACGGCTTCTGCCCTAATTGGTCGTCTCAGAAACGACATAACAAGCTATAAGGTACGAGAAGACGGGCAGACCAGACCACACACAAGCACTAACACGTCTTTGCGTCTTCCATGCATTTAGACCATTGCATCTACATATATGATCTAACTTGACTTGAAACAATACCAAAGCTAAGCATAAAAATTGGCCAAAACTAGTATTTTTTCATTTTTTTTCATGTGACCATTCGAATTCTTTTTATCAGCTAAACATTTGTATTCATGCATAAATCATTTGACAAGTGAAGGATGAAGAGAAGAGGAAGCATGCAGCCACAGGGCTCAAATGCTACATGGAGCAGCATGGCGTCACAGAACAAGAGGCACTTGGGGAATTGCATGGCAGGATTGAGAGTGAATGGAAGCATATTAATGAAGAAATGCTGAGACCAAATGCCATTTCAAGGCATCTGCTCATGAGAATTCTTAACCTTACTCGGTTTCTGGATGTGGTTTACAAGTATGATGATGGGTTTACTCATCCTGAAACAGTCCTGGACCATATCAACTCATTGTTCATCAATCCAATAAATTTTTGACTCCCAGAAGGATTATATAAAGAAACATAATCTTATAGGGTGGGAGAAATGATGACTTCTTGGCTTGGGCTGCTTGACTGGATATCTTCTCAGCCTTCTCGAAGAACAGTGGCTATGAGTATGCTAGTGCACTCTCAGCCTTCTCAGCCATGTCAGATGACAGTGGCTGGATGTCTTCTCAGCCTTCTGGGGTCACTCCTGTTGTTGATCCTCACTGTGCTAGTCTTTGGGCATCGGAATCTTTAATGTTTTGTTAATCATCGCTTGGCCTCTTAGTATCATAGGTGTGTATAGGGCTGGCCCAAGGTTCAGTGGGGCCCTAGGTGATAAAAAAAAAAATTTAGGAGAGAGAGAGAGTGAGGTGATATAATTTTTGGGGGCGCCCAAATTATTTTTTCTTTTTTTTGGGTGAAATTTTTTTGAGGGTGGGAGGGGTGCTTTATTCTCTGCTATTTTTCTTTGGGGGGAGGGTGGGGAGGGGGCTTGTTTGGGGGCCGCAAAATTTTAGGGGCTCTAGACACATAGATCTTAGTGGCCTATGCCTTGGACCGGCCCTGGATGTGTATCCCGATTGACAATTATGAATTCCTCTCATTTGAAAATTTACTCACTTCAGTGTTTAGGTTATTTACTTCCGTTATTTGATAGTTTTACTTCTGTTTTTTTATGAGGTCCGAATATGCTTTTATTATTTATAGACGTTTTGCCATTTTCGTGTTTTGCAATTATTATTTACAAGAAAAAAAAAAACAAGAGTACCCCGTATGTAAGATAGATCTAATGGCAAAGAACAATTTGTATGGGTAATCGAGATTGAGAATCATAAAATGTCAATTTTCACATAAAATGTTGGCTTGAATTATATGAGGATGCTCATGCACTTTAAGTAATTATTTAAGGAGTAACTAAGTGTTTTCGTCATAAAATATTGACATTCGCATCAAATCTTTATCATAAAATATTGAAATTCACATCAAAATCCAAATAATGCTTGGGGATTAGAAAAAGAAAAAAGTGTGGCCTTTGTGATCTCTAAGCATTTTATTAGGAGAGTAACTAGGTATTTTTATCATAAAATGTTGATATTGGAGTTGAAAACGTAAAAATACTTAAAAAGGTGAAATGAAGTATGGCCTCTATTTTCAAGATTACAAGTGTGGCTTTATTGGCGGCTTTCTTTGCATGCACGTTTTATTTATTATTCATGTTGTGAAGAGTGTCTTATCTCAAGTGATAGCTTCAACATTATTGTTTTGTTTTTTAATTCAGTTTTCTTTGTGATACTCGAGATATAACCTATTTAAAAATGTAGACTTTTTGAATTTTTTTGGTTAATGAACTCGTTCTTAAATAAAAAAAGATTTATATAGTAATTATATGTAATCTCTACAACATAAAAGTTATTCCCTATATTTATGTCAACTCTCAAAAGTGCACAATATATATTACCCTAACATAATACATCATAAAAGATTGTTATATTGTTTGCGTCAAAGAACATAAGATTTATTCAACACGAATAAATTGAAAGGTGAGACCCACACACTCACCCCGCCCCCATCGAGCATTGAATCACCACTGATACATAGTAATATATAGTCATGATAATCATGGTACATAAACAGTGCCGTACTTGAGATTTTGGGTCCTTGAGACGAAATGTAAAAATGGACCCCAACTCGTAACAACTAACGACTGAAATTTGAAGGTTTGAACTTGAAGGCTGAAGCAAATTTGAAATTTGAAGGGTTGAAGTAGATGCAAATCTAGCCGGCGATGGCAAGCGACAAAGGGCGAGAGAGAAGAAGTGCGACGAAGCCACGGAGTGAGAGAGAGGCAATGAGCAACGGAAAGTGAACCACCACCACCGGCCACTAAGTTAACCACCATCTTCAGATTTCGCCTCCATTCTAAGTTAAAATCACACAAAAGCACATCCCTTTTCGAACTCAGATTATTGCCTATGAGTTCTCTTTGTGCTAATTACCAAGCTGCTTTGCTGCTGTGCCTTGCTTAGTTTCATGTTTTTGCGTGTTTGTTTATAAAACTTTCAGAACGAAGAACAGAACATTATCGGCATTCAAGACTGGAACATGCCGATAATGTTTTGGAACTATCATTTCAAGATTTTGGAAAGCTTTGATCACACGTTGACAAGTGAGGGGCTCTTGGAACATGCTGCGAAATAATCTGTGCAGTGTCTTTCCACCAACAAACCTCTCTTTCTTTATCACGAAGTTTTTGATTGGCATGTTTTAAAGCAGCTTCCAGCTCTTTTATCCTTTCTAGCTGTCTGGATTCTAGTAGTTCATGCAGCCTCCTTTCAAATTCTAGGGGAGGTACTCCAGAGTCTTCCGGGTTATCTGTTTCGGGAGGGTCAACTGCTTCTGCAAAACTGGCACTCTGGCTTATTTCAGGAGCAGCATCCTCAACTGTCACCTGACATGCTCAAGCAACAGAATTTAGATCTGGCGGAAAAGAACATGGAAAACAATAATACTGAAGTCAGCATCCATTTGAAGACCTTAAAGTTTCTATGAAACCATGCCTGCTGAATGCAGAGGAGATTCTAGAACTGTTAGTAAATTCTATTCCGGCATTGCCAGTAATAGTAAACTATGTGTTTGATTGGAAGCAAATTTTTTATTGGCCCACAATAAAAAGAGACGAGCAATTTTATGCAGAAGTTGTTTTCCTAGATATTGGCTAGTCAAAGACTACATCCGGAGAGTCAATCCCCCCCCCCTACTGCACAGACTTGGTAATTGGCCTCCATCCATCATGTATATTTAATGTCATATATATGTATATGTTTCTTGTTCTTTGTATCTTTGCACCAATATTATTATATCTGGTCCTCACATCTTGCAGGAGAAACAGTACTTTTTCTGTCCAAGAAGAAGGAAAAATTAAACAAGCATACAATAATGCACGAGGAACAACAAATATATATACAATAAACAAATCCAAGGATAAATGGTGCGCATACCTTATGAACAAATAGTAAATATATATGTATATTTCAAACCATCATATCTCATGGATATGTATGAGATCTCATGATACGTGTAACATTTACTATTCTACTAATTATTTATTCGTTTATTGAAGATCCAATCCCCCCCCCCCCCCCCCCTCTCTGTCGGACCAACAGTCTCTGGCTTATGGGGGATATTTCTAATTATGGATTGTTGGAAGACATTGACTATAAGTTAATTTATAACATATTTGTTTCAGGTTTTCAGCTTCCATGACAATGGTCGTTCATCATGCAAAATGGCATTTGGGGTGTCAAGGAACCAAGTGCAAAACAAGTGCAAATTGGAGTTTATACTTGGGAGTTATACATCAAGCTAGCCGATGAAGAAAAATTTCAGAAAACTAAGAGACATGTTTTACAAGCTACACGTACTTAACATGTCCAGATATCGATACCAATTGACAAGATAACTAACTAGTGCCACACTCATACAGAGATAGGGTTGATGAACAGAGCAAAGATGATATCTTTTAGTGTCTCTTCAGGATGAGTGTATCCATCTCCTTTCCTGTAAGTAACTTCCATCATACGCGCAAAGTTGACGAATCGTATGAGCAAATTCATCGATACAGAAGCTGGCCTGAGACACTCCTCATTTATATCCTTCCAAGAATTCTCAACCCTTTTGGTTAACTCATCCATTGCCTTCTCTTTGGAAGCCCCTTTTTGCTTCATGAAACAATCGATCCCTGTAACAGTCTGTCCCCTCTTTTTCTCCACCTTCAAAGTGTATAAGTTAATTAATCCAAATGATTCCTCAAACAAGACCAATAACCTATAGTGTGCATACCTCGTAAGTCTTTGTATCATCGATGAGGCGGGTAATTGTGCAGGCGGCAGTGACAATTTTTGGTTTCTTTTGTAGCCAATCGAGAGCCTTGCTGCTAGGGAAGTAGTTATCGGCCATGCCCAAAAAGGATGCCAGGGTGAGCACAAAACACGTGCTTGTGACTTGGCCATTGAGCAAATAGTCATCAAATGCAGGCAAATCTCCTTTGAGGAACCACTTGGCTTCTGTGTAGTAAGCCCTCACTTGTTCTTTTATCTGGTTATCAATTACACAATTCCTTAAGAATACAGAAGCATAAAGTGATGTGAAAAGAAGAAAACAAAACAAAACAGAAGGCAGAGAGGGTTCATACTGCCTCCCTTGTATGATGAACAGCATAAGATCTTCCTTGGCTTGCCAATTTTTCGTCGAGTTCTTCGAAAAGATCCAACAAAGTCCTGAAGAGGACTTTCATGTAATCTGGGAGCAGATTAATGTCACTCCTATCCCACCTGAGAACCAAAATTTTATATATATAGCAGGAACAATTCAACAAAAGAAGATGAAAAAAGATTAGTGTATATACATACACATACATATTCTTTCGTTTTTACATTTTTCCCTTAATGGCAGCTTTGAGGATTTGGTGAATTAGTAGTGAAATTTAGTCAAGGTACGTACCTCTGCACAACATCTGTAAAAGTTGTTAGTTCATCTAGTGTGCCATACGCATCAAATGTATCATCCAAAATCGACACCAGAACAGTGATTTTAACATGAATTAGGCGGGCAGCTGAGTAATGGGGTTCAAAGTATGTGCCCACAGCCCACAAGTAGCATTCCACAAGTCTGTCTTTGGTATAAGGAAAATTTGAGGCCAGCTCTTTCCACCACCTGCAATATTCAAAAGCATTTAAGAGTAAGAAATATGTGCCTCTAGCACGAAAGTAGTTGTTCAAATGTCAGCCAAAAAGTTCCTTGCTTGGGTTTCTCGTGAGTAGTGTCTCTCTTTCTCTGCCCTTAGGGGAATATGATTGATCGCCCGTCATGAGATCATCCCTGATTTCATGAGGTCATTTGAGAGTAGTCTCATGAATGGCTCTTGGGACACTTGGGGCTTAGGATGCTCCTTCTGTACACGAGGGTCCCTTGGAACCCAAACTTAGCCTTATACCAAATGAAAAGATAAAAGTAAGGTACGTGTCCGCGTGTGTGTGCATATGTACTACTTAATTTTACCTTGAGAGATGGCACAATTCTTCCAGGTGCAACAACTGCACCCTGTTGAAATCTAACTTCGCAAGTCTCAGAAGTTGCTCATCTCTGTGATCATCTTTCTCATAGATAGAGATGTAATGCGCTGCTTCAACTCTTGGGATGCCCATATGGAGGGACAGTTCTAAGGCATGGAGCACTTGTTCAGCAAGGAAAGGATGGTTTAAATGGGGTGCCATAGACTGGAGGCTAGTTTTTGTGAAAGCAAGAGCCTCATCTAGAATATCTTCTCCATGAATCCTCAAATATGCAGCTTCATACAAGTTTAGCATACCCATAACATCACTGCTCACTAGGGTTTCCTTCAGGTGACTATTTTCATCCATGAATTTGTTGAAAATGTCTGTTTCAAAACCCACATCATATCCCATTTTAACAATCTCAACAAATAGGAAATATATATGGGCATCATGAACTTTAATTTCCATGCATTTAGGTAATATATATATATATTCTTAGAAAGAATGATGTTAAATATATACTAATCGAAATTAAATATAGACTATTAAGAACAAGCCATACACTGGGCTATGTTAGCTAATTAATGAGTTCTAATACCATTTATTAGGCACAAGATTGATATCCACTTGATGGTGGGAATAAAAAAAATTAACAGAAATAAATTCTATCGCATTCACACAGGATATATACTAACCGCAAGACATTTTATAGCCATGTTGTCTGAACATCCGAAAGTGAAGCGCAACGGTGAATAGATCATAGTTTCTATCCTCAAAGCCATCAAACATGCACTCTAATTGCTCGTCAATCTCTTTCTCAAAGAGATAGGACACACCAAGGCGTTCTAGTGTGTTGATCAATGCCATCTTCTTTGTTGGCTCACCTCCAACCTTCACCACCTCATCCTTCACTACTTCTCTCAGATTTTCAACCTCTTTGCTGTAACTCTCCAATAGCTACATAAACATGAACATTTTCATATATATATATATAGAAGCTGCATGATTTCAGAACTAGCTAGCTAGCTCAAAACTTATGGATTTCTCAGCTATTACGTTGTCTTGTGCTTTGTTTGGATGGGAATATAATGTTACCTGGTTATCCAATGTGAATAAGGAGAAGCGATCACCCCATAGACTGGGCGGATAGTTAGCCAAAGGACGGAGGTCCTTCGCCGGAAGACTGCCAACGTCACAGAGAGATGCCATACTAATTAATTTCCGGGAGATGGATATGTATTTTTCCTGATTAATTGATTGATGCTGCAGCTTCTAAAATGGCAGAAATGTAAGTATCTCAGCCTTGTTGCAGCTCTATCCCCGTCTACTTTGAGAATATGAGTTATTCTTTGATGATGCTAATTAATTGTTAATATATACTTTGAGAATCCCCTTAATTATTTGTCGACCCGCACTTCACCTTAATTATTTCTATCCCCGGGATAAGCATTCAAGTAATTCTCCATCTCGGTTTGGTACATGAACCTTCTCTGTTGCTTTATGCATTTTCACTAATTCCAAAGCAATCTCACTGTTCTTTTTTTTTTTCTTACATTCTTTCAACGTCCTTTTCTAAGTTAAATTTTTTAAATAATCGTCCTTACACGATCCTCTGTGTTTGTGTTTTTTATTATGTAGGAGAGATAAATTATAAGTTGAGCCTTTAACTCTTGCATAAGAAAAAAATTGAACTTACAATCTACTAAATTATATCAATATATTGCTCATCTTTTTGTCATCAAATCTATTTATGCACAAGGAGCCTTTTTTTAAGTTAAATTCTTGAACCTTCACCTTGTTGCTTTATGCATCTTAAGTAACTCTAAGATTATTTCGCTGTTTTTTTTTTTTCCTTGCATTCTTTTAATGTGCTTGAAGTTAAATTAAAAAAAAAGTAAGATGTGAAAAGTATTTTAGATAAAAATATTTTTTATTATGTTTATTCCATTTATCTAGTAATACTTAAAAAAATAAAGTCATATGATTTTTTATATTGAATTATCCAGATAAATTTATCATAAACTTTACATATAAAAAAAAAGACGCATATGTCCTCTAATGCATTTTAAAAAAATTAATAAATAATTTTATAAAAGTTTTGAAATACTTCTTAGTTTTATATTGACATTCTATATATTTTGTTGCAAAAAATATTTTAACATTATTTTGATACAATTTTATCTTACCGTTTTTAACAAACGATGCCTAAATATATTAGTGATTAGATTGGCACAATAAAAAGATGTTAGGCACCAAGAAAGTTTATTCATGAACTGATCATAAAAAGATGCTTTATGCATTTTGACTAACTGTAAGGCAAATTCACTATTTTTTATTGTCATGCATTCTTTCAATGTTCTTGAAGTTAAATTCAATTAAAAGATGGTAGGCACCAAGAAAGTTTATTCATGAACTGATCATAAAAATATGCTTTATGCATTTTGACTAACTGTAAGGCAATCTCACTATTTTTTTTTCTCATGCATTCTTTCAACGTTCTTGAAGTTAAATTCAATAAAAAGATGCTAGGCACCAAGAAAGTTTATTCATGAACTGATCATAAAATGATGCTTTATGCATTTTGACTAACTGTAAGGCAATCTCACTATTTTTTTTCTCATGCATTCTTTCAACGTTCTTGAAGTTAAATTCAATAAAAACATGCTAGGCACCTAAAAAGTTTATTCATGAACTGATCATAAAAAGATGCTTTATGCATTTTAACTAACTGTAAGGCAATCTCACTATTTTTTTTTCTCATGCATTCTTTTAACGTTCTTGAAGTTAAATTCAATAAAAAGATGCTAGGCACCAAGAAAGTTTATTCATGAACTAATCATAAAAAGATGCTTTATGCATTTTGACTAACTGTAAAGCAATCTCACTATTTTTTTTTCTCATGCATTCTTTCAACGTTCTTGAAGTTAAATTCAATAAAAACATGCTAGGAACCAAGAAAGATTATTCATGAACTGATCATAAAAAGATGCTTTATGCATTTTGACTAACTGTAAGGCAATCTCACTATTTTTTTTTCTCATGCATTCTTTCAACGTTCTTCAAGTTAAATTCAATAAAAACATGCTAGGCACCAAGAAAGTTTATTCATGAACTGATCATAAAAAGATGCTTTATGCATTTTGACTAATTGTAAGGCAATCTCACTATTTTTTTTTCTCATGCATTCTTTCAACGTTTTTGAAGTTAAATTCAATAAAAAGATGCTAGGCACCAAGAAAGTTTATTCATGAACTGATCATAAAAAGATGTTTTATGCATTTTGACTAACTGTAAGACAATCTCACTATTTTTTTTTCTCATGCATTCTTTCAACGTTCTTGAAGTTAAATTCAATGAAAACATGCTTGGCACCAAGAAAATTTATTCATGAACTGATCATAAAAAGATGCTTTATGCATTTTGACTAACTGTAAGACAATCTCACTATTTTTTTTTCTCATGCATTCTTTCAATGTTCTTGAAGTTAAATTCAATAAAAACATGCTAGGCACCAAGAAAGTTTATTCATGAACTGATCATAAAAAGATGCTTTAAGCATTTTGACTAACTGTAAGGCAATCTCATTATTTTGTTTTCTCATGCATTCTTTCAACATTCTTGAAGTTAAATTCAATAAAAAGATGCTAGGCACCAAGAAAATTTGTTCATGAGCTGATCATAAAAAGATTCTTTATGCATTTTGACTAACTGTAAGGCAATCTCATTATTTTTTTTTCTCATGCATTCTTTTAACGTTCTTGAAGTTAAATTCAATAAAAACATGCTACGCACCAAGAAAGTTTATTCATGAACTGATCATAAAAAGTTGCTTTATGTATTTTGACTAATTGTAAGGCAATCTCACTATTTTTTTTTCTCATGCATTCTTTCAATGTTCTTGAAGTTAAATTCAATAAAAAGATGATAGGCACCAAGAAAATTTATTCATGAACTGATCATGAAAAGATGCTTTATGCATTTTGACTAACTGTAAGGCAATCTCATTATTTTTTTTTCTCATGCATTCTTTTAACGTTCTTGAAATTAAATTCAATAAAAACATGCTACGCACCAAGAAAGTTTATTCATGAACTGATCATAAAAAGTTGCTTTATGTATTTTGACTAATTGTAAGGCAATCTCACTATTTTTTTTTCTCATGCATTCTTTCAATGTTCTTGAAGTTAAATTCAATAAAAAGATGATAGGCACCAAGAAAATTTATTCATGAACTGATCATGAAAAGATGCTTTATGCATTTTGACTAACTGTAAGGCAATCTCACTATTTTTTTTTCTCATGCATTCTTTCAACGTTCTTGAATTTAAATTCAATAAAAATATGCTAGGCACCAAGAAAGTTTATTCATGAACCGATCATAAATAGATGCTTTATGCATTTTGACTAACTATAAACCAATCTCACTCTTTTTTTTTTCTCATGCATTCTTTCAACGTTCTTGAAGTTAAATTCAATAAAAATATGCTAGGCACCAAGAAAATTTATTCATTAACTAATCATAAAAGATGCTTTATGCATTTTGACTAACTATAAAGCAATCTCACTATTTTTTTTTCTCATGCATTCTTTCAACGTTCTTGAAGTTAAATTCAATAAAAAGATGTTAGGCACCAAGAAAATTTATTCATGAATTGATCATAAAATATGCTTTATGCATTTTGACTGACTGTAAGGCAATCTCACTATTTTTTTTTCTGATACATTCTTTCAACGTTCTTGAAGTTAAATTCAATAAAAACATGCTAGGCACTAAGAAAATTTATTCATGAACTGATCATAAAAATATGCTTTATGCATTTTGACTAACTGTAAGGCAATCTCACTATTTTTTTTTTCTCATGCATTCTTTCAATGTTCTTGAAGTTAAATTGAAAAATTAAGATAAAGAAAAACATTTCAAGCAAAAGTATATTTTTTATTATATTTGTTAAATTTATTTTATAACTCTTAAAAAAAAAGGTCACGTGACTTCTTATTTTAAATTATCTAGATAAGTTTATCTCTCATTTTCTCCAAATAAATTTATGTTGGACTTACAGATAAGGAAAAATAATGCATATGTCTTCCAATGCATTTTAAAAAATCTAATAAATAGTCTAATAAAAATTTTAACATGTTTCTCAATCTTATCTTGATAATTTTATATTTTGATTCGGAAAACATTTGAATCTTATCTTATCTATTTTAACAAATATTATTGAATATATTAGTGATTAGATTTGTGCCATGAAAAGATGCCAAGCGCTAAGAGAATTTATTCATAATTTAATCGTGATCAAGTATTCATGAAAAGATGGTTTACGTGTTTTGACCAACTCCAAGATAATTTCACTGTTTTTTTTCCTTTTGCATTCTTTCAAGGTGCTTGAAGTTAAATTGAAAAAGTAAAATATAAAAATTATTTTAAATTATATATGTTAAACATAAAAAAATTACTTGAATTTTATTTTAAATTATTTAAATAAATCTATTTTTCTTTTTTTCAAATAAATTTTTTTTTTTACTTTACAAATAAATGCAGTCCAAATCCAACATTAATTCTTATATGAATCTCAATTTTAAAAACTTTAGCAGATCTCATCATCAATACCATTATTACTATTATTGAAAACCCACCCACCAACAATTATTGCAGCCTTGTAGATATGGAACGAAGAGATAAGGCTGCAATAATATTTCATTTTCAATTAAAGACCTGTTTTCTGGCTACTACACAGTCCCTAAACTAGTGAATTAAATCTCCAACTCCAACTCAGCTGGCAAAAGGATCTGACTGGTCACCAACTTCAGAAGAGCATTTCTTTCTTCAGTTCCTTCTGTCTAATTAAATATTAGTTATTTTGAGCCAGTTACTGCTTGGGATGTGTCCATGGATGACAAATAGAAGTGGCTGGTATTAACTTATAATAATTCAGTTCCTTTTTCCTTTAAGATTTGTTTTGCTTTCTCTCAATGTTTTGGCACTTTCTAACGAGAAAGTGCCAAAACATTGAGAGAAAGTGTGCCGAGAGAGGGAGAACATTGAGAGAAAGAGAGAGAAGAGGGATGGAAAAACAATTCTTAAAAAAGTGTGAAAGTCTTCCAAATCCACTCCGGCCATGGCACTTTCCATGTCACCATGGCACTTTCCATGTCACTGCTTTTCATCTCCATTGGAGATGAAAAGCAATACTCTTCCTCTTAAGGTATGGTGTTGGTTCAGATTTTCAAAAGTCGTTTTGTCTTGATAGATGTTCCCTATAGATGTAGAATACGTCATGGGTGAGGCTAATTTTAGATGTTCCCTATAGATGTAGAATACGTCATGGGTGAGGCTAATTTCTGAAGATCAACGACATGGCTCAATGTCAGATATTGATCGATATAGTCCCACAAACTAGACGTATCTTTTCCAGCTTTATATCAGCAATAAAGAAGACCACGAGATTTGGTGTTGGGCACCACCATATCAACCATCAAGTGATCTCTTTAGCTGATTATATTTCTATATATTGACCAGTAATTGTTGTATCCAAGATCTTGTTTTTAATTAAAAGGAATACGTACCTTAAGCCCTAATTAGAGATCTTCTATGTGTATCAACCGGCACTTAATGAGGTTAATCATGGCAGTTTCAGTTTAGCAAATTAAAAGGGCTTTCCTTCAAGTAACCATTAACTTCTTGCTAAACATTAGCAATCTGAATGGGTAAATTAAGAAACAAGAGTGCCTATTTTGATTTCCACTTGAAATGCATTTCAACAATTTCAATTAAAACCTAGACAGGAATGCATTGGGGTTGGATGCTTCTGGTTTCAAAAGCAATCATTCACACAACGCAATATAGTCAACATTAGTTCAACTCAGATTAGATACGTTCGATAGTTCAAACTCATTAAATATTTTAATTTGTTAAATCAAATTATTATAATTAAAACTCAATCTATTAACTTTGCTAATTCACCAAACATATTTATTAAATTAAACTCTTATAATCGTAATTCTTCATGGAACTAAGCTCTAGTGGGTCATATCTTTTCTATTTTGAAAATTTATAAATTTGCATGAGTTGTGTCCGTCAGTATTATTAATTTTAATGGATAGGAATAACAAATTAAGCATTAAATCACTTTTGATTTTACGTTTTGCCAACTTTTTCCCCTTAAAAAGTCAACAAATTAAGGGACAAGTCATATAGACGAACATGCTTTTAGAAAATGAACTAGCTAGTTTTCTATAGGCTACAAATGACATATGTTTCATCTGCCATGATATGACCAACTAAAAATACAAGCCCTCACACAGAATAAAAGGGGGAAAAAGAAGAAAGAAAGTAAGAAAAGGAAGCATAAGATTGAGTGCAGGGAATGTCATGCATTTCAAGGCATTTCACTTGTTGTGATATAAAGTAAATAAGATGGCGCACATGTAACATGTTTAGATATATGATTATATAATAGGCATGGAGCTGTGAGTGGAAATGTCTAATAAAATATATATATTTTAAGATAACGTTTGTTAAAATAAGTAAAATAATATTATATTAAGATAAAATTAAATTAATATTTTTTAGACTAAAATATGGAATGGTCATGTTAAAGTTAAGAAGTATTCTAAAAATTTTATTAAATTATTTGTTAAATTTTTTAAAATGCACTGAATGACTTATGAGTCATTTTTTTTATCTGTAAAGTTCAAGATAAACTTATTTAAAGAAAGGAAAAAGATAAATTTATTTAAAAAATTAAATAATAAATTATGTGACTTCTTTTTAAAAAATTGACAGGTAAATTCGCGTTAATTCTTTATAGAATAGACATGATGGAATAGGAGGCGTGTGATTTTGACACCATGGAATAGCAGGAACATTCTTTTAAGAACTAAAAGTCCTAATCACGCCTCCTATTCTATAAATGGGCATGCCTCTGCCCTAAATAAGGACGTATCTCCTGCAATAATTGATTACCGTTATGGCCACTTCTTGTGAAGTTGGTAACCGGTCAGATCAGGAGGCTCGCCCTCTTGCAAATTTCACACCTAGTTTGTGGAAGGATCGTTTCATCTCATTCTCAATGGATTACGAGGTAACAGTATCCCTTCCCATCCAAAGGAAACAATCAGAAAGAAAAGGAATAGTATTACAATAATAGTAACATTAATTTCAAATTCCTACTAATAATTGATCTGAAAACAGGTCTTGTGAACCAAAAAAATCCATTAAAATAATTCATTTATCATATTGGCAACAATGTTTTCATACAAAATTTGGTGTTTCGATACCGTTTAAGTGGAATGTTTATGTAGTTACTCAAAACTTACACCAAAGAAGTTGAAGAGTTGAAGAAAGAAGTGAAGCACATGCTAGTAGTTGGAGGAGATGAACCAGCAAAGAAGATGGTTTTGATCAACACATTGGAACGCCTTGGGGTGTCTTACCTCTTTGAAACAGAGATTGAAGAGCAACTGGAATGGATGTTTGCTAACTTTGAGGATAGAAACTATGACTTGTTCACCATTGCACTCTTCTTCCGAGTATTCAGACAACACGGCCATAAAATATGTTGTGGTAAGTACCTCATTAAACGAAGTATACAGAACTTTGTGTCCTAATCACAGAGGAGGTCCACTATATAATTAATCTCATACTACTAGGTCAATCATTGAGGTTCTTCAAACTTTTGTTTTACTATATATTTTTGTATTATTACTAGTTTTAAATAAAAATTCGAACATGGGTTTGATGGGTTTTGAAGCAGATGTGTTTGACAAATTTAGAGATGGCAACGGTCACTTCAAGGAAACCCTAAGTGATGATGTAACTGGTATGCTAAGCCTGTATGAAGCTACACATTTGAAGATCCATGGACAAGAAGACATCCTAGATGAGGCTTTAGATTTTGCAAAAGCTCACCTTGAGTCTGTGACACCCCACTTACCCCTAGTTCTTGCAGAAGAGGTGATGCATGCTCTCAAGCAGCCATGTCACAGGGGTATACCCAGAATAGAGGCAAGGCACTACATCTCTGTCTATGGAAAGCATGACTCCAGGGATGAAAACATACTAAGATTTGCCAAGCTAGATTTCAACAGGCTGCAGCTATTGCACAGGGAAGAGCTATGCCACATATCAAGGTCATGTATTTCTTGACATTTACGATTTAGAGCTTTAGGGTTTACTAAAGTATAGACAGTTTTTGGTGTTTTCTTTTTTGGGTTGGGGGGAGGTAGTGGTGTGGGAGAGATGGCAATGACGTTAATATATACTGTGTTGCTTGTTGTATTTGCAGGTGGTGGAAAGACTTGGATTTGGTATCAGAAGTTTCTTTTGCAAGGAACCGAATAGTAGAGTGTTTTTTGTGGTCTATGTCGGCCTATTTCGAGCCACAATACGCCCTTGCTAGGATGATATTAGCAAAGATTATAGCCATGGTGACGATTACAGATGATACATACGATGCATATGGCACTCGTAAAGAGCTCAAACTGTTTACAGCCGCGGTGCAAAGGTAAATTTTTTATAATATACAATTTTCATTACATGGACTTCTTGCAACTATCCTGTAGGGTTATATTAATTAGTAACAAAATCTGATCCATAAATGACTTGATGAATAAACTAGATGGGATGTGGCTGCCATTGATGGGCTCCCGGACTACATGAAGGCACTCTACAGAGCTGTGCTAAAGTTCTACGATGAACTAGACAGAGAAATAACCAAGCAAGGCAGAGCTCGTGTTGGTTGCTACGCAAAAGCAGCAGTAAGCATGGATGGCCTAATCCTAATTACACTTAAAAACTCTTGCTATTTTCTTAGCCGTTACTTCATGTTTAGCCAGAATTAATTATTCTAACAGCAACTACGGCTTTGTTCCGCCATTGTTAACCAGTTCAAGCGTATAGTGAGAGCTTACGACGTCGAATCCGAGTGGCTGCAAGAAGGATACGTACCGTCGTTTGATGAGTATTTGACGAATGCGCTGGAAACCAGCAACTGTGTCCTTCAAACATCATCGTTCATGGGCATGGGAGAACTTGCCACCTCTGAGGCTTTCGAATGGTTGCAGTGTAAACCTAAGATGATGACGGCTTCTGCCCTAATTGGTCGTCTCAGAAACGACATAACAAGCCATAAGGTACGAGAAGACGGGCAGACCAGACCACACACAAGCACTAACACGTCTTTGCGTCTTCCATGCATTTAGACCATTGCATCTACATATATGATCTAACTTGACTTGAAACAATACCAAAGCTAAGCATAAAAATTGGCCAAAACTAAACAATACCAAAGCTAAGCATAAAAATTGGCCAAAACTAGTATTTTTTTCATTTTTTTTCATGTGACCACTCGAATTCTTTTTATCGGCTAACCATTTGTATTCATGCATAAATCATTTGACAAGTGAAGGATGAAGAGAAGAGGAAGCATGTAGCCACAGGTCTCAAATGCTACATGGAGCAGCATGGCGTCACAGAGCAAGAGGCAATTGGGGAATTGCATGGCAGGATTGAGAGTGAATGGAAGCATATTAATGAAGAAATGCTGAGACCAAATGCCATTTCAAGGCATCTGCTCATGAGAATTCTCAACCTTACTCGGTTTCTGGATGTGGTTTACAAGTATGATGATGGGTTTACTCATCCTGAAACAGTCCTGGACCATATCAACTCATTGTTCATCAATCCAATAAATTTTTGACTCCCAGAAGGATTATATAAAGAAACATAATCTTATAGGGTGGGAGAAATGATGACTTCTTGGCTTGGGCTGCTTGACTGGATGTCTTCTCAGCCTTCTCGAAGAACAGTGGCTATGAGTATGCTAGTGCACTCTCAGCCTTCTCAGCCATGTCAGATGACAGTGGCTGGATGTCTTCTCAGCCTTCTGGGGTCACTCCTGTTGTGTTGATCCTCATTGTGCTAGTCTTTGGGCATCGGAGTCTTTAATGTTTTGTTAATCATCGCTTGCCCTCTTAGTATCGTAGGTGTGTATCCCGATTGACAATTATGAATTCCTCTCATTTGAAAATTTTTTCTCTCACTTCATGTTTAGGCTATTTACTTCCGTTATTTGATGGTTTTACCTCTGTTTTTTTTATTTGGTCTGAATATGCTTTTATTATTTATAGACGTTTTGCCATTTTCATGTTTTGCAATTATTATTTACAAAAAAACAAAAAGAGTACCCCGTATGTAAGATAAATCTAATGGCGAAGAACAATTTGTATGGATAATCGAGATTGGGAATCATAAAATGTGAATTTTCACATAAAATGTCGGCTTGAATTATATGAGGATTGTAACGTCCTGTTTTCCTAGAACGAGCATTACCTCGAGATTTCAGGAGATTTTTTTTTTTTTTTTTTCAATATCATATACACAACACAAGTCTCTTAACATACATACCTTCATCATAATTATTTCCCGACAATCCCGATCGTAGCTTCTTAGCATATCAAATTTAATTAATAAACTAAGACAGGCATTATCAATCAAATCAGCGGAAGCAAGATCGAAACCTCAATGATATATAACCGACAATTCCTTTACAATAACCAAATCGATGTTTCACATAAAAATATCAAAATATTATATAACCTTTGAACATCGTAATCATATACATAACCTACGAAAACTAAACATAGCAGCTACATCTCGATGACATTCTTTCCCTTGGCGCCCCTGCTTTCACCTGGAACGTTTGAATATTCCAGGGACATAGTCCAAATTAGATGCTGAATCATCTAAGTGAGAGTTCAAAAACATTTTCATGAATATATGCAAAATCATATATAAAACCGACAAGTCCCGTCATGCACCAGTCTAAGAGAATCCCACGTAGCACTTAACCCTAACCGGGGAAAATGCAATCTCTCTAAAGGCGACCCGACCCCATCGGCCCATTGGCAAACACAATCCTTCTTAAGATGGACAACCTCGACACATGAACCCGGGAATCACCCCATTATCATTGTTAGGCTTTACGCTCCAACTCAAAAGCATTCCAAAACCCAACGCAACCCTAGCCCCAAGAGTGTCACATCAGCACTATCCTCGGAATCGACGCCACCTCGGCATTAATGCTATTGCTCAAAGGAACCTGGGGTGGTGTCCACTCACAGCCCCGCCACTTGAGCCAACAACGGGGGTGGTGTCCACTCTCAGCCCCACCACTTGGGTCCCGTAGGGTGAAGTCCGTCTCAATCCCGTCCCAAGTGGGTCACCTAGCATTAATCCTAGGTACGCATCCCAAGTGCTGTCACTCTGGGCTACGTCACGGGTTACCAACCCACGTCCCACATGGACGACACAGAACAAGCCAATGTCAAAAATCATAACATCCATAGCTTAAAATCAACATTTCGATGTATGTAATTTATCGTACGAAATTTAATGCATGTGTAAATAACCGTTTGGACAATCCATCACAATAAACCAAGCCACAGGGATGAACATTCACAGTAAACCATTCACATGTCACTCAAAGTCTTTTCAGGTAGAACCACTCACCTTTAGACGAAATTTCAAATTGACAAGCGCGATTTACCTCAATTTGCGTGCCTGCCTCGATTTGCGTGCCCTCTTCTCACTTTGCACGAGTCACTTCACCTCAAGCCGCAAGGTACCCTAATCACCCAATAATTATTAAAATATAATTTTCTCCTTAATTTTCTCACATTTTCTTATTTTCTCCTATTTTTCTTCTCTAACAATTCAAAATAAATATCTACATAACTATTTTCTCAAATATTTTTACATAATAATTCATAAAATAATTTTCTAAGAATTTTGGAAAAAAAATCAGAAATTACCTATGTGGCACGCTCCTCCACGCGTGGGCGAGTGGGTTGGAAGCAAAGGCTGGCGCGTGGCAGTCACGTGCCACCGTCTTCAACCTCGAGCCGGTCGCCAGCGGTTGCTCCGATGGCCACAAAATCGGTACCGTCTGAAAGCCCTTGAAGAATCGATCCTAGCCCCACAGGTTTCAGGCCGAAAGGACACCGGCAAGGCCTCCAAATGGCCGGTTACAGGTCGGTGGTGGCGGTCCGCCTTTATCCCTCGACCGAACTCAAACAACCCTCAAAAGCTCACCAAAATGCTTCAAAACACTCCCAAAACGATTTTTGATGCCTAGAGACCAAAAGCCCTCTATCAAACCTCCCAAAATCATCCAAAATCGAGGTCGATTTGTGCTTCAAATTCGGCCGAAAGCCCTCGGTATTTATAGGCAAAAACGACCCCCCACGTGGCCGATCTCCAGCCAAAACTTCTTCCCCACGCCTTTTAGACCACCCTAGGCCACTCCCTAATGGTCCTAGGCTGCCAAATGGCCGGATTTTCCGGCCACAAATCGCGGCCAAATCTGCCATCTCTGAACAATTTTTCAAAAATTGCAGTTTGGCCCCCTAAAATTTTTTCTTTACATTTTGGCTCTTAATCTCAAGCCCCTAATCTTTCTAACACCATCACTAAGACCCTCAAGATTAGTACTCCTCCTTTCTCCTTGGAAACTTCTGAAAAATTACCGTTTTGACCTCCCTCGGGCAATTTTAAAAAATTACACTTAGGCCCGATTGATTGTTTTGACCTCAAATCCACTCGATTCAACCCGAAACCACTTAAGGGTTGTTCTATACATCAAATATTAGTCCTAGACACACTCCGTTGATTTTTCGGATATCGTCTATAACAATTCGGTAATATGACCTAATTGGCAGTTGTATTTTTGTTGTACCGAAAACTGTTCCCGATCTCATTTCTTTTATCACCAAAAATCATAATTTATTCTACTTGATGATACTACACCATTTTTCTTAATTATCTAGAATCTGAGGTATCCCATCTGACTAATTCGGTCGTCCAAAGCTGTGTTAGTGTGCCCTATAGTCTTATTTTTTCCACAATTCCATTTATGCCCTTTATCAAATATCATTTTTATCCTCAAATTATTCTCGGGTATTACAAGGATGCTCATGCACTTTAAGTAATTATTTGAGGAGTAACTAAGTGTTTTCGTCATAAAATATTGACATTCGCATCAAATCTTTATCATAAAATATTGAAATTCACATCAAAATCCAAATAATGCTTGGGGATTAGAAAAAGAAAAAAGTGTGGCCTTTGTGATCTCTAAGCATTTTATTAGGGGAGTAACTAGGTATTTTTATCATAAAATGTTAATATTGGAGTTGAAAGCTTAAAAATACTTAAAAAGGTGAAATGAAGTATGGCCTCTATTTTTAAGATTACAAGTGTGGCTTTATTGGCGGCTTTATCCGCATGCACGTTTTATTTATTATTCATGTTGTGAAGAGTGTCTTATCTCAAGTGATAGTTTCAACATTATTGTTTTGTTTTTTAATTTAGTTTTCTTTGTGATACTTGAGATATAACCTATTTAAAAATGTAGACTTTTTGAATTTTTTTGGTTAATGAACTCTTTCTTAAATAAAAAAAAAATTATATAGTAATTATATGTAATCTCTACAACATAAAAGTTATTCCCTATATTTATGTCAACTCTCAAAAGTGCACAATATATATTACCCTAACATAATACCTCATAAAAGATTGTTATATTGTTTGCATCATAGAACATAAGATTTATTCAACATGAACAAATTGAAAGGTGAGATCCACACACTCACCTCGCGCCTGCCGGGCATCGAATCACCACTGATACATAGTAATATATAGTCATGGTACATAAATAGTGTCGTACCTGAGATTTTGGGACCTTGAGGCAAAATGTAAAAATGGGCCCCAAATCATAGCAACTAACCGCTGAAATTTGAAGGCTTGAACTTGAAGGCTGAAGCAGATCTAAAATTTGAAGGCTTGAAGCAGATGCAGATCTAGCCGACGAGGGCGAGCTATGGAGGGCGAGAGAGAGGCAGTGCGACGAAGCCACGGAGTGAGAGAGAGAGAGAGAGGCAGTGAGCAACGGAGAGCGAGCCACCACCACCGGCCACGAGGGTAAGGCGAGCCGGAGAGGGCGAGCAACGAGAAGCAAAAGAGCGAAAGGCGACCGACGATGGAGTAGCGAAAGGAGAGAAAGACAGTGAGCGACGGTCAGAAGGAGCAGCAAGAGGCGAGAATGAGGGAGAGCCACCGACGGCGAGGGCAAACACGAAGCCAGGAGTGATGGACGGACCAAGGGAAGCAGCGAAAGCTAGAGAGGAAGAAGGCCAAGGCGAAGCTTTGCAGAAAAAGAGGGGAGGGGGTAGGCAGTTGGGCCTAGGCAATGAGCCCTTACAAGAGGGAGGTTTAGGCCCTTAAATAGTTAATTTTTCATGGGCCCTAAGACAACTGCCTCATAAGCCTCACGGAAGGTCTAACCCTGTACATAAATTAACCTAGACATTCATCACCAACTAAGAAACACGTTTATGATGGGACATCCCAGCTCCAACGATAAATATGAAAATGTCTCTTATGGCTATAAAATCTAAGATGGTATTTTCTTTGTATTTCAGTTTTGAGTTTTGAATTTATTTTTATTTTTGTATTTTGAGTGTCTGTTTTGAAGTTTTTAAAAACGCGTTCTTCCTGTCATTCTGAAAAACTATTTCTCAAAATAGAAAACTAGAAAATGCGTACTTTGTAATTTTGAAAAATTATTTTTATAATATTTTATTTAATAAATTTGATTCAAAATAAATTATAAATATTTTTTAATAAATTATAAATTTAATTCAAACACTTTAAATTATAATACAAGAAATAACTAATAACAGAATTAAAAAAAATTAAAATCTTTAGAAATACCAGACTATAAACATTAAAATCTAATAACAAACTTTAAACATCTATTAATAAATGACTAAAATTACAAATTAAATAACTTAACATTAATTTATCATAGGTATAATCTAAAATCTTAAATATATGTTTAAAAAAATTAATACAAAAAAATCATATTACATATTTAGTTTAATATTCAAATAAAATAAAACAAAATGAAACAAAGAAAATCAAATCGTAGAAGGGTTTGCGATGGGGGCAATGATGTCGGACAGCAGGAGGCGGTGACATCGGACGGCTTGCAAGGGTTTGCAATGGGGGGCGGTGGTTGCAGTGGTGGTGGCAGAAGCGGTCGACGGCGGCGATGGCGATGGCGATGGCGGTGGTGGCAAGCCAGAAGAAAAGAAAGGAGAAAGAAGACAAAGGGCGGTCGACGATGGACGCGATGCAAGGTTTTGCAGCAGTTGTCGACGGCTATAACACCCCAAATTTCTTGAGCGTGTTATAATTTAGGATTTCGGAAATATAAAATTTTTCATATCTCAATAGCTGTCATACATCACAGAACATCCCAAAAACCCTAATTTTCACCTTCTCAGCTTAACAAACCCAATTATTGAATAGCTAAGACAGGCATTAAAATTTCAAATGCGGAAGCTAGATCGAACCTGATATGGTTCACAACCATAATGCTTTATTTATCATAAAATTGTTCAAGACGTTTACAAAATGAATTACATGGACATCATCTCTTGTAAGATATAACTGAACGTCTTAAACATATCCAAGACATACATAGGTTCCCATATAAATGAAAATATTTTAAACATGCTATAGACAGCAAATTAAACTTATTCTTCAGTTACCTCATTTCCCTTAGAGTCGCTCGTCGAACCTGGAACGTTTGAATATTCCAGGGACATAGTTCAATTAGAAAATGAATCTTCTAGTGACAAACTCCAAAAAAAAACAGTTTATATCGATGCATGATCAGGTATAAAATGTATGAGAAGACAACGAGAACTACTCCGAAGTGCCTCGTGAACACGTTAGCCTCTTCCAACGAGAGCTTTCTCAATGGCGCACGTATAGCGCCTCTCGGGAGGTCCCTAACCATGTCACTTTGGCCCGACTTCATAGCACTCATGCAAGCACCACATTCGTTGTTCCTTAGACTCACGGTCTTCCCCACGAGAGCTTTCTCGATGGCGCACGCATAGCGCCTCTTGGGGGATATCCGACTTTTGCCCTCAACCAACAATAGATAGGTACAACAGTATGGCCACACGAATTTTATAAATGCAACAATTAAAAAACCAATAGTATATAATTTTCAGAAAAATACATTTCATATATGCATCATGATTTCACGTAAGAGAATAACAAGCGTTTATGTGTAAGAACTTCACGAAACACGTCTCATGCAATAGAAGTCTCTCATAAGAGAATAAAAAATAGGATTTGGAGTATAGGAGTCTCACCTTGTTGGTTTATCTCTTCAATTGTATAATTTCACTGCAAACGGCCTAGGTTTCTGCAGAAAACATGTGTTTTGGTAAACCTAACCTCAAATATTTTTACATAAGGTTGAGGGGCATTAAAGTAGGGACATAACTGAAAAATTTGGAGAAAAATAGGCCCCTCATGTGCCCTAGAAAGGCGGGCCACGCGCCCTCACGAGCAACTACTATCCGACGCGTGTAACTCACGCGCTGCTGCCAGATTTCGGACAGCATTGCGTCGTTTTCGTATTTCGGCTATATCTCCCTCGTTTTAACTCCGATTCGACCTCCGTTTGAACCTACGCAACCCTCTCTTCCCCCTCTACAGGATTATCAAAAAAAATTGGACTTACCTCACTTTTTTACTGACTGATTTTGGCGAACTCCGGCAAAGACCCGCAACTCCGACGAGGCTCGTTCTCCGCAGTTTCTTCGCCGCTTTCTTCCAGCCTTCTTACCGAACTCCCTTCTCTCTCTCTAGAGCAAGCTCCTCCTCTTAGAGTGCTTCACTCCTCAAACTTGGTTGGAATGATTTGAGAAGAATTCATGGTGCTTTTTTATAGATTTCTCCAACCAATTACATTATGCCACTTGTCAAAATCTTAGCCATGGACTCCAAAGACTCAAAGCCATAATTGAGTGGCTTTTGAAATCCAAAACTAGAATGAATTGATCTTTTGAAATCCAAGCTAAAACCCCAAACTTCTTTCAAATAACACTTTGGCCCTTATTTCAAGTCCTTAACTTTAATATTTTACCACATAAGCTCTTAATTTTATCCTTATTTCGTTTGGATAATTCTCTAATTACAATTACACCCTCAAACATCAAATTTATCGAGATACTTAAAATCTCAAACTTAATAACTCAGAATTACTCAATATATACGATTTTTCGGAAGCCCCTTACCATCATTTGGTCTTTGTAGGCTACAGCTTAGCTTAACCGAAAACCATTTCTGATTTGATTTCTTTCAGCGTCATAAATCTCGCCTCGAGACGCTCGTTAAAAATATACCTTTAACCTTAGGTATCTAAGCTCTAGGGTACTCCCTACGACTGATTTGATCACTCGTTGTCAATTCAAACATATTTTCGGTATTTTAAACTCACTTAAAATACATGGCATCTTCACAAAAATATGGGGTATTATATTCTCCCCTCCTTAAAAGAATTTCGTCCTCGAAATTTGAAACATACTCAACATTATTTAAGGTTAAATAATTATTGCATTCTGAAATACAATTTCTGGAAGAAAATATAAAAATTTCCTACTCTATTTCCATTTCCTCGAATAAATGAGGATATTTCTTCCTAATTGTTTCCTCAAGTTCCCACGTTGCCTCGTCATTCGAGTGTTTTCCCCACTGAACCTTCACTAACGGGATCTCTTTATTTCGCAACACTTGAGTCCAGCGATCTAAAATTGCTCCAGGTGACTCCGAGTAGGTCAAGTCATTCCTTAGCTCAATTGTCTCCACCCAAATTCCGAGGGTTGGATCTAGCACATGCCTTCGAAGTTGGGAGACGTGGAACACATTATGAGTCCCAGACAAGCTAGGCGGAAGCTCCAATCGATAGGCCAAAGGTCCAACTATTTCCACAATCGGATATGGTCCTATATACCTTGGTTTCAGCTTTCCTTTACCCCTTCCACGCATCACCAAATGCTGGGGTGACACCTTGTGATACACTAGATCCCCGACCTCAAACTCTAGATCCCTTCTTCTTTGATCAGCATAGGATTTTTGTCAGCTTTGCGCCGCTCGGATCCTCTCTTGGATTACTCGAATCTTATCGGTAGTCTGTTGCACAAGCTCAGGCCCCAACATCTGTCGTTCCCCTACTTTGGTCCAACAAATAGGCGATCGACACTTTCTTCCATACAAAGCCTCATAAGGAGCCATCCCGATGCTACCGTGGTAACTATTGTTGTACGCGAATTCTACCAATGGCAGATGCTCTTCCCAATTTCCTCCAAAATCAAGGGCACAGGATCTCAACATATCTTCAAGCGTTTGAATTGTCCTTTCTGATTGCCCGTTAGTATGGGGGTGATAAGTCATACTCAATTTCAGCTGGGTCCCAATGCATTCCTGTAAACTCTTCCAAAACCTCGAGGTGAACCTCGGGTCCCGGTCCGAAACTATGCTTACCGGTGCACCGTGGAGTCGTACTATTTCCTTCACGTACTGCTCGACGAATTTTCGTACTGGTTGGTCCATCCTCGTAGGCAGGAAATGGGCTGACTTTGTCAACCTGTCTACCACCACCCAAATGGCATCATAACCCCTTCGACTCTTCGAAAATCCTGTCACGAAATCCATCGTGATATGTTCCCATTTCCACTCAGGAACTTCTAAATGTCTCATCAACCCTACGGGTTTCTGGTGCTCAATCTTTACCCTTTGGCATATATCACATTGTGCCACCCTCCTAGCCACGCTTACCTTCATCCCAGGCCACCAATAGATTTTCCGAAGATCTCGATACATCTTTGTGGCTCCTTGGTGCACAGTATACTTAGCTCTGTGGGCCTCATCCAAAATTTTCTGTCTCAACTCCGGAAGGTTTGGCACGTACACTCTACCCCAAAACCTGAGAATGCCATTTCGCATCTCAAAATCTGAACTCTTGGGCTGGCCTTGCTCATCTACCCATAGACGTATACATCGGTCACTCCCACTAGCCTCCCATATTTCGGTCTCCAGATCCAGTCAAACCGCCAGGCCAGCTACTAGGATAGAAGATCCCTTCGGTACTACACTTACCGTCATCAGGCTAAAAGCCTCAATCAACAGCCACTCTTGGGCCATCAACCCGGCCATAACAGTAGGCACAGTCCTACTCAAAGCATCAACTACCACATTGGTACGCCCCGGGTGATACAAGATGGTGCAGTTGTAGTCCTTCAGGAACTCCATCCATCGTCGTTGCCTCGTGTTCAACTCTTTCTGCGAGAACACATACCTTAGACTTTTGTGGTCTGTGAATACATCGAACGTCTCTCCGTATAGGTAGTGCCTCCATAGCTTCAGAGCATATACCACCGCTGCCAGCTCCAAGTCATGCGTTGGGTAGTTCACTTCGTGTCTTTTCAACTGGCGTGATCCATATGCGATCACCCGACCATGCTGCATCAATACACAGCCCAAACCAACCTTTGAGGCATCTGTGTATACGACATATCCACCAGGCCCACTAGGCATTGTCAGCACAGGTGCAAAGGTCAGTCTATCCTTGAGCTCTTGAAAGCTTTCCTCGCACTTTGCAGTCCATTCGAACTTTACCTTCTTCCGTATGAGTTTCGTCATAGGTGCAGCTATTTTCGAAAACCTTTCCACGAATCTTCAATAGTAGCCTGCCAATCCCAAAAAGTTTCGCACTTCGGTCACGCACGTCAGCTCCTTCCATCCTCGAACAGCCTCAATCTTAGCTGGATCCACTGAGATTCCTTCGGCTGAGATCACATGCCCAAGAAACGCCACTTGGGATAGCCAAAACTCGCACTTCGAGAATTTGGCATATAATTGGTGTTTCCTGAGGGTTCCTAGCACTATTCTCAAGTGCTCTTCGTGGTCACTTTCATTCGAAGAATACACCAATATATCATCTATGAAGACGATCACAAATCGATCCAGGTAGGGCTTGAAGACTCTATTCATAAGATCTATAAATGCTGCTGGAGCATTAGTTAATCCGAATGGCATTACAAAATACTCAAAATGGCCATACCTCGACCGAAATGTCGTCTTCGGAACATCATCGGGTTTAATTCTCAACTGATAATACCCAAATCTCAAATCAATCTTCGAGAACACCTTCGCTCCCTGTAGTTGATCAAACAACTCTTCTATCCTTGGGAGCGGATACTTGTTCTTTACAATGGCCTCATTTAGCTGACGGTAGTCAATGCACATCCTTAGACTCTCGTCTTTTTTCTTTACAAATAGCACTAGTGCGCCCCATAACGACGTGCTTGGCCTAATAAATCCTTTTTCAGTCAACTCCTGTAGCTGACTCTTCAATTCTTTCATCTCCGCCGGAGCCATTCGATATGGCGAAATTGATATCGGCTGGGTTCCTAGCACTAACTCAATTGAGAACTCGATTTCCTAACATAGAGGTAGTCCCGGTAATTCTTCCGGAAACACGTCCTCATATTCTCATACCACTCGCACCTCATTAAGCTTCGGTACCTCTCTTTCTTCTAACTGAGCATAAGCTATAAATCCATGAGCTCCTCGGCTCAGCAACTTCGCTGCCTTTATTGCTGAAATCATCTTTCCAATCTCGGGGTTGCCTTGCCCCTGAAATTTGACCCACCCTCCCTCGAGTTTTCTTATGGTCATTATCTTCCTACGATAGTCTATATTGGCGTCGTACTTGGACAAGAAGTCCATCCCCAAGATTATGTCAAAGTCATATACTTTTAACAAAATTAGATCTGCCTGGAACCAAACATTACTCAGGCTAATTTCGCATCCCCTCATCATTTCTGAGGACTTCATACTTTTTCCCATAGGTGTCGAAATCACCATAAGACACCTCATAGACTCCGTTTCTACTCTCAAACTCCCAGCCAAAGCATGCGATATAAAAGAATGAGTAGACCCTGGATCTATCAATACATGCACAGGAGTATCCAAAATGAAAAGAGTACCTTGGATAACTGCAGGATTCGCCTCTACGTCCTCCTTGGTCAAATTATAGACTCGCCCCTGTCTGGTCCCTTTTCCTTCTTCAATCTTTAACGGCTGCTCTTTCTTCTTCGGGCAGTTCCTCGAGATGTGCCCGTGCTGGTTGCAATTGTAGCAGATCACGCTCACTGGTGTTGCTGCTATGGCTTTGCCTTCTTGGACCATTCCCTTCAAGCAATTTCTGAAGTATGCCCGGACTGTCCACAGGTGTAACAAATAATGCTTTGACCATCGCACCTCTTGCCCGGGTGCCTTTTCTTGCATTTAAAGCACACCTTGCCCTTTTTCATGATCTTCCCATCCCGAGGTCCCATAGTCAAGTGGGATTTCTCTTATTGTCCTCCAGCTTGAACAGTCATGGCCTTTAGTTCTGCCACTCGCGTCATATTCTCCTCAACCGTCATAGTTTTGAAAATTATGTCTGCATAAGACTCCACATGGACCAGGCTCATCAGCTGTTGAAATTCGATTCACAAGCTTTGTAGGAATTTTCGTCCCTTATCCACATCGTCCATCCCATACAGTGGCATATACTTGATTAACAGCAAAAATTCAGCCTCGTATTGGGCCACAGACATATTTAGCCCTTGGCGTAAGTTCATAAACTCTCGAGCTCTAGCTAACTTCCAGCAAGTGGGAAAGAATTTCCCGTTGAATAGTTCCTTAAACCATTCCCACGACATCTGGGGTGCCTCTCCCACTTCTATGTCTGTTGCTGACTCCTGAGATCCTGTCCGATAAGGTATTGTTCGCTGCATAGACCTCCACCATTGAGCAACTTCCTCTTCTAGCATATAGGTCGCACACTCAACCTTGTCCTCATTTAGGATTCTCAATCTTTGTAGGATCTTTTCGGTCTGGTCCAACTAGTATTCACTGATTACGGGGTCATCTGTCGATTTTCCTCGAAACACTAGCGGATTTTGTCGTAGATACCTCTCCAAGGAATCTACTCTTCTTTGCTCGGGCTGCAACTCCAAAATTCGCCCAGCCATGCCCTCTAGGATTCTCTCGATTCTATCAATCCGGCCTTCACTGAGGTTGGCTCATGCATCTCTTTGACCTTCCACACCACCTCTTGGGTGCGGGTTAGTGTTGCTTTCTTCGTCATTGCCTCTCTCGCACCTGTTCCTTCTTGTATTCACCATCTGGCAAGAAGACAAGGCAATCTATTAATTCATCACGGCATGGCACAATTTAATTTGAATAAGCAACAAGAGTATGCCACTAAATATTTCAAAAATCCTAACCTAATTCCCAAAACTTACGGTGGTTTTACTCATCTAGCCACATACGAACTTTTCCTTAGGTTCGCTTTGATAACAACTGTAACACCCCAAATTTCTTGAGCGTGTTATAACTTAGGATTTCGGGAATATAAAATTTTTCATATCTCAATAGCTGTCATACATCACAGAACATCCTAAAAACCCTAATTTTCACCGTCTCAGCTTAATAAACCCAATTATTGAATAGCTAAGACAGGCAATAAAATTTCAAATGCGGAAACTAGATCGAACCTGATATGGTTCACAACCATAATGCTTTATTTATCATAAAATTGTTCAAGACGTTTACAAAATGAATTACATGAACATCATCTCTTGTAAGATATAACTGAACATCTTAAACATATCCAAGACATACATAGGTTCGCATATAAATGAAAATATTCTAAACATGCTATAAACAGCAAATTAAACTTATTCTTCAGCTACCTCCTTTCCCTTAGAACCGCTCGTCGAACCTAGAACGTTTGAATATTCCAGGGACATAGTCCAATTAGAAGATGAATCTTCTAGTGAGAAACTCCAAAAAAAAAACAGTTTATATCGATGCATGATCAGGTATAAAATGTATGAGAAGACAACGAGAACTACTCTGAAGTGTCTCATGAACACATTAGCCTCCTCCAACGAGAGCTTTCTCAATGACGCACGCATAGCGCCTCTCGGGAGGTCCCTAACCATGTCACTTTGGCCCGACTTCATAGCACTCATGCAAGCACCACATCCGTTGTTCCTTAGACTCACGGTCTTCCCCACGAGAGCTTTCTCGATGGCGCACGCATAGCGCCTCTTGGGGGATATCCGACTTTTGCCCTCGACCAACAATAGATAGGTACAACAGTATAGCCACACAAATTTTATAAATGCAACAGTTAAAAAACCAATAGTATATAATTTTCAGAAAAATACATTTCATATATGCATCATGATTTCACGTAAGAGAATAACAAGCGTTTATGTGTAAGAACTTCACGAAACACGTCTCATGCAATAGAAGTCTCTCATAAGAAAATAAAAAATAGGATTTGGAGTATAGGAGTCTCACCTTGTTGGTTTATCTCTTCAATTGTATAATTTCACAGCAAACGGCCTAGGTTTCTGCAGAAAACATGTGTTTTGGTAAACCTAACCTCAAATATTTTTACATAAGGTTAAGGAGCATTAAAGTAGGGGACATAACTGAAAAATTTGGAGAAAAATAGGCCCCTCACGCGCCCTAGAAAGGTGGGCCACGCGCCCTCACACGCAGCTATTATCCGGCGCGTGTAACTCACGCGCTGCTGCCAGATTTCGGACAGCATTGCGTCGTTTTCATATTTCGGCCATATCTCCCTGATTTTAACTCCGATTCGACTCCCGTTTGAACCTACGCGACCATCTCATCCCCCTCTATAGGATTATCAAAAAAATTGGACTTACCTCACTTTTTGCTAACTGATTTTGGCGAACTCCGGCAAAAACCTGCAACTCCGACGAGGCTCGTTCTCCGCCGCTTCTTCGCCGCTTTCTTCCCGCCTTCTTGCCGAATTCCCTTCTCTCTCTCTCTAGAGCAAGCTCCTCCTCTTAGAGTGCTTCACTCCTCAAACTTTGTTGGAATGATTTGAGAAGAACCCATGGTGCCTTTTTATAGATTTCTCCAACCAATCACATTATGCCACTTGTCAAAATCTTAGCCATAGACTCCAAAGACTCAAAGCCATAATTGAGTGGCTTTTGAAATCCAAAACTAGAATGAATTGATCTTTTGAAATCCAAGCTAAAACCCCAAACTTCTTTCAAATAACACTTTGGCCCTTATTTCAAGTCCTTAACTTTAATATTTTACCACATAAGCTCTTAATTTTATCCTTATTTCGTTTGGATAATTCTTTAATTACAATTACACCCTCAAACATCAAATTTATTGAGATACTTAAAATCCAAAAATTAATTACTCAAAATTACTCAATATATACGATTTTTCGGAAGCCCCTTACCATCATTCGATCTTTTTAAGTTACAACTTAGCTTAACCGAAAACCATTTCTGATTTGATTTCTTTCACCGTCATAAATCTCGCCTTGAGACGCTCGTCAAAAATATACCTTTAACCTTAGGTATATAAGCTCTAGGATACTCCCTACGACTGATTTGGTCACTCGTTGCCAATTCAAACATATTTTTGGTATTTTAAACTCACTTAAAATACGTGGCATCTTCACAAAAATATGGGGTATTATAACGGCGGTGATGGCGACGGTGGTGATGGCAATGGCAGGCCAGAAAAGAAGAGAAAGGAGACTGGGGGCAGTCGACGGCGGATGCGATGCAAGCGTGTGCAATAGAGGGCGGTCAACGACTATGGTTGCAGTGGCAGTGGCAGAAGCAGTCGACGGCGGATATGGCGATGGCGGTGGTGGTCGTTGACGATAAGAAGAGAAGAGAGGAAAAATGGGAGAAGTGGGTTTGCGTGGAGGGTTAAGGGGGGAGACGCGTTTTGGTGTTTTGGATGGGTTTTCACTGAAAACACCCAAAACAACATAAATATGTTGTTTTGGGTTTTCTTTACAAAATTTTTCCTTATTTTTGAAAATAGTAAAGTGAACACGTTTTCAATATTTTGAAAAAATGAAAACTCAAAATGGGCTGAAAATAGCAAAAAGAATATGCCCTAAGCTAGTGGTCTAGGTTAATAAAAAGCCTAAAAAAATCAAATTTGAAGAGTTGGACCTAAATCCAAGACAAGCTCAAAGTCCAATTCAAAACTATCTAAGTTAGGAAAACAATTGGGGCCCTAACCCAAGCCTAGACCATATTGTTCTGCTGGCTCATCATGCTTACCCAAGAGATCAAATCCTCCTAACCTTTCATTACTGTGTCAATCAGTACTTGATGACTAACTTGAATATCAACGAATCTATCAAAAAATCAAACCCCATTCTCTTTTTGTAGGTAGAGCAAGTGCCAAATAAATTAACTTAAACTTAAAAATTACTAAGAATCTCTCGAAACCAAAAATAAATAAATTCAAAGCACCGCCATTGTTCAAATTGGGTGATGATGGAGAAAATAGAAGGCAATGTCTCAAAATTTTCAATTCATTTGCAATGTTCATGCAAACAAAAGCAAAGAAATGAAATGGAAACACACTTTTTTTTATATATATAATTGTCATTCTAGTATGAAAATTGCTCCCTAAATCTAGTCTCTCAACAATGCAAAGCATGTTTTGGATAATGTGAAACAGATTTCATATATAAAGTAGGAAAATGCTAATTTTCCTACTTGAAAAATGCTATATAAGTAACCCTTGTGGTAACAAAGTAAAAGCACGTCCAAACTCGAATATGTTCATAAAAATTAAACGACAACATATTCTAATTTTCCAAAGAAGCAGACCAGAGAGTCTTCTATTAGCATTTTTCGTTTGTTAACCACCATCTTCAGATTTCCCCACCATTCTAAGTTAAAATCACACTAAAGCACATCCCTTTTCGAACTCAGATTATTGCCTATGAGTTCTCTTTGTGCCAATTACCAAGCTGCTTTGCTGCTGTGCCTTATTTAGTTTCATGTTTTTGCGTGTTTGTTTATAGAACTTTCAGAACGAAGAACAGAACATTATCGGCATTCAAGACTGGAACTATCATTTCAAGATTTTGGCAAGCTTTGATCACACGTTGACAAGTGAGGGGCTCTTGGAACATGCTGCGAAATAATCTGTGCAGTGTCTTTCCACCAACAAACCTCTCTTTCTTTATCACGAAGTTTTTGATTGGCATGTTTTAAAGCAGCTTCAGCTCTTTTATCCTTTCTAGCTGTCTGGATTCCAGTAGTTCATGCAGCCTCCTTTCAAGTCTTCCGGGTTATCTGTTTATGGAGGGTCAACTACTTCTGCAAAACTGGCACTCTGGCTTATTTCAGGAGCAGCATCCTCAACTGTCACCTGACATGCTTAAGCAAAAGAATTTAGATCTGGCGGAAAAGAACATGCAAAACAATATTACTGAAGTCAGCATCCATTTGAAGACCTTAAAGTTTCTATGAAACTATGCCTGCTGAATGCAGAGGAGATTCTAGAACTGTTAATAAATTCTATTCCGGCATTGACAGTAACAGTAAACTATGTGTTTGATTCGAAGCAAATTTTTTATTGGCCCACAATAAAAAGAGACGAGCAATTTTATGCAGAAGTTGTTTTCCTAGATATTGGCTAGTCAAAGACTACATCAGGAGAGTCAATCCCGCCCCCTACTGCACAGACTTGGTAATTGGCCTCCATCCATCATATATATTTAATGTCATATATATGTATATGTTTCTTGTTCTTTGTATCTTTGCACCAATATTATTATATCTGGTCCTCACATCTTGCAGGAGAAACAGTACTTTTTCTGTCCAAGAAGAAGGAAAAATTAAACAAGCATACAATAATGCACGAGGAACAACAAATATATATACAATAAACAAATCCAAGGATAAATGGTGCACATACCATATGAACAAATAGTAAATATATATGTATATTTCAAACCATCATATCTCATGGATATGTATGAGATCTCATGATACGTGTAACATTTACTATTCTACTAATTATTTATTCGTTTATTGAAGATCCAATATTATGGTTAATCTCCCTCCCCCCCCCCCCCCCCCCCTCCCTGTCGGACCAACGGTCTCTGGCTTATGGGGGATATTTCTAATTATGGATTGTTGGAAGACATTGACTATAAGTTAATTTATAACATATTTGTTTCAGGTTTTCAGCTTCCATGACAATGGTCGTTCATCCTGCAAAATGGCATTTGGGGTGTCAAGGAACCAAGTGCAAAACAAGTGCAAATTGGAGTACAAGCTACACGTACTTAACATGTCCAGATATCGATACCAATTGACAAGATAACTAACTAGTGCCACACTCATACAGAGATAGGGTTGATGAACAGAGCAAAGATGATATCTTTTAGTGTCTCTTCAGGATGAGTGTATCCATCTCCTTTCCTGTAAGTAACTTCCATCATCCGCGCAAAGTTGACGAACCGTATGAGCAAATTCATCGATACAGTAGCTGGCCTGAGGCACTCCTCATTTATATCCTTCCAAGAATTCTCAACCCTTTTGGTTAACTCATCCATTGCCTTCTCTTTGGAAGCCCCTTTTTGCTTCATGAAACAATCGATCCCTGTAACAGTCTGTCCCCTCTTTTTCTCCACCTTCAAAGTGTATAAGTTAATTAATCCAAATGATTGCTCAAACAAGACCAATAACCTATAGTGTGCATACCTCGTAAGTCTTTGTATCATCGATGAGGCGGGTAATTGTGCAGGCGGCAGTGACAATTTTTGGTTTCTTTTGTAGCCAATCGAGAGCCTTGCTGCTAGGGAAGTAGTTATCGGCCATGCCCAAAAAGGATGCCAGGGTGAGCACAAAACACGTGCTTGTGATTTGGCCATTGAGTAAATAGTCATCAAATGCAGGCAAATCTCCTTTGAGGAACCACTTGGCTTCTGTGTAGTAAGCCCTCACTTGTTCTTTTATCTGGTTATCAATTACACAATTCCTTAAGAATACAGGAGCATAAAGTGATGTGAAAAGAAGAAAACAAAACAAAACAGAAGGCAGAGAGGGTTCATACTGCCTCCCTTGTATGATGAACAGCATAAGATCTTCCTTGGCTTGCCAATTTTTCGTCGAGTTCTTCGAAAAGATCCAACAAAGTCCTGAAGAGTACTTTCATGTAATCTGGGAGCAGATTAATGTCACTCCTATCCCACCTGAGAACCAAAATTTTATATATATAGCAGGAACAATTCAACAAAAGAAGATGAAAAAAGATTAGTGTATATATATATACACATACATATTCTTTCGTTTTTACATTTTTCCCTTAATGGCAGCTTTGAGGATTTGGTGAATTAGTAGTGAAATTTAGTCAAGGTACGTACCTCTGCACAACATCTGTAAAAGTTGTTAGTTCATCTAGTGTGCCATACGCATCAAATGTATCATCCAAAATCGACACCAGAACAGTGATTTTAACATGAATTAGGCGGGCAGCTGAGTAATGGGGTTCAAAGTATGTGCCCACAGCCCACAGGTAGCACTCCACAAGTCTGTCTTTGGTATAAGGAAAATTTGAGGCCAGCTCTTTCCACCACCTGCAATATTCAAAAGCATTTAAGAGTAAGAAATATGCATGTGCCTCTAGCACGAAAGTAGTTGTTCAAATGTCCGCCAAAAAGTTCCTTGCTTGGGTTTCTCGTGAGTAGTGTCTCTCTTTCTCTGCCCTTAGGGGAATATGATTGATCGCCCGTCATGAGATCATCCCTGATTTCATGAGGTCATTTGAGAGTAGTCTCATGAATGGCACTTGGGACACTGGGGCTGAGGATGCTCCTTCTGTACACGAGGGTCCCTTGGAACACAAACTTAGCCTTATACCAAATGAAAAGATAAAAGTAAGGTACGTGTCCGCGTGTGTGTGCATATGTACTACTTAATTTTACCTTGAGAGATGGCACAATTCTTCCAGGTGCAACAACTGCACCCTGTTGAAATCTAACTTCGCAAGTCTCAGAAGTTGCTCATCTCTGTGATCATCTTTCTCATAGATAGAGATGTAATGCGCTGCTTCAACTCTTGGGATGCCCTTATGGAGGGACAGTTCTAAGGCATGGAGCACTTCTTCAGCAAGGAAAGGATGGTTTAAATGGGGTGCCATAGACTGGAGGCTAGCTTTTGTGAAAGCAAGAGCCTCATCTAGAATATCTTCTCCATGAATCCTCAAATATGCAGCTTCATACAAGTTTAGCATACCCATAACATCACTGCTCACTAGGGTTTCCTTCAGGTGACTATTTTCATCCATGAATTTGTTGAAAATGTCTGTTTCAAAACCCACATCATATCCCATTTTAACAATCTCAACAAATAGGAAATATATATGGGCATCATGAACTTTAATTTCCATGCATTTAGGTAATATATATATATTCTTAGAAAGAATGATGTTAAATATATACTAATCGAAATTAAATATAGACTATTAAGAACAAGCCATACACTGGGCTATGTTAGCTAATTAATGAGTTCTAATACCATTTATTAGGCACAAGATTGATATCCACTTGATGGTGGGAATAAAAAAAATTAACAGAAATAAATTCTATCGCATTCACACAGGATATATACTAACCGCAAGACATTTTATAGCCGTGTTGTCTGAACATCCGAAAGTGAAGCGCAACGGTGAATAGATCATAGTTTCTATCCTCAAAGCCATCAAACATGCACTCTAATTGCTCGTCAATCTCTTTCTCAAAGAGATAGGACACACCAAGGCGTTCTAGTGTGTTGATCAATGCCATCTTCTTTGTTGGCTCACCTCCAACCTTCACCACCTCATCCTTCACTACTTCTCTCAGATTTTCAACCTCTTTGCTGTAACTCTCCAATAGCTACATAAACATGAACATTTTCATATATATATATATAGAAGCTGCATGATTTCAGAACTAGCTAGCTAGCTCAAAACTTATGGATTTCTCAGCTATTACGTTGTCTTGTGCTTTGTTTGGATGGGAATATAATGTTACCTGGTTATCCAATGTGAATAAGGAGAAGCGATCACCCCATAGACTGGGCGGATAGTTAGCCAAAGGACGGAGGTCCTTCGCCGGAAGACTGCCAACGTCACAGAGAGATGCCATACTAATTAATTTCCGGGAGATGGATATGTATTTTTCCTGATTAATTGATTGATGCTGCAGCTTCTAAAATGGCAGAAATGTAAGTATCTCAGCCTTGTTGCAGCTCTATCCCCGTCTACTTTGAGAATATGAGTTATTCTTTGATGATGCTAATTAATTGTTAATATATACTTTGAGAATCCCCTTAATTATTTGTCGACCCGCACTTCACCTTAATTATTTCTCTCCCCGGGATAAGCATTCAAGTAATTCTCCATCTCGGTTCTAAGTTGGTTCTTGAACCTTCTTACTTTATGCATTTTCACTAATTCCAAAGCAATCTCATTGTTTTTTTTTTTTCCTTGCATTCTTTAAACGTTCTTTTTTAAGTTAAATTTTTTGAATAATCGCCCTTACACGATCCTTTGTGTTCGTGTTTTTGATTATGTAGAAGAAATAAATTATAGGTTGAGCCTTTAACCCTTGTATAAAGAAGAAATCAAACTTACGATCTATCAAACTATATCAACATATCACTCACTCTTTTATCATCCAACCTATGCTCGAGGAGCCTTTTTAAGTTAAATTCTTAAACCTTACTTTACGTATGTTAAGCTTTATGCATCTTAAGTAACTCCAAGATTATTTCACTATTTTTTTTTCCCTTGCATTCTTTTAATGTGCTTGAAGTTAAAATAAAAAAAAAAAAAGTAAGATGTGAAAAGTATTTTAGATAAAATATTTTTTATTATGTTTATTCTATTTATCTAGTAATACTTAAAAAAATAAATCTATTTTTCCTTTTTTCAAATAAATTTTCTTTTGTACTTTCCAAATAAATGTTGTTGTGGGTGAAACATCAAAACGCTGTCGTCTTTTGGAGGGCATTTTAGGCAACCTCAGCAATCCACGTGGACGGCTGATGGATGGCCAGCTTGCAACCTAAAGGCGCCTTCTGATACCCGACGCCCCTTGATTGTCCTTGCTCTGCCCGATACCTCTCTCGATTGTCCTCTCTGCCTTTGCTGTTAATCGTGTTCTACGATTATCTAAGGACCATCGATGCTGCCTTTATCAACCTCAATCCCAGCCGCTCAAATCTCATATAAATGGTACAGTGCCTCGGGATGGTGAACACACAGAAAGATCGAAAGAAAGAAAAGAGAAAGAAGGGGATTATCGGGATAGGGTTTTTCGCTTTGAGTAAGCTCTGTTTATCTCTGTATAGACAACTCTTCTTGTTGTAATCTCTGGTTCTTAGGTTTGCTTCTAATCTGTATTTGGTGATTGTGAGGCTATTTTGTTAGAAGAACCATTGATGTACAGTTTACTTATTCGTATTCTTGTAACCCTACTCGACATAGTACAGTGAGCTCTTCCTTATTGAGCTCAACGTGGACGTAGCCCATTTCGGGTGAACCATGGTAAATTTCTTGTGTCCTCGTTTTGCTTTTCATCTCTTTTATTTCTGTCTAGGGTTTATGTGTTGATTGTTAATGGTTTCTGTTATGCTTCTTGTTCTACCGAATATGTTTGAGATTCTGACTTGTTGTGTCTTCCGCTCGGTCCAACAGTGGTATCAGAGCTCGGTTTCATAAATCGTGCTCTAAGGTTGAGTCAGAATTCGAGTTTGAGGGTCTCTGTGTTTGGGTGTCTGTGACTTTCGTTCTGTAGAGTAAACCGAGACTCTAGGGTTTCTTCGATTCTCGGTCAGTAGGTGTGTGCTGAGAGAATCTTATATTAGAGGTCTAGATTACCTTCGTGCAAAGTGAAGATGTCATCCACCCAATTTGAAATCGGAATATTTGACGGGAAAGGAGACTTCGGTAGTTGGAAAAAGAAGATGAGGGTTCTGCTCTCTCATCACAAAGTGCTTATTGCACTGGAACCAGATGATCGGAAATGGTCTATAGACTAGATTGCTCGCACTATGGAGATCAGGGAGGAACCATACAACCTCACTTTTCTTCACCTCGGTGACAGTGTTATAAGGAAGGTAGATGGTATATCTAACCCTATAGATCTCCGGAATAAACTTGATTCTTTGTTTTTTGTGATGACTGCTCCTAATCTTGTATATTTAAAAGGCATGTTGTTTAACTTTAAAATGGATACCTCTAAATCAATGGATGAAAACATAGATGAATTCACTAAATTAGCTCTATTGTTAAGAGGTACTGACCAAGCACTAGGAGACACTAGTGAGGCCATGATTTTATTAAACTCTTTGCCTGATGAATATGATGTTGTTAAACATGCATTACGTTATACTGGAATAGTTCCTAGCTTAGATCTTGTAATCTCGGGTGTTAAAGCAAGAGAGCTTGAACTAAACACAACAAAGAAGTCTAGCAACAATTTGTTTGTAAAGGCTAAAAATGAGGGGGTAACATTAATGTAAATGCAGGTAGTTCAAACTGTCTAGCTGAAGTCCTTACTGTCTCTAGCTCATCTATTGAAAATGAATGGGTAATGGATTCCGGATGTTCCTTTCACATGTACCCTAATAGGGAATGGTTTCAAAAATTTAATCAAAGGGAAATTGGTACAGTCTATATGGGAAATAATGAATCATGTAGTATACAAAGAATCGGTAATATACCTTTAAAACTGCATGATAACAAAGTGAGAATCCTAACTGATGTGAGGTATGTACCTGACTTGAAAAGAAACTTAATTTCATTAGGCACACTGGATGAGTTAGGTTTCCTATATAAAGCAGAAAATGGATTTATGCATGTTCTTAAAGATGATAATCTAATCATGTCCGGCTCTAAGAAACATGGTTTGTATATCTTAAATGGTTGCTATCATCCCTCTGTTAATATACATTTTGCTTGCATTATAAAATCTGATGAGACAGATATGTGGCACTTGAGATTTGGTCACATGAGCCTGAAAGGCCTGCAGGCACTGAAAAATCAAGGTTACCTTGGATCAGTGTTTGCTAGATCTTTGGATTTTTGTGAACCATGTATTATGCGCAAGCAACACAGGTTGAGTTTCCATCAAGGGACTCACCTAGCGAAGGTATGCCTAGAATACCTGCATGCTGATTTGTGGGGTCCATCCCAGGTTCCCTCTCATGGTGGTAACAGGTACTTTCTTTCCATTGTAGATGATTACACAAGAAAGGTTTGGGTATTTCTTCTAAAGACCAAGGATCAGACACTAGAAAAATTCAAAACATGGAAAACTTTAGTGGAAAACCAAACTGATAAAAGAATTAAGGTGTTAAGAAATGACAATGGATTGGAATTTTGCAATAGAGAATTTGATGCATACTGTAATTCACAAGGCATACTTAGGCATAGGACTGTCAGAAATACACCCCAACAAAATGGGGTGGCTGAAAGAATGAATAGGACCTTACTTGAAAATGTTAGGTGCCTTCTCTTTACCTCAGGAATGCCTAAAACTTTTTGGGCTGAAGCCCTGTCGACTGCATCTTATTTAATTAATAGGAGCCCTTCAACAGTCCTAAAATTCAAATGCCCTGAAGAACTATGGTCTGGTAAGAGAGTAAACTATGAATACTTAAGAGTTTTCGGATGTGAGGCATATGCTCACCAATCTGAAGGAAAGTTAGAACCCAGATCCAAAAAATGTGTGTTTGTAGGATATCAAGAAGGCACTAAGGGATATAGATTGTGGGATAGGCATTCAGGTGGAGTTAGGATAATTATTAGTAGAGATGTCATATTCAACGAGTCTAAATTCCCTTGTAAGATAACAAACACAGAAATGTTTGTTGATAATAGAAATCTAGATGATCATACTATTATAGGAGATACTCAGATTCAGGTGGAGCAACCAGCTATGGGAAATAACACATCTGGTACTCCGACCACAGATGAACCATATTTGGGAAATGAACCTTCTCCCACTGACCATACCTCTGATCTAAATTCTGATCAAGAGGAACAATCAGAAATCCCTGAGGTTGAGGAGGAACAAACTAGTGTTCCTTAACAGAATCTAAGTGACTATCAATTAGCTAGGGATAGGAGCAGAAGGGCAGTAAGACCACCCTCAAGATATGCATATTCATATTTAGTTTACTGTGCCCTGGTTGCTGGGTATGAGTTGAGGGATAGTGAGCCTTCTACTTTTGAGAAGGCTGTCAACTCTCAAGACAGTGTTAAATGGCAGCAAGCTATGGATGAAGAAATGTCATCCCTTGCTGCAAATAGGACTTGGGAACTTGTTCCCAAACCAAAGGATCAAAAATTAATACAATGTAAGTGGCTGTACAAACTAAAAGAGGGTATGTCACCCTCTGAATCAATTAAGTACAAGGCAAGGTTAGTTGCAAAGGGTTTTACCCAAAGAGAGGGAATAGATTATAATGAAATATTCTCTCCAGTTGTCAAGTTCAAAACTATTCGTTTAATACTAGCTGTTACTGTTCAATTTGACTTAGAACTCGAACAACTAGATGTCAAAACTGCCTTCCTACATGGTGACTTGGAAGAACAGATCTATATGGTCCAGCCAATGGGGTACACTGACCCCACTAAACCTCAACATGTCTGTTTATTGAAGAAATCTTTGTATGGTCTAAAGCAGTCACCTAGACAGTGGTATAAGAAATTTGACCAATTTGTGTCTGAAATTGGCTTTGTTAGAAGCCAATATGATAATTGCTTCTATTTCACCATTTCTGAAATTCCTATTTATTTGCTTTTATATATAGATGACATATTGTTAATTAGCAAATCCAAGTCAAAAATCAGTGAATTAAAGTCTATGTTAAATATGAAATTTAACATGAAAGACTTAGGGCATGCTAAGAAAATACTAGGAATGAAAATAGAAAGGAATAGAAGCAACTTCAGTTTAAAAATTCAGCAATAGGATTATTTGTTAAAGGCTGTGAAAAGATTTGGAATGAATAATTGTAAAGTTGTTTAAGTTCCCTTAGCTGGTCATTTTTTACTCTCTAAAGCTCAGTGTCCCACCACAAATTATGAAATCATCAATATGGAAAATATACCCTATGCAAATGCCATAGGAACCATTATGTATTCTATGATTAATACCAGGCCTGACCTTGCTTATTCAATTTCCTTATTAAGTAGATACATGTCAAACCCTGGGAAACCTCATTGGGACGCCTTGAAATATTTGTTTAGATATATAAATGGTTCGGTTGACATTGGTTTGTGTTATAAAAGAAGATATGATAATCTTGATCTGGTGGGGTATGTAGACTCAGATTTTGCAGGTGATAAAGACTCCAGAAAATCTACTACAGCTTACTTCTTCACAATATGAGGTAACTGCATCAGTTGGAAGTCACAATTGCAGCCCTTGGTTGCATTGTCTTCCACTGAAGCAGAGTATGTGGCAATCACTGACTCCTTTAAGGAAGCCATATGGCTTCAAGGCCTCTTGAAGGAAATCAACTTACTTCAAAGTAAGGCGGTGGTGTTCTCGGACAGTCAAAGTGCTATCCATCTCAGTAAAAATCCGGTTTATCATAAGAGGTCCAAGCACATTGAGGTAAAATTTCATTTTGTCCAGGAACTCATAGCAAATGGCACTGTAATGATTAAAAAGGTATCTATTGAGAAAAATCCAGCTAATGTGGGAACCAAGATTTTGACTGCAGCCAAGTTTAAGCTTTGCTTGAATTTGCTGCACATTGATGTCGGTTGATCCTTCAACTGACCAGAGCAATGATGGTAAGGAATGGAAGCATGCTGCTCTATGTTCAGAGTATTTGGGTTCTCTCTTCCCTTGATGCTTCAAGGTGGAGATTGTTGTGGGTGAAGTATCAAAACGCTGTCGTCTTTTGGAGGGCATTTTAGGCAACCTCAGCAGTCCACGTGGACGGTTGATGGATGGCCAGCTTGCAACCTAAAGGCGCCTTCTGATACCCGACGCCCCTTGATTGTCCTTGCTCTGCCCGATACCTCTCTCGATTGTCCTCTCTGCCTTTGCTGTTAATCGTGTTCTACGATTATCTAAGGACCATCGATGCTGTCTTTATCAACCTCAATCCCAGCCGCTCAAATCTCATATAAATGGTACAGTGCCTCGGGATGGTGAACACACAGAAAGATCGAAAGAAAGAAAAGAGAAAGAAGGGGATTATCGGGATAGGGTTTTTCGCTTTGAGTAAGCTCTGTTTATCTCTGTATAGACTACTCTTCTTGTTGTAATCTCTGGTTCTTAAGTTTGCTTCTAATCTGTATTTGGTGATTGTGAGGCTGTTTTGTTAGAAGAACCATTGATGTACAGTTTACTTATTCGTATTCTTGTAACCCTACTCGACATAGTGCAGTGAGCTCTTTCTTACTGAGCTCAACGTGGACGTAGCCCATTTCGGGTGAACCACGATAAATTTCTTGTGTCCTCGTTTTGCTTTTCATCTCTTTTATTTCTGTCTAGGGTTTATGTGTTGATTGTTAATGTTTCTGTTATGCTTCTTGTTCTACCGAATATGTTTGAGATTCTGACTTGTTGTGTCTTCTGCTCGGTCCAACAAATGCAGTCCAAATCCAACATTAATTCTTATATGAATCTCAATTTTAAAAACTTTAGCAGATCTCATCATCAATACCATTATTACTATTATTGAAAACCCACCCACCAACAATTATTGCAGCCTTGTAGATATGGAACGAAGAGATAAGGCTGCAATAATATTTCATTTTCAATTAAAGACCTGTTTTCTGGCTACTGCCCAGTCCCTAAACTAGTAATTAAATCTCCATCTCAGCTGGCAAAAGGATCTGACTGGTCACCAACTTCAGAAGAGCATTTCTTTCTTCAGTTCCTTTTGCCTAATTAAATATTAGTTATTTTGAGCCAGTTGGTGCTTGGGATGTGTCCATGGATGACAGATAGAAGTGGTTGGTATTAACTTATAATAATTCAGTTCCTTTTTCCTTTAAGATTTGTTTTGCTTTCTCTCAATGTTTTGGCACTTTCTCTCAATGTTTCTCAGAAACGTTGAGAGAAAGTGCCAAAACATTGAGAGAAAGCAAAACAAATCTTAAGAGAAAGCAAAACAATTCTCAGAAACGTTGAGAGAAAGTGCCAAAACATTGAGAGAAAGCAAAACAAATCTTAAGAGAAAGCAAAACAAATCTTAAAAGAAACATTGAGAGAAAGTGCCAAAACATTGAGAGAAAGCAAAACAAATCTTAAAGGAAAAAGGAACTGAATTATTATAAGTTAATACCAACCACTTCTATCTGTCATCCATGGACACATCCCAAGCACCAACTGGCTCAAAATAGTGTGCCGAGAGTGTAGTGTTTTTAAACTAATAAAAGCGGTATGTAAAATACCTGGATCACAGCGGAATGATCGAAACTGATTTGCCTAACAACCTCCGTGGAAGAAAACTATAAAAGCTTCCTTATACGTCCACCCCTTGTTCGCCCAAGGCTCGAATGGTGATGCCGAAGACAGTATATGAGCGATCAGAAATTAATTCTGATTGTCGTTAATTTTCCATTAGGCTCTATGTCTATTTATAGGTATCACACAGATAAAGATAGACATGTTGGAATTTGAATCTAATTCAAATTCCAATTACTTATCCCATCATATATATTGTTAAAATTCAAATGTTAATGAATTTGAAACAAATTCAAATTCATAACATTTATCTTATCATTAGGAACTTATCCCAATGTAACCGCAATTCTAACAATCTCCCACTCGGGTACTTGGGATAATGCTCAACTCATCTTCTCATACAGGACGTCAAGAGGTGCGACCTTGATGACAATGATAAGAGTACTATATCAAACAACCACCAATGCCAACATAGTACTGCTGCAAAAGGAAATAAACGAGGGCAATGCCATCCATGCCTTAGATAATAAATAACACATCTATCAAATGCTTCCAATCTCTCAAGATGAACTCTGAACAACATTTGATCATCAACCGAAGTTCTTGCACTCATGATCATCACACAGATGATCGTCCGGACTATGAGTTGCAAAACTTACATGATGTGGTATAAATTATCTTTCCCAAAATTCGAAACAATCCATCTCTTGGTTCAACCACTTGCCCAGACATGGCCCGCCTAGCTGCTTTCTTGCTAGCCAATTGGGTGACATGCTAAAGTAGTGTAATTGAACCTCAACTTCATGAAACAATTTTAGGTCAGAAGGCATATGTAAATAGGGTCCCACGCAGTGACAGAGAGAGAACAATCTTGTCACTTCCCTATAGCGGTCGTACAAGCGCATGCTGTATGATGTGCATGCTACGGTGGAGCTCCCACTAATCGGGGATGTCACACTCAAAACACCGTACAGATATCGGTCCAGTCACCACATAGGCACTAACCCGAGTCACTCAACTTATGAGTACTCACATCCTGCTTTTCTCAGGCTTAATATGGAATTCAGAATATATCCATATTCGACTTCTTCAAATAAGTCTCATCTTAGCCGTACTAAGGCGACAATAACAACCTTGGATACCCCTCATGTATCAAGGCACTTACACTGACCACATAGGTCCAAGAGTCAGTTGTCTCATCCTGCACACCACACAGGTGTTAGGGCGATCGTCCGCGTGATTGGACCGATCTAAGCCTGGTGACATTCACGAACATGTGTAATTATTTTCATGTTTTCCATATCAACAACACAATGTCATATAATGAAAACAGAAAGAAGATAACAAATATCCATCAAATAAGATAACAAATATCCATCAGTATAAATCATAATGAATGTCGTAAACAGTGATCAAATGTAGAACTCAAATTCTACGTAATCCCATACGCCTCACATGGGATTCAAATACATTCCTGCTAAGTGGCTTTGTCAATGGATCAGCCAACATTTCAGCACTAGGAATATAACTTAAAATCACTTCGTTGTCCCTGATCAATCCTCTAATGTAGTGATATCTTCTTCTTATGTGCTTTCCTCTATCATGGAATTTGGGGTCATGTGCGAACTGCATCGCAGCTGTGTTGTCGATCCGAATTTCGACAGGTTCATCAGCCTGAGCTGTTACCCCAAGCTCTCGAAGGAAAGCACTAAGCCAAGATGCATGTCTTCCAGCTTCTGAGCTAGCCACATACTTTGCTTCCATGGTCGACTGAGCAACACAATCTTGCTTCTTGCTTCGCCAAGAAATAGAGCCTCCACCAAGGGTGAAAACATATGCTGATGTGGAGACGCTATCATCTTTATCTCCGCCAAAATCAGCATCAGTGTAACCATGTACTTTCATATCTCCACCTTGGAAAGCTAGGGCATAATCATGAGTACCACGTAGATACCTCATGATTCTTTTGACAACTTTCCAATGTTTCTCACCAGGATTACTTTGGTATCTGCTTACTAGCCCAACGGCGAAGCAGATATCAGGACGAGTACACTTCATAAGGTACATGAGACTCCCAACAGCACTGGCGTATGGTTTCTTTTCCATTAGTTTCCTTTCTTCCTCTGTTTTAGGGCACTGACTAGTACTCAAGGTGCAACCCTTATCAACTGGAGTATCAACAGGCTTTGAGTTCTCCATATTAAACCGTTCAAGGACCTTACGAAGGTAAGTCTCTTGAGACAAACTCAAAAGCCTCCTTGAGCGATCCCTCGAGATCTTAACTCCGAGGATATAACTCGCTTCCCCTAAATCCTTCATCTCAAAGACAGAGGATAGCCATTCCTTAATGGTGTTGATCATCTCCAAGTTGTTTCCAACCAATAAGATGTCATCTACATATAAGGACAAAATCAAGAACCCATCTTTTGTCCGTTGGATATACACACAATGGTCTTCCTCCATCATGGTCAAACCAATGGAGGTGACGGCTTCATGAAACCGTAGATACCATTGTCTAGACGACTGCTTGAGACCATATATGGATCGTTTGAGCCGGCACACTTTGCGCTCTTGCCCTTCAGTAGCAAAACCGATGGGTTGATCCATATATATCTCCTCGTCTAGTTCTCCATTGAGAAATGCTGTCTTGACATCCATCTGGTGTAGCTCAAGGTCTAAATGAGCGACGATGGCTAGAATCACGCGAATAGAGTCAAATCTCACCACCGGAGAAAATGTCTCTAAGAAATCTACACCCTCCATTTGGGTGTAACCCTTCGCGACCAATCGGGCTTTATACTTGTCGATCGATCCATCAGCTCGGCGTTTGATTTTCAAGACCCACTTGTTACCAATCGCCTTTCTATTTGGTGGAAGATCAACAAGTTCCCACACCTTGTTCTTATCCATTGAGTCCATTTCCTCTTTCATAGCGATCAACCATTGATCTCGGTTTGGGGAGGTTAAGACTTCTTCATAAGAAGTCGGCTCACTGTCATCCGACATGGCACACATAAGTACCCTTCCCTCAATATCATCGAAATGACGACGAGGGATTAGCCCACGCTGGCTGCGTCGAATTACTTGAGTCACCAAAGTATTGTCTATGGGTTCACTCCCACTAACTGCAGGAATTCTCCCACTGACAAAAGGAACTTCCTTTTGTAACTCATACAATTGGGAGTCCTTATCAACCTCACCAATTCTTGGGAACTCATCCTCAAGAAACTCTACATCCCGAGATTCTGTCTCAGTTAAACCCCCATTAGGATGTTCACCATACATGACGTATCCTTTTGATCCTGCAGGATACCGAATGAACACCTTCTTGCTGGCTCTTGGTCCAAGTTTTCCATACTTGTGGGATGTGCTATGAACATATCCAGCTGATCCCCAAGGCCGCAAGTGTTCCAAGTTTGGACTTCTACCAGTCCATAACTCATAAGGGGTAGAAGGCACGGACTTGCTTGGAACACGATTAAGAATGTATGCTGCAGTCAACAACGCATCTCCCCAGAAACTAATCGGGAGATTCGCCTGCGCCAACATCGATCTAACCATTTCCAACAAAGTTCTATTCCTACGTTCTGCAACACCATTTTGTTGCGGAGTGCCAGGAATAGTTAGGTGTCGAACTATACCTTTTTCCTCACATAGACTTCTAAACTGATCAGAAAGGTATTCACGGCCTCTATCGGTTCGAAGAGTTTTTAAGCTCTTATCGATCTGATTTTCAACCTCATGCACAAAGCGTCTGAAGCAATCTAAAGCTTCTGACTTATGAGAAATCAGATACACGTAACCGAAACGTGAATAATCGTCTATGAAGGTAATAAAGTATGATGCACCATGACGTGCCCTCACATTCATAGGACCGCATATGTCGGAGTGTACTAACTCCAAAGGACAAGATGCACGGGAAGCCTTACCAAAAGGTTTCCTCTTGGCCTTACCAGCTAAGCAAGGCTCACACACAGTGAGTCTCACTTTATTGAGAGATCCCAATAGACCTTCTCTCGCCAGCCTTGCCATCCTTTCTTGACCCACATGGCCAAGTCTCTTGTGCCATAAATCACAATCAACATTTATGTTAGAAGAAGTAGAAGAAACTAAAGCAATAGAATGGTTATTAAAAACATGATCCAAATTAAGTTTGAAAAAACCATCTACTAAGAAACCACCTCCAAAGAATGTATCATCCAAATAAATGTTCACGCCAGTATCACGGAAAAGAAAAGAATAACCCTGTCCTAATAAACATGCTACTGATAATAGATTACACCGGACTCCAGGAGCATACATAACGTCCTTTAGGAGTAGAATCTTGCCATTCTTCATCTTGAGCTGGAACGAACCAACTCCAAGAACTTCTTCTTGTGTGTCATTCCCAAGCGTGACGTACTGAGTTCCCGCTGGCACCCGGTGGTAATCCACAAACCCTTATTTCTCAACACTTATGTGTCGTGTTGCTCCTGTATCCACAATCCACTCAGGACGTGAGTATGCAACTAATGCATGTGAGCAAACATGAATCAAAGGGGAATAAGAAGAGAAATATACCTTCTTCGGCTCTGGACAATCCCGAGCGAAGTGACCCTTCTTCTTACAATTATAGCATTTCAATTTGGACAGGTCTTTCTTTCCACGTGTCCCTCTTTTGGCCTTCTTATTCTTGCCAACATTAGGTGTAGGCCCTGATGCCTTCGATCCTTGTCTCTTGCGTTTGGGCCCGAAGCCCTCACGTCTATCGACTTTGGCTACAAAAGCCGGCGCACGGTTCGCTTCAACGCGCTCCGCCTCAAGCTCCAAGTGACGTGAAATATCATCAAAAGTTTTGATATTTTCACTGTGTGTCATAAGGAGCTTCATCTGAGACCACTCAGGGTCAGGCAAGGATCTGATCACCCCTAGGAGTTGCTGCTCATCAGTAAGCGCTACTCCCGCACTCTGAAGATCTCTGATAAGTGAACCCATCACTCTCAAATGCTCAGCCATGCTGTGCCTCGGGTCTTTGACATACTGTTGAAATTTTAATTGCAAAGCACGAAGCTTTGTCGCAGATGTCTGACCAAAAGTGATCTTCAACTTTTGCCACATTTCCATGGCAGTCTGGCAAGACTCAAACTGGCCCATGAGATCGGCCCGCATGCTAACAAGCATCGCAAGACGAGCATAACGGTCCCTCTCAAGCCATTTGTCATAGGCCCGCTGTGTCGCCAAGGAAATATTTTCCCCTTGTGGCACTGGATGTGAAGTCTCCAATACGTCCCATACTTTCTCCATCTGAAGTAGATACTGAATCTGCTTCTCCCATGTGGAGTAGTTGGACCCATCCAACTTATCTATCCTGGTCATGCTTCCAGCAACTGAACTGGTGGCCATTGATCACTGAATCAGGGATAACAAAAGACATTCAATGCACATGTTCAAAGCAAACAATTAAATCAAACATTTAGCTATGCACTTCGGGATCAACAGATTGCCAGGCTTCAAAGTCATCACCCTTAATGCACAACTAATATGTTATGATTCAATTGTTTATATAGAACTAATCCACAATATCCAATAATATATAAGGTCCCACACAAGGCCCAAGATCGGTATTAAACCGAAATTAATTATCAATAAGCAAATAAAACTAATTATCAATAAGCAAATAAAACTAAATATTTGCAGACAATAGATAATTAATTAAGTTAGCAAAAATGCCACATCACATCTATTTATAATTTTAGACTTAAAATTAAACTCATTAATTTATGGTCTAAAAGAATAAATTAAACAAATATCATGACAATATTAAAACACAAAATAAAAGTCATGAAAACAATTTTTTTTTTTTTATTAATTACAAAAATTAATATTCCAGAATTAAATATTCCTAAGATAATTCTGATTTTCTTTTTAATTCAAAAAATGAATTTATTATTTAATTTATAATTTTAAGCACAAAATTAAACTAATTAATTTATGGCCCAAAACTATAATCTAAATAATTAAATAAAAAAATCCAACATCATGGCCCAATACAAAATTAAGCCCAACTAATATTAAATTAAAAAACATATCCAATTTAATTAAAACAAATGGCCCAAGCCCAAAGCCCAATTTGAACAAATCAATTGGCCAGCTTTAGATCCACTCATGGATCTGCCTATGGATCGGGTCTGACCCAATTCGGATTTGACCCAGCACAAAATGGGTCAAGTCTTCTTCTTCCTGCACATAGGGTTTGCTGGGCTCCTTGAACCAGCGCCGCCGCCGCCGCCTTCTCTTCCTTGCTTCGCCGTCGACCGCCTCTCCATCCTCTTCGCCTCTCATCGCTGCCGGCCGCTTCTTCTCTTTCTTCTCCCCTCATCGCCATCTCCAATGGCAACCACAGAGGTTGCCATTTAACAGCAAGAAGAGGCCGCAACCATGGCAAACCGTCGGCCATGGCTATGGTAAAATCGATCGGCCCACGGCCGAGAGGAAGGCAGCCACAGCGAGAAGAAACGTCTGAAGCGATTGGAACCAGCGAACCCACGATGATGCAATCGACCCATCCCATGTCAAGCACCAAGCTTGAAGCGTCGGCCATGGCAGAAAAGAGAAGGTCTCGGCCATGGCCGATTTCAGCCTCCAGCGACGGATCTCCCACTGGCCGCGATATACGCGACCGCTAGGGATGGCTTCAGCCATCGCGAGGACGATCCTCGCTTCAAACCTCTGTCTTCGATACCACAGCATTGCCCACGAACCGCGACATACGCAGCCGTTCATCATGCTGGAGTTTTCATAGAAAAGCCATGGAGAAGACCCACGAACAGCAAACCCAGCAGCTGTGACAAACACGGCTGCTTGCGACGATGCCTCATCCATCGAGAGGCTGACCGAGGAGCAGTAAGCCGAACAGCCATGACGAACATGGCCGCCAGCGACTCCCTCTGTCACGTCTGGATCGCAGTGGGCAGACAATTTTTTTTATCGCAAAAAATTAATTACGAGTTACCAATTAAACATGACTTAATCGAAGCATACAGAGAAACCGAATTATTTCACACAGAAAAAATATCACGAGTTACCAAAACTGTGATTGTCAACCACAACAGTGTAGGCAAATAAACAATGGCTCTGATACCACTGTAGTGTTTTTAAACTAATAAAAGCGGTATGTAAAATACCTGGATCACAGCGGAATGATCGAAACTGATTTGCCTAACAACCTCCGTGGAAGAAAACTATAAAAGCTTCCTTATACGTCCACCCCTTGTTCGCCCAAGGCTCGAATGGTGATGCCGAAGACAGTATATGAGCGATCAGAAATTAATTCTGATTGTCGTTAATTTTCCATTAGGCTCTATGTCTATTTATAGGTATCACACAGATAAAGATAGACATGTTGGAATTTGAATCTAATTCAAATTCCAATTACTTATCCCATCATATATATTGTTAAAATTCAAATGTTAATGAATTTGAAACAAATTCAAATTCATAACATTTATCTTATCATTAGGAACTTATCCCAATGTAACCGCAATTCTAACAGAGAGAGAGAGAGAACATTGAGAGAAAGAGAGAGAAGAGGGAAGGAAAAACAAATCTTAAAAAAGTGTGAAAGTCTGCCAAATCCACTCCGGCCATGGCACTTTCCATGTCACTGCTGTTCATCTCCATTGGAGATGAGAAGCAATACTCTTCCTCTTAAGGTATGGTGTTGGTTCAGATTTTCAAAAGTCGTTTAGTATTGACAGATGTTCCCTATAGATGTAGAAAACGTCATGGCTGACGCTAATTTCTGAAGATCAACGACATGGCTCAATGCCAGATATTGATCGATGTAGCCCACAAGCTAGACATATCTTTTCCAGCTTATATCAGCAATAAAGAAGACCACGAGATTTGGTGTTGGGCACCACCATATCAACCATCAAGTGATCTCTTTAGCTGATTATATTTCTATATACTGACCAGTAATTGTTGTATCCAAGATCTTGTTTTTAATTAAAAGGAATACGTACCCTAAGCCCTAATCAGAGATCTTCTATGTGTATCAACCGGCACCTAATGAGGTTAATCATGGCAGTTTCAGTTTAGCAAATTAAAAGGGCTTTCCTTCGAGTAATTAACCATTAACTTCTTGCTGAACATTAGCAATCTGAATGGGTAAATTAAGAAACAAGAGTGCCCATTTTGATTTCTGTACTTGAAATGCATTTCAACAATTTCAAGTAAAACCTAGACAGGGATGCATTGGGTTTGGATGCTTCTGGTTTCAAAAGCAATCACTCACACAACGCAATATAGCCGACATTAGTTCAACTCAGATTAGATACGTTCGATGGTTCAAACTCATTAAATATTTTAATGTGTTAAATCAAATTATTATAATTAAAACTCAATTTATTAACTTTGCTAATTCACCAAACATATTTATTAAATTAAACTCTTATAATTGTAATTCTTCATGGAACTAAGCTCCGGTGGGTCATATCTTTTTTGTTTTAAAAATTTATAAATTTGCGTGAGTTGTGTCTGTCAGTATTATTAATTTTAATGGATAGAAATAACAAATTAAGCATCAAATCACTTTTGATTTTACATTTTACCAACTTTTTCCCCTTAAAAAGTCAACAAATTAAGAGACTAGAAACGAACATGCTTTTAGAAAATGAACTAGCTACTTTTGTATAGGTTACAAATGACATATATTTCATCTGCCATTATATGACCAACTAAAAATACAAGCCCTCACACAGAATAAAAGGGGAAAAAGAAGAAAGAAAGTAAGAAAATGAAGCATAAGATTGAGTGCAGGGAATGTCCTGCATCTCGAGGCGTTTTGTTGTGATATACAGTAAATAAGATGGAGCACATGTAACATGTTTAGATATATAATTATATAATGGGGCATTTGTGAGTGGAAATGTCTAATAAAATATATATATTTTAAGGTAATATTTGTTAAAATAAGTAAAATAATATTGTATTAAGATAAAATTAAATTAATATTTTTTAGACCAAAATATGAAATGATCATGATAAAATTATAGGAAGCATTCTAAAATTTTTATTAAATTTTTTAAAATACACTAAATGACTTATGCGTGATTCTTTTTTTATCTGTAAAGTTCAGGATAAGCTTATTTAAAGAAAAAGAAGAGATAACTTTATTTAAAAAAATTTAAATAATAAATTATGTAATTTTTTTTCCAAAAATTGACAGATAAAATCGCGTTAATTCCTTATAGAATATGCATGATGGAATATATAGGAGGCGTGTGATTTTGGCACCATGGAATAGCAGGAAAATTCTTTTAAGAACTAAATTAAGGTCCTAATCACGCCTCCTATTCCATAAATGGGCATGCCTCTGGCCTAAATAAGGACATATCCCCTGCAAAAATTGATTACCGTTATGGCCACTTCTTGTGAAGATGGTAACCAGTCAGATCAGGAGGCTCGCCCTCTTGCAAATTTCACACCTAGTTTGTGGAAGGATCGTTTCATCTCATTCTCAATGGATTACGAGGTAACAGTATCCCTTCCCATCCAAAGGAAACAATCAGAAAGCAAAGGAATAGTATTACAATAATAGTAACATTAATTTCAAATTCCTACTAATAATTGATCTGAAAACAGGTCTTGTGAACCAAAAAAATCCATTAAAATAATTCATTTATCATATTGGCAACAATGTTTTCATACAAAATTTGGTGTTTCGATACCGTTTAAGTGGAATGTTTATGTAGTTACTCAAAACTTACACCAAAGAAGTTGAAGAGTTGAAGAAAGAAGTGAAGCACATGCTAGTAGTTCGAGGAGATGAACCAGCAAAGAAGATGGTTTTGATCAACACATTGGAACGCCTTGGGGTGTCTTACCTCTTTGAAACAGAGATTGAAGAGCAACTGGAATGGATGTTTGCTAACTTTGAAGATAGAAACTATGACTTGTTCACCATTGCACTTTTCTTCCGGGTATTCAGACAACACGGCCACAAAATATGTTGTGGTAAGTACCTCATTAAACGAAGTATACAGAACTTTGTGTCCTAATCACAGAGGAGGTCCACTATATAATCTCTTACTACTAGATTAATCATTAAGGTTCTTCAAACTTTTGTTTTACTATTTTTGTATAATTATTACTAGTTTTAAATCAAAATTCGGACATGGGTTTGATGGGTTTTGAAGCAGATGTGTTTGACAAATTTAGAGATGGTAACAGTCACTTCAAGGAAACCCTAAGTGATGATGTAACTGGTATGCTAAGCCTGTATGAAGCTACACATTTGAAGATCCATGGACAAGAAGACATCCTAGATGAGGCTTTAGATTTTGTAAAAGCTCACCTTGAGTCTGTGACACCCCACTTACCCCTAGTTCTTGCAGAAGAGGTGATGCATGCTCTCAAGCAGCCATGTCACAGGGGTATACCCAGAATAGAGGCAAGGCACTACATCTCTGTCTATGAAAAGCATGACTCCAGGGATGAAAAGATACTAAGACTTGCCAAGTTAGATTTCAACAAGCTGCAGCTATTGCACAGGGAAGAGCTATGCCACATATCAAGGTAACTCATGTATTCCTTGACATTTACGGTTTAGAGCTTTAGGGTTTAGTAAAGTATAGACAGTTTTTGGTGTTTTCTTTTTTGGGTTGGGGGTAGGTAGTGGTGTGGGAGAGATGGCAATGACGTTAATATGTACTGTGTTGCTTGTTGTATTTGCAGGTGGTGGAAAGACTTGGATTTGGTATCAGAAGTTCCTTATGCAAGGAACCGAATAGTAGAGTGTTTTTTGTGGTCTTTTTCGGCCTATTTCGAGCCACAATACTCCCTTGCTAGGATGATATTAGCAAAGATTATAGCCATGGTGACGATTACAGATGATACATACGATGCATATGGAACTCGTAAAGAGCTCAAATTGTTTACAGCTGCGGTGCAAAGGTAAATTTATTATAATATTCACTTTTCATAACATGGACTTCTTGCAACTATCCTATAGGGTTATATTAATTAGTAACAAAATGTGATCCATAAATGACTTGATGAATAACTAGATGGGATGTGGCTGCCATTGATGGGCTCCCAGCCTACATGAAGGCACTCTACAGAGTTGTGCTAAAGTTCTACGATGAACTAGACAGAGAAATAACCAAGCAAGGCAGAGCTCATGTTGGTTGCTACGCAAAAGCAGCAGTAAGCATGGATGACCTAATCCTAATTACCCTTAAAAACTCTTGCTATTTTCTTAGCCGTTACTACATGTTTAGCCAGAGTTAATTATTCTAACAGCAACTAGGGCTTTGTTCCGCCATTGTTAACCAGTTCAAGCGTATAGTGAGAGCTTACGACGTCGAATCCGAGTGGCTGCAAGAAGGATACGTACCGTCGTTTGATGAGTATTTGACGAATGCGCTAGAAACCAGCAACTGTGTCCTTCAAACATCATCGTTCATGGGCATGGGAGAACTTGCCACGTCAGAGGCTTTCGAATGGTTGCAGTGTAAACCTAAGATGCTGATGGCTTCTGCCCTAATTGGTCGTCTCAGAAACGACATAACAAGCCATAAGGTACGAGAAGACGGGCAGACCAGACCACACACAAGCACTAACACGTCTTTGCGTCTTCCATGCATTTAGACCATTGCATCTACATATATGATCTAACTTGACTTGAAACAATACCAAAGCTAAGCATAAAAATTGGCCAAAACTAGTATTTTTTTCATGTGACCACTCGAATTTTTTTTATCAGCTAACCATTTGTATTCATTTATAAACCATTTGACAAGTGAAGGATGAAGAGAAGAGGAAGCATGTAGCCACAGGGCTCAAATGCTACATGGAGCAGCATGGCGTCACAGAACAAGAGGCACTTGGGGAATTGCATCGCAGGATTGAGAGTGAATGGAAGCATATTAATGAAGAAATGCTGAGACCAAATGCCATTTCAAGGCATCTGCTCATGAGAATTCTCAACCTTACTCGGTTTCTGGATGTGGTTTACAAGTATGATGATGGGTTTACTCATCCTGAAACAGTCCTGGACCATATCAACTCATTGTTCATCAATCCAATAAATTTTTGACTCCCAGAAGGATTATATAAGGAAACATAATCTTATAGGGTGGGAGAAATGATGACTTCTCTTTTGGCTTGGGCTGCTTTACTGGATGTCTTCTCAACCTTCTCGTAGAACAGTGGCTATGAGTATGCTAGTGTACTCTAGTCTCTAGTAATCCTTGGGGTCACTCCTGCTGTCTTGATCCTCACTGTGCTAGTCTTTGGGCATCGGGATCTTTAATGTTTTGTTAATCATCACTTAGCCTCTTAGTATCATAGATGTGTATCCCGATTTGAATATTTGCTCTCACTTCAGTGTTTAGGTTATTTACTTCCCTTATTTGATAGTTTTTCCTCTGTTTTTTTGTGAGGCCCGGATATGCTTTTATTATTTGTAGACGTTTTGCCGTTTTCATGTTTTGCAATTATTATTTACAAGAAAAAAAAAATCAAAGAGTACCCCATATCTAAGATAGATCTAATGGCAAAGAACAATTTGTATGGGTAATCTAGATTTGGCATCATAAAATGTCAATTTTCACATAAAATGCTGATTTGAATTATATGAGAATGCTCATACACTTTAAGCAATTATTTGAGAAGTAAGTAAGTGTCTTCGTCATAAAATATTGATATTTGCATCAAATCTTTATCATAAAATATTAAAATTCACATCAAAAGCCAAATAATGCATGGGGATTAGAAAAAGAAAAAAGTGTGGTCTTTGTGAGTGACTAGGTATTTTTATCATAAAATGTTGATATTGGAGTTTTTTATCATAAAATGTTGATATTGGAGTTGAAAGCTCAAAAATAGTTAAAAAGGTAAAATAAAGTATGGCCTCTGTTTTTAAGATGACAAATGTGGATTTATTGATTGTTTTCTCCCGCATGCATGTTTTATTTATTAATATTGTGAGCAGTGTCTTATCTCAAATAATAGCTTCAACATTATTATTTTATTTTTTATTTAATTTTTTTTTTGGATACTCGAGATATACCATATTTAAAGATGTAGATTTTTTTTGTTAATAAATTCTTACTTAAATAAAAAAAGATCTATATGTTAATTATATATAATCTCTACAACATGAGAGTTATTTCTTATATTTATGTCAATTTTTAAATGTGCATAGTATATCTTATACCCTAACATAATACATGGTACGAAATTCTTATATTGTCACTGTCAAATAATATAAGATTTACAAATTGAGAGAGAAGGGGGTGGCTCCCATGGGAAGGAAGATCCACCTACCCCTACTAACTCAAAAGCAGGCAACAAATCATCACTCATATATTCAATCATGGTTACATAAATTAACCTAGACTTTCATCACTAACGAAAAAACACCCAGGGCTCACCGATGATGGGACATCCCAGCTCCAACTATAAATATAAAAAAATCACGCTATTTGTACAGAATATATATTACAAAAATATTTATAGAGTAATCAAAATATTCATTTTGCCCCTACAATTAATAACCCAAATGTCCAATAGCATCTCTTCTCCTTCTGTCTCTCTTTCGCTCTCCCTCTCACACCATCGGCTCCAGCGACAAGGCGGCCGAGGCAACGCGATGGGGTGGTAGAGGCGACGAGACAAGACGGCGGAAGTTGCAGTGGCGAAGCGACGACAAGAGCAGGCGGAGACAAAGAACGACGACAGGTGAGGTTGCAGTAGCGAAGGAATGGGGGAGAAGGAGAAGGGGATAAAGAGGGATCAATATATCGTGAAATATTGCGAAATTTTGATGTCAAAATATCACGATATATTATTCCTGTAAGCATTCTATAAAAATGTTTATGTACAAATAGCATTTTCCTTATTCAAATGTCTCTTATGGCTATCAAATCTAAGCTAGTGGTTTAGGTTAATCAAAAAGCCTAAAAAAATCAAATTTGAAGAGTTGGACCTAAATCCAAGACAAGCTCAAAGTCCAATTCAAATCTAAGTTAGGAAGACAAATGGGGCCCTAACCCAAGCCATATTATTCTGCTGGCTCACCATGCCAAGAGATCAAATTCTCCTAACCTTTTATGGGCCTTGCAGTAAGCCTATATAAAGGTATAGTCTTTTAATAATTAAGTATATCATTAATTACACATTGATTACATTATTGTTGCATCATTCAATCTCAAATATGATGACTACCTTCACCATTAAAGAATCTACCGAGAAATTCGAACCCATTTTCTTTTTGTAGGTAGAGCAAGTTCCAAATAAATAAATTTGAACTTAAAAATTACTAAGAATCCCTCAACATAAAGAAAAACAAGTTCAAAGCACAGCCATTGTTCAAATTGGGTGATGATGGCAAAAATAGAAGGCAATGTTTCAAAATTTTCAATTCATTTGCAATGTTCATGCAAACAAAAGCAAAGAAATGAAATGGAAACACACTTTTTTTTATATATATAATTGTCATCCTAGTATGAAAACTGCTCCCTAAATCTAGTCTCTCAACAATGCAAAGCTGTTTTGGATAATGTGAAACAGCCTTCATATATAAAGCAACCCTTGTGGTAACAAAGTAAAAGCACGTCCAAACTCGAATATGTTCATAAAAAATTAAACGACAACATATTCTAATTTTCCAGAGAAACAGACCAGAGAGTTCTATTAGCATTTTTCGTTTGTTAACCACCATCTTCAGATTTCCCCTCCATTCTAAGTTAAAATCTCTCAAAAGCACATCCCTTTTCGAACTCAGATTATTGCCTATGAGTTCTCTTTGTGCTAATTACCAAGCTGCCTGGCTGCTGTGCCTTGTTTAGTTTCACGTTTTTGCGTGTTTGTTTATAGAACTTTCAGAACGAAGAACAGAACATTATCGGCATTCAAGACTGGAACATGCCGATAATGTTTTGGAACTATCATTTCAAGATTTTGGCAAGCTTTGATCACACGTTGACAAGTGAGGGGCTCTTGGAAAATGCTGCGAAATAATCTGTGCAGTGTCTTTCCACCAACAAACCTCTCTTTCTTTATCACGAAGTTTTTGATTGGAATGTTTTAAAGCAGCTTCCAGCTCTTTTATCCTTTCTAGCTGTCTGGATTCTAGTAGTTCATGCAGCCTCCTTTCAAGTTCTAGGGGAGGTACTCCAGAGTCTTCCGGGTTCTCTGTTTCGGGAGGGTCAACTACTTCTGCAAAACTGGCACTCTGGCTTATTTCAGGAGCAGCATCCTCAACAGTCACCTGACATGCTTAAGCAAAAGAATTTAGATCTGGCGGAAAAGAACATGCAAAACAATATTACTGAAGTCAGCATCCATTTGAAGACCTTAAAGTTTCTATGAAACCATGCCTGCTGAATGCAGAGGAGATTCTAGAACTGTTAATAAATTCTATTCCGGCAATGCCAGTAACAGTAAACTATGTGTTTGATTGGAAGCAAATTTTTTATTGGCCCACAATAAAAAGAGACAAGCAATTTTATGCAGAAGTTGTTTTCCTGGATATTGGCTACTTATCCAGCCGTCCCTAAATGTCAGTTCAATGGTAAGGTAAATATAGCACTTAAACAACTAATGTGGCCTCACAGAAGATAGCTGCCCTGTTATATTCATTAACTGAACAGATCATGAGCATGGTGGAGAAAAGCAAAGTGAAAATAAAGCCAACAACTGGTAGGAGAAAGTTTCACTGTTTAGAAGGAAGATAGTAGTTTGGTAGAATCAAATAGGTGGTGAAATTGAATTTCAAGGATATTACATGGCTGAGCCCACACTTTGGCACAAATATTTAATGGGATCTTTTAGGACTGAACTAGAAGCCTAAAGCTAGGGGGAAGAAACAAGCACATTGAGCATAGAGTATGGTTTTAGCCTTTTAAAACAAAACCACTATTTCAAGTACTCAGTTTCAACAAGAAACACTGAGTAAATATTTATATGCTAAGCTTATCTTAATTGAACTAGGATTGGTACTTCTATTATAGACTTCATAATCTAAGGCAAATCAATGGTAGAGTTTCACTCATAATATGAGCCACTCACAATGCAGCTCAACAGCAACAAGCCTTAACCCCGACAAGGTGGACTGATGTAGTTCACCCCTGGAAAATACAAAGGAATTACAAAAGAATCAAACTACTCTCGACCCTAAAAACCTTCTAAAAGAAATGGTAAAACAACCACCAGCATCCTGAACCAAATATAAAAATGAAATTAAGACAGACATTGAACCAAAGCCTAATTGCATGAGGGGCCAAGCAATGAAGCAAAACTTCATATTTGTTCCCTATTGAAGTGCTTTCTTCCGTGCATGTTCTACTCTACTGTTTTCTGCAACAATAGTATAGACCCAAATTCTATTGTAATGCCTAATGATATTTTTCTTGTAAGCACAAATTATGACATACCTCAACTCTTTGCTGCTTTGAGTATTCATATTCATCTCCTGTATCCAAATGGAGTTCCAAACGCTCCAATTCAGCTTCAAATTCAGACTCGAGCTGATCTATCCCTTCCATGTTTTTTTCTTGTCTAGTTTTTGTGCAAGTCAGACATTGATCGCATATCTCAGTCTTTTCTGAATCTGCTGGATTTCTGAATGACGAAACTTGTTGGAGTGAAACATGCCCATTGGAGCATAAACTTTCTTGGGCATCAGTAGTTGAGAAAGCAGGGACCTCATATGACTCGGCTGCCTCACAAAGATCATCCCTATTTCCAATCTGGAATTCCTCTTTAACATTTTGAAGAAGCGTTTCCATCTCAGTCCGCAACTCAAACATCTTATTAAGTTCATTTTTACTTGCAGCAATAAGATAAAACAGACCAAACCCAACAGCCACGTTGAAAAAATCCCCCGTCCTGCATTGTCCTGTATAAATATATCAATCAATTTGTCATAGTCATGCACAAGCCTAATCCCAGTTGGTGGGGTTATCTTCAGTATATTCTAACTCTCCAACCATTTCTCTAAGGGAAATATATTAATTTACTAAAAAATTAAAAACAAGAAAGGCAACATATGATTAATTGGCACAAAAAATAAAGATTCAATAAAAAAGGGAATTGATTAATGAAAACTAGAAGCCGACACTCCTTGAACTATATGACAAATGATCAATTAGAGATTTTACATTTATAGAATCCTATCTAATCAAAATTCGATAGAAGAACATCCATGCAAATGGGAACACTCAAAATGAACTCAAACAATCAGTGAACTGAAGTTTAATCGGGAAGCACTAGTCCTCCATTTGCTTAAAATAATTGTCGTCTTCAGGCACGACCTACATGCATAATATTTTCAGAAAAACACACTAAATCAAACCAGTGCTGCATTAAAGATTATCACATGCACAGACTACAAGCATGCAGATGAACGGAAATATGCAGAGTAAGTGCCCCTAATACATGACTCAAGGGGACCTGTCTGTAGATCAATGGTCTGAGAAAGAGTCCACATCCAGTTAATGAATCAGTCATTCATCGCAAATTACTTAGTCCTCCAATAAATTTAGCTTCATTTCGTGGACCCACAAATAGCAGATAATTCCTTTACAGCTCTGACATGGCAATGAATGATACATTTCTTTGCTCGGAGAAGGAAATCTCCTTGGCAAATCAAATCCCCTACCCTCTTCAAGGGCACAGGCATCCATTTTGCATCGTGCCGTCTGTCTCTGCTAGCGAAAACCAAATGCACGTGAAAATGTTCGGTTACGGAAGATTACAAAGAGTAAACATGTCATTTTGGAGAAAACATTCAATGTACACATTCCAATCATATGATTTCGTATATTTAAAACGTAAACGCATGAGATAACCCTAAAACATGGCAATATATGATTGGATTTTGATACCATATCAACAAGATGAGATGTGATATCGTTATTACCCGAGAATTTGAAATAACGCAAACAGAGCTTACCTGAGACCTGACCGATTCCAGACTGCCCCTTCACCTCCCCACTCAGTCGACTGACCGAAGAACTGGCATCTTCTTTCCCCTCGCTCCTCGATTCTCTCTCTATATCCTCTCTCTTTGCCTCGCAGATCTTCCCTCGCTCCGGCTTCCAGCAGGAGGCAGCCGTCCAACACCGGGGGAGTAGCGATCGCGGCGACAGGCAAGCGAATCTCCCGGAAATCTCTCTCCCCCTCCCTCGCCATCGTCTGCCTTGTAGCTGAGGCAAGCCAGAAACAGTTGAAGCCTCACCGGAAAAACCGCCGCCGGAATCCATCAGGATTTCGGCGAGTCGCAAATGGTCGTTGGGCTTCGCAGAAGCGTAAGGGTTCCCCGAATTTGAATAGCAACGACAATAGTCCAGTTTCCAACGCATGTATCTTATATACATATATATATATATAATATACATGGCGCGAAATCTTTAAAACTGAATTTACATTTTCACCCCATAAATTAAAAAAATTGTTAATTTAAATCAAAATGCAAAAAATAGAAAATAAATTAAACCAGAGCTAGCTTGTTTCATTTTAAAATATATATTTTATATTATACTTATTATTGAATTATTCTTATCTTGTAATAACGGAACGCAAATAGACTATTTAATTCAATTTTGGTGAGATTGAAATCTCATTATGAAAAAAAAAATTAATGTAAATAAGTAGTTAAATTATTATTTTAATCGACAACGACAATAATACAATCACACTCCAATTCTTATAAATTCACAATAAAAAAAATGAATAAAATAAATCTTTCTTTAAGAAGGCTTATTATTTTATTCAAATTGATGATAAAAAAATTTATTAAATGTATTTTATTTTAGATAAAACATATTTCCTATATCTTATTTTTAAAGTGAAAAATATTATACCCACAAATAAATTTGATAAATAATTCTCACGGACTAACATAACAAGCACAATCATAATAATTTCATTTAAAATTAACAATAGTTCACAACAAGTAGATTTCTTGTTCATTTTAAGTAAAATTATTGTGAATTTGGATAAAATTATTGTAAATTTGTGTCATGGATATAACATTTCTCTTTTTAATGTCTAAACAATTTTATTCGTTACTAATTAATTAATAAAATTATCTAAATATTTTAAATAAGATACAATAAATACATTTTATCTTAAAATAAGATACATTTACCCATAACCACTATTAATTAGAATTTTAATTTTGTAAAATCACTGTTAAATTGTAAAAAGAAAAAAAAATTCCTGTGTACTTACAGTGAGCAAAAGCGTAATTTTGATAAAATTACATTAAAAGAGTTGGGTGAAAGATTGAATGGGTGGGGACAGAGCCGTTCAAATATTGGTAAAAGTAATTAATGAGAATGATATATATTATTATTGTTACGGCCATCTGCGGCTTAGGCGCCATACATGCATGCAACGTACAACCCGTGATTTCATTCAATGCCCCGTTCATATCCCCCCCCCTTCATTAATTACCTCTTCATTTGCATTTCTTAAAGTATATTCCAAGATATTATTTGTACGGTGCTACCTAATATTAAGGTTTAATAATTAAAAATTATAATATTTAGTATCAATTTTATAAACATTTCGAGGTCAATATTAAAAAAAAAATTGGAAATACATTTCGTCCACAAGAGGTACGTTAGAGATGAAAAATATTATGTCTTTTAACTCAAAATTTTTAATTTTTTTTCTGAATTTATTTGAATATATTTATTTTTAAATTGAATAACTAATTTTTTCTTTTTTATTTTTTTGAAAGTATTATTTCTCTATTTTCATTTTATACGGTATCTGTTTTGATATAATTTAACAAATAATTTTTATAAATTGACATGATATATACAGAATTTATAATAATTATGTTTAAAATAATAATAATAATAATTCATAATAGGTGGGGGATTGGTTGGCCATTAGTGTGATCATGGGACAGAGACTAGTCGGTCGGCGAAAGGTAAAAGAAAGCCTCTTTTTGCTACTTCCAAGCAAAACATAATAAACCTTCGATATAATAATAAAGTAAAAGGCGCTTCGCAGTCGCCAGTGGGGGCTCTTTATAAAGTTCTTGCAGCCTTAACGGGCGGTTCGATCGAAATGGGCTATCCAATTCGGTTAAATTTTTATTTTGATTTGATTTAATTTTTAAATTTAAATATTTTAATTATTTCACGTTACTTCAAAGAAGTCGTTTATTATCAAAATTTTTTATTTTTTTCAGTTTTTTTTTGATTAATTTGTTCAATTTAAGTATTTATTCGATCAATTTAATTTAATTTTTTTTAAAAATTAATATATTTAAATCATTCAAATACTCACTCTTAATGTTAGAGGCAATATAAGTCAGACTATAAATCAATCATAATTAGTATTAAAATCAAAAAATCGAAACATAATTCCCGATCATTATCAAACTCATAAATACCCTTACACAAAATTATAGAATCTATTATCATATGATTATAATTTATGCCTTTTGTTTGAGTATGAATAAGTGGAGTATGAATAAGAGTGGTTGCTTATTTACACACTCATTCAAATAATTGTTTCGTATATGATTAAAATATGTTTTATGATTATATTCTTTAAATACAAAAATTTTAAATTTATTTTAATTTTAAGTGAGTAAATTGGGATTTGTTTTAATAAATGGTCAAATAAATTTTATCTTTATTATTTAAAATATTAATTTTTTATAATTACTTTAATTTTAAATAAATAATTAGGATTTGAAGATTCTATACATATTGATAATTTTACTTACATATAAAATTTTGATTGACGAAGAGAATAATTTTTTGGTTTTGGAGAGAATTTGAAAAAAAAATTACAAAAAAAAAACAACTCAAAAGAAACCCAACAATTTTGAAAAATAAAAAATAACTTAACGATAAATTCTTAAGATTATCGCTTTTGCCAGATCTCTCGTCATTCGTATCTTCAATTTTGATAAATGAGATAAATCACAAATAGAGAATTTACTTTACTACACAAGTCAATGAATCAAATTTGTGATTTATTGATACAAATTTTAATTTATTATGTCTTAATCACTTGATCTGTGATCTAAAACCAACAGGTGGTGATGGTTACCACTCTTTTCATATTAAACAGTAATATAATAATAATAAAGTTAATAATAGAATAAAATTGTAATGAGACTGAATAATATATTATTACATTACTAAAAACAAGTTATTTGAGAATATTATTAGGTGGGTCATGCAAATCCAGCCTAGTCTATTTCACTACACAAGGACCGAGATCAAAGGAAAGCTCATTACCTTTTTTGTCAAGTAAATATATTTGGCAAAATTTATATTTTTGTTTTTTATATTTTTATATTTTTTGTGATTATTCAAAATTTTTGTTATTTTAATTACACATCTAAACCTGTATTTTATAAATAAATTAATTATTATACTTTGACTTTTTTTTATTGTGTGACAATCTAAATTTTTCGTTATTTCAATTATATTTTTTTATTTTTATTTTTGACTCAATTTAATATCTGTATTTTGATATATAATAAAAGTAAAGTAAAATGAGTTAATTTAATTTTTTTTATACGTCAAAGTATTGGAGTTAAATTGACTATAAAATATAAATACATTAATATAATTAGAAACAACGAAAAATTTGAATTGTTATAGGAAAAAAAAAGTCAAAGTATAAGAATTAAATTAAAAATATAGATAAAACAACAAAATGTTCTATAGTTACACCAAAAAAAGTGAAAATATAAAGGGCAAAAATATGACTTTGACTGTAAGGACCCCCGCCCGGATATCCCAATCCACCCGGTCTATCCGAACAAAAACGCTTACATAGAGAAAAGAGAAATAGACATAAGATAAAATACCCTAGCATGCATATATACGAAAAATACAACAGCGGAAGCAAAATAATATACTAACACACCCAGAAGTACCCTGTTGGAACAGAAGTCAAGGAGTATATAAAAATATATAGACACGTGTACCAACAATAAAAAATACAAAGAACAATCGGGCACAGTAAAAAATGAGAGTCAGAACTCATAACAAAACATCAGAGAAGACGGGGGCAGCTAACTGTACACCCTACCGACACGGCTGGCTGCTAGGTGGCGCGGTCCTCACATTCGATTTTACCTTTACCCTTACCTGGAACGATGGAAAACAAGGTGAGTCGCAAGACTCAGCAAGTTTATATGAAAATGAAAACGGTAAATGAAATAGAAGAGGAGATCATCCCAAATATAAACCCACATGTACATACAAGCCACGTGACGTAACATCGCAACAATACACCATAATAAAACACATACCGGTCCTCGGGACCCACATAAAACACCTTACACCCAAGTCCTATACTAACCTGCCGCTGCCTTAAAAGGCAACATAGATCCCCAACAAACCTGTGCTCACTGTCCCGAGGCGGTACTCCCGTCACCCGTATCCTTGCCGGTACTCCCGACAGCCGAGCCATAGGCTCCCTCGGAACGGTACTTCCGTCCGAGAACTAATAACTACCAGTAATCATGTAGTGCATATAAAATGTAAGGCGTAATGAGCATCAACGTGATACAAGGCGCCCATACATCTAGGCATCAGGCCACGCTCCGCCCATATAGTAAATCACATGCGATGCATATGCCCGTGCTGGATGCAACCTGACCAATCTAGAATGTCTGTGATCAAGCATAACCAAATCATGGTAGTCCCAACATACAGCCCGTACCCATGTGTATACCAAACCATGCAACAAGAATAAAACATGATCAGGCATGCTAAAATCACATAACGACAGAACTAGTCAGTAGTGCTTAGCACCGGTCAGCGATCCGTGACTAGGAAAGATCATCCGACGGCCTAAGATAGACCGTACGAGTCACACCGTCACCGAACAGCTAATCCTTGCCCCCACTGCACAACCGCTCTAGCCAATAAACAACCAAAAATCCAATAATAATACCCGACAGCTAAGAAGCTAGCCCCGGATGAGTACGACATCATTCCCATAGATTTGGGAGTGGCACCAACCCCCGTAGGCAACCAAGAAATAAAACCCTCGAGACCAGTTTAATAAATTAAATTTTAAAATAAACTGTTTTAAATTCCATAATTTATTAACAACCAAAATCAACGAAGGGAGGTCAAATAATTTGACATCGAACGAATTGACAATGAGGGTTATAAAGAACTTGCCTTTCCGAAGATAACCTTAGGTTCGATTTGACCAAACATGGTCAACGTTATACAAACTGCAATATTCCAATTATTAACAAAATTAATAAAATTAGCCTCCAAATAAAATTTCAACCGCACAGAATATTAATTGCTAGTTTAATTACATACCTAGATAATTAAATCTGGGATTAAACGGAGTTTAATTCGATTTTTGAAACCCAAATTTCTCAAATTCTCACACGAGCTCACTGAAATTCTCTACCAAAATTTGCTCACTATTTTGATACAAAAAGAAGCCCAAAATCGGGCTTAAATCGCGGCCAAAATTGGCCAAAAGGAGTGGCCAGAACGCGGCTACGTGGCAGTGCTAGGGCGGCCATCACTTTCAATCAAAACGACGTCGTTTCGACGTCCTTGGGCTAATTTAACCAGCCCAAAAATCCACCCCTCGCGCGCGACCACTCGCGCCCGCATGCTCACCTTAACCTATATAGGTTTTAACTTATATTTATTGTGACTTTTTCCCTCTTCCGCGATTCACGCCAGCACCTCTAACTTTCCATTAATTACACTAACACCCACTATAATAATTACAAAATGCCCAGAACTTCTAAAAATCCCACAACTTGATTTATTTTAATTTTTTTCTTTTTTCAGAAATTTCTAAAATAACAAAATTAATTATCTTAATTTCTTATTCCCTTAAAATCACATAATTTAATTTTATTTAATCACAATAAATTATTTTAATATATTTTTTAAATCAAATAATCCCAAAATTAAATTAATTAACATTTACGGGCGTTACATTGACCAAGATACATTTCTAATCCCTTAATAACTAATGATCAAGTGAGATCAAAATTATTTAATTCAAAATTTTCCTGATAAAAAAGTAAATAAGATTCACGATTATCCAAAACTAAATCAAATTGTAACCACTAGTATTATAATCTGATACATCCTACAATTCTCTATGATAATTGGAATTTATTGACAAAGTTAAATAAAGTATAACTTATATTCGGTATTTTAAATTATGAATAAGATATTATTATGAATTAATTATTAAAATATCAAATTGTCTCTTTACCGAAATAAATTGTAATTATAAAAGTATATATTTGATTAATATTTTAAATTTTGAAAAAACCCAAATTGTCTTTTTACCTAAATAAATTATAGTTATAAAAATATATTTTAATTATAAACTCATGCTAATGAAGTTTTGAGCTAACGAGGGTAAGGAGGAAGAAAAGAGATGGTGGCACTCACTAGAGGTGGAGTCGTAAGGAGGAGGAGGAGAGATCGCTGGTGTTGATGAGAATATTATCTTGAAAGAAGAGAGAATTAGGGGTGAGTGAGCATTGAGTTCGATTATTAAATTAATTAAAATGTTAAAATTAAATAGATCAATATTATATAAAAAATTAAATTAAATCGATTAAATAAACATGAAAACCAAACAAATTGGAAACTGAACAAATATGAAAAATTGAATTGACTGAAAAATCATAAAAAATAAAAAAAAGAAATCAAAAAATTTGAAAATTCGATCAAACCAAAAAATCAAAAAATATGTCAAAACCAAAAAATTTTGCAAGTAAGATTTCCTAGTTACTAAAGTAGATAGTAAAATTACGCGAGTAATCCTATATATTAATCGACTAATAAAAATAATTATTTATTTATTTTTTGAAGCATAAAAAGGTTGAAAAATTGTAATTTATTTTTCAAATAAAGAACAATATTACTCAATTAATCTTTAGAACCGAGAATGAACTAATTTTCGTACTATTATTATTTGAGTAACAAGCAATATTAATTAATTAATCTATCAAACTACACGAGTAATCGCTATATCGTACTCAATTAATGATTAACATACAACATTAATTGAGTAATCTTTTGATTACTCCAACAGTAAGTTGATTTAATTATTTTGATTTCTTTGTTTCAATATAAAAATTGAACTAAATCAAAATAATCAAATTGTCAAATTTAAAAATTGACGCTTATCTTGTATCGAACCGAATCAAAATTTTCAATTGGTTCGACTCAGTTAAACCAAAATTTTGCTCACTCATAAAAAATGATTAGATTTATTTATATGATTAGATGTAAAAATATTTATATAATCTAAACATTCAATCTCATCAAATTGAGATTATATAAAGCTATCTCTCAAGTTTTATATAATCTCATTTTGATAGAATTATTTTAAACTTTACTTGTTTTGTTACATGTTGAATGGGATATTAAATATGATATTACCTTACTTTTAAACATAATATTATGAATAACATTGTATCAAATAAAAAATGTTATTTGATTATTTAATTATGATATTTTTAATAATACTCATGTATTAATATATTATATATTTATATTGACATAACATGTATAATATATTAATATATGAGTGTTACAAAGAAATTATAATTGAGTGTTTAAATAATATTTTTGATAACAAATATTAGTGTTGCCAAGAAAAAATAATAAATTTGTTTGTAGCAAGAGAATGTTTAGGTGTAGTATTCGGAAGACCTATAAAGAAAAAAAAAAAAAATTGGTTAAGGGCATGTGTGAGTTTTTTGCCCAAACCCTCAAATGGTTAAGTCAATTTTTGTGCTTGAAGTGTAAAGTACATAAAGTAAGTAAAGTTATAGTTTAAACAGAGTTGTGAGCATATCTTTAATAATTGAAAAATCTCTCAATTTAAAAAATGGAGACTGATAACTAGAAGAAGATTCATAATCTCCTATGAGAATCTCAAGCTCTCATTCGAATGTAGGCAAGTATTTTGAAAGTGTAATTCACATGAGTTGTGTCAAGAGATAAAGTTTATCAGGATTTGTAATTTTTTTGAAAGGTCTTTCGCATGGTTGAAAGAAGAAGTTTTTAAGTTTGAGTGTCTAGCAAGAGTCTCCTAAATAGTTGTGGCTGACTAAGTACGAATTTTCTAAAGTGTCTTTTAAAGATCTCGAGAAAGACTCTCAAGTAAGGTTATCAAGAGGGTCTTCATTTCAGCCGTTCGATCTCTATCTCGGTCACTTGACTTTTGTCTCTCAAATCTTTTGATCATCTAATGGCTTACTGCACTCGTGCTTTGTTTATGTAAATTTTTTATGTCTTAATGTTAACATTAGGGTATTTTTTTTGGGTTGACTCTCATTTATGAGGGCCCCAACACTCAATCTTTCAATTTTGTTAGACAAGATAAATTGCGAAATGTTCTCAAAGAGATAGGATTCGAAATTAATATCAAAATAACAGACATATTATGACATGTTCTTTGCTGTCTAAGTTATGCCCGGACTCTGTTTTCCTTGATTGTAGGACTTAGGATGGAGAGAGACAGTGAGAGGGAGAGAGAGGGAGGGGAGGGAAAGTAAGAATCAAACATCATGATCATTATTATTATGGTACTATATTATTATTCAGTTATCACCAGAAGGAGAGAACACAAGCAGAGACAGAGACAAACCTCAGATCCTCTGAACTGCAACCACCAAACCCCACACACACTTCATTTCCATTCAGTGCTCTCTCTCTCTCTCTCTCCCCTATCAGAAGAATATTCTGCCACTTTCTCTCCTACTCTTTGCTGCCCTGCCCCCATTCATGTGCTCTGGTTTCTCTCATTGAAAGCCAAGTCTCTCTGGGACACTAAGTGTAAACGCCAAGGCACATTCAACAAAAAAAGTTTTCCTTGGAGACCCAGCAAAATCCATGCCCTCCCTCTGGTTCCTCAACCCACACTCTCTCTTCCATGATTCTTTAATGACCCATTGCGCACATTTAACTTGTTAGCATAAATGTATGTGCTCAAGTTGGGATTTCTGGGTCCTATGTGTTGAAGCTGAAATGGGCATGATCTTAGAAGCCTCGTGGCTGGAATTGCACCGCTTCTAGGGTTTCTTGCTGGTTATTTCCCTGGGGCTTGATCCCAGCAGCAATGGCTTTGTTCAGGAGATTTTTCTATAGGAAGCCACCTGACGGGCTTATGGAGATCTCTGAAAGGGTTTTCGGTGAGCGTTGATTGTAAAATTTTTGTGCAAGTTTGTTGACGGAGTCTGTTCAGTTTCTTGCATCTCCTGTACTGGTGTCTCTGCGTTTTCTTTTCAAGTTTTAAGAGAAATTTGTGGTTCATCATGAACGATTAAGGAGAGGAATAATTGTGGGATTGCTCATGTAGTGCTTCAAATTTAACCCCCTCCGGGGTCAGATGGTAAGGCCCTATGGTGGCCTTATCTGCCACCAAGTTCAAACCTTTTTGATTGAGCTAACACATAGATTTTTCTGTGGTAAAGGTTGTGGGTTCTCAGAGAGAGAGAGAGAGAGAAGTTTTGAGGTGGAGTTAACATATTATATTAAATAGGCATGCGTGCATAACTTTGACTATGAAGAATAACAGAAATATACTGTTCTTGTCTTCTTGTAGCAGTAGGCACTTTACCTTGTCTGAGTAGAAAGCATTTGAATCACATATCTAACTAGTCATATGCAGTTCTCATTTTTTTTTTCTTGTATTGTTTATTTCTACGAACGAAAGACCCAGTCTTAAGAATGATTTCTTATCATGTTTGTTGACAGTGGAAAATGATCCTAAATACAGCATAACTGTCATAAACTTAGCACCTGAACAATTAAAAGGTATCCATGAAGTTTTTGGTAACATTTTTGTGTGCATTTGATATGCTTTCCTTGTTACTTATGTCAAGTTTCTTTCAGACCTTGCAAGTCCACAAGCAAGGTAAGAAGTAGAGCAAGTAAACCAAGAACAGAGGAAATAATTTGGATATTTCCAGATTGCAATTTGTTTCAACCATGCGTTTTTCCCCCCTTTTCACTTGAAGCTGAATCATGAAGGCTTCTTGTTGAGACTTGGAAGCACTCGCATGGCCCTGGGAAGAGGGACGTGGGAGTCTGGTAGTTGAGAAAATTGCCACATCTTGACTCTATATGTAATTATGTATGTGCCCAGGGTATGCCCATTTGTGCATGCTTGTATATCTGTGTACATGTATGTGTGCCGTTGGATATTCATTTTTCAGTTAGTTTGCCATGTGATTTTTGGCACATTATTGATTTGCTTAAGGAATAATGATATGCATATTACTGTAATTGTTGGAAAAAAATGAACATACAAACTTACTCCTGCTCTTTCATAATGTGTAGTCTTTGATTGCTGCCTTACCCCTGATGCTTTGAAAGACCACGAATACAAAGTCTACATAGGAGGTATAGTGGACAACCTTCGTGACTACTCCCCAAATGCTTCTTTCATGGTGTTTAACTTTCAAGGAGGACAGAACCAAAGTCAAATTGCCAGCATATTATCCGAGTATGATATGACAGTAATGGATTATCCTCTCCAGTTTGAAAATTGTCCATTACTTGCACTGGAGACTGTTCACCACTTCCTGAGATCAAGTGAGAGTTGGCTTTCCCTTGGGCAGCAGAATATACTCTTAATGCATTGTGAGCAAGGTGGATGGCCAGTTTTGGCCTTCATGCTTGCCACCGTCTTGATATATAGGAAGCAGTACACTGGGGAACAGAAAACTTTAGACACAATATATAAGCAAGCTCCTCGTGAGCTTTTGCAGCTAACATCACCACTAAATCCATTGCCTTCACAGTTGAGGTACCTACAATATGTCTCAAAAAGGAATCTGGGCTCAGAGTGGCCACCAGTGGGTACAGCACTTACATTGGATTGCATCATTCTCAGATTCATTCCTAACATGGATGGAGAGGGAGGTTGCCGTCCAATATTTAGGATATATGGAGAGGATCCTCTCTTGCCTGCTGATCAGACTTCTAAACTGCTGTTCTCAACTCCCAAAAGGAGAAAAACTATTCGACATTATAAGCAGGTGATTGTCAATAATCTTCCGTTCTGTTTTCATTTTTATTTAAGATATGATTACTGTTGCCCATTCCAGATCATGAGAGACATTTTTTTTTTCTTTTTTGTGCTTGTATCTTAAATTTTACTATTTTAAGGTAACTAATGCTCTTGCTTCATTCTGTTAGACTCTTGAAGCATTGATGATATCCCAGTACTTGCTGAGACCATGTATGTGGTGTTGTTACCTTAAATGTCTTAAGTTATTAGTTTCTTTTTACTTTTTGTATGTCGGTTGCTAACCCATCCGAGCTTGAACCAATTATGATAAGGAGAAATACCTTCAAAACTAGAAGTGTTAAATGAATTAATGAATCCACAAGCAAAGTTATGGAACTCAAGAATTGGAAATATTTTCCTATTTCTTTGTGTTATATCTGTCAGCTGTGTCTCCAATGACAGTTCTAAATTGGATACGTGATATTCACCTCCATCTTGTGCCTGTCTATGCAAGTTAGTTTGCAAGTTTTTGTAATGTCCATTCAGGTAGCTACGTGGTCTTATTAATTGCCCATTGGAACAATAATGACCTACTGGAATTGTTTGACCCAAACAGGATAGTGCAATTATCTTTCTTGTTTTGCATATCTTTACCATGCATAGGGACTTCTTTGTACTGATTGGCAATTGAAGTAATAGGGAAAGCAATATTTGGAGACTTTTGTTAACTCCTCTTTGTTAGTTTGTAAGTGCATTCATATTTTGTCAAGTGTAATGCATATTCTATCTAATCTGGGGAATCCTTCTGAAATTTACTTGTAGGCAGAATGTGAACTAGTTAAAATCAACATCCATTGCCACGTTCAAGGTGATGTTGTGCTTGAGTGTATTAGCTTGGACAATGATTTGGAGCAGGAAGTGATGATGTTCCGTGTCATGTTCAATACAGCCTTTATTAGATCAAATATTTTGATGCTTAACCGTGATGAAATTGATACCTTATGGAATGCTAAGGATCAGTTTCCCAAGGACTTCAGAACTGAGGTAACAACCTTTTCCCATTTTCTGATACTCTAGCTATTTAGCATATGTTTCTTGAGGAGAAAATGTATGTTTTTTAATTATTATGAATGAAGGTACTTTTCTCGGAGATGAATGCCGCATCTTCACTTACCGCAATTGACTCACCTGTTGCTGAAGAGAAAGGTCTTGCTATTCAAGCATTTGATAAAGTTCAGGAAATGATCAGCAATGTGGATTGGGTAGAGGCAAAGAAAGATATAGCACTAACTATGCTCCAGAAAATCAATATTTACCGAGACAAATTGGCTTCTGGATTCCCCTTAAGTCCTAAAAAGATCAGCCTGTTGCAAGAACCATGTCTTAAGGAAGTTGCAGACCAACCATATTCTCAGGCCCTCCAGCAAATCGACATTCTTCTAGAAAAAGTGGAATCTGGCTCTCTGCAGATTGCTAAAAATAAGGCTCTTGGTAAAGAAGTCATGGATAAACCAAAATCAGAAGAAAACCAGAATAATCAAAATCAGAAGAAATTGGACGACATTTTCAAATGTTCCCCACTAAAAGCTCTTGGCAAAGAAGTTTTAAGCTGCCAAAAACCATCTCTAGAATTGGACTTGCCTGTAAAGAACATTATGCCCCGAGAACTGCAAGTTACCCTTCAGCGTGCTAGTCGTTCTAAGATCATATCCCAACGCGTATCTCACACTTCTCTATCTACTGCAGCTTCATGTTGCAATACCTTGCAAGGTTCACCTGTGCCTATCTCAAAATATCACGGTGTGCCCTTAGCTCTGGGCATTACAGCCCTGTTGCATGATCATAAAGATTCTGAAAATAAAGAAACCACCCACCAAGTAACTTCACCTCCTGCTGCGTCAGCTCTTGTTCCATGTCTATCTAAGCCTTTGCAGTCAGGTATTGTCTCAATCCTGTCGCCATCTCAACATTCTCCCTTGTTACCACCTTCTACGCAGGTTCCCATCACTAAAACTCCTCCTCTTCCTCCTCCTCCTCCTCCTCCTACTAATCACCTTTTGGCTTTAAGATTGTCGTCTCCTGCAGTTTCCCAAAATTCTTTAACCTCGGAATCGGATAAAGGACTACAATCATCAATTCCTTCTCCCCCAACTCTACTCTCTTCTCTTTCAGGTACACCTTCACCAACCCCGTCAGAGAAATCATCCTCAGCTCCGCCTACCCCTCCTCCACTGCCTTCTTTCTCAGGGGTAGCTCCTCCTATTAAGTCAGTTCCTGATCCTCCCCTTCCCCCTTCTCCACTCACTTCTTCCTCTAGCTTGGCTCCAATTTCCACTGTTAAGAACTCATCGTTAGCTCCTCCTCCTCCCCCTCTCCCTCCAAATCGACACTCTGAGATTGCTCCATCAACCAATAGTCTAGTTTCACCAGCCATTTTGGCTGGCCCTCCTCCACATTCTAGTCCAGCCTTAAGCAATGATACTACATCCTCAGCTCCTCTGCTACCCCTTCCTGCCAGCCTTGCTCCAAGAGATCTCCCTTCTAAGAGTTCTCCACATGTTCCTCCTGTGCCAACTCCTCCAGCTCCATTTGCCAATGGGTTATCAAAAACTGTTGGCACCTCTCCACAATCTCATTCTACGGGCGGCAATGGAACTATACCTCCAACTCCTGGACCACCTTTAACCAAGAAGGGAAGGTTGCCATTGCGTGCGAGTCCAAGGAATCAGGATAACTCAAAAAAGACGCCCCTCAAGCCATATCACTGGTTGAAATTGACAAGGGCCATGCAAGGAAGCTTATGGGCCGAGACACAAAAATCTGAAGAAGCTTCCAAGTATGAGCAGATTTTCACATCTTTCTTTCTCTTCTGTTTTTTATTTCTTCCTTCCTTCTTTTCAAATTTTATTTTCCAAAAGTAATTAATATTGCTAACAAGTTCATTCGCATTGGTTGCTGTTATATCTGATCCAGAGCTCCTGACTTTGACATATCTGAACTTGAGAGTCTTTTTTCGGCTACTGTTCAAAATTCGAATGATGGGAGCATTAATGGGAAAAGTCGCCGTGCTTCGGGACCTAAATCTGATAAAGTCAATCTGGTATATTTAGTGCTTAATTATAAAAAATGGTATTCACATAGAAGCATTTTTATTTTCTTTACATGATTTCATCGATCTGTGCTGTTTTATCTTGATTGGAGCTATGCATGACATTATGAAACCAACATATCTTAGCTGTCCCACTCTGAGGTGGCATTTCCCTCAGTAAGGTTATAGATATGCTCATTGTGAGGTTGGTTTTAGGCTTTCTAATCCTCATTGGTTATTATTATTATTGTCATTTTGCTAACAACATAAGGCTTTTTACTTCATAATATTTTACACTTAATAAAATAAGCTGTTGAAACTGTCTATATGATCTTTTCTCTTATCTTCTTGACAAAGTGAATTTTTATCCATTAAGCAAGCCCGTCATAATTTTAGTTGAGTTTGGTGTAGTTTTTTAATGTTTGCAAGAATGGGTTGTTTTTAGTTGAATACTTTCAGAATAAAAGAAGCACGCAGAAGTATAATGCCTTATCGATCGTTTATTCATTCTAGATCTCAGCTTTAAATAGTAAAGATAATGAGCCATTGTCTAATTACAGAATTGTCCATGCCACTATCAACTAATCACAGAAATGCCACAAAACAAATAACAGAAACATTCTAATATACAAAATCAAATATTTTTGTTACGCCCCCTCAAGATGGACGGTGGATATCAGCAACAGCCATCTTGGACAACAAAAAACACAGCTTGGCAGCCGGTAAAGGTTTAGTAAACAGATCAGCAAGCTGGTGCTGTGTACGACTGGGAAGAAGCTTCAGAAACCGATCTGTTATCTTGTCACGAACAAAATGGTAGTCTATTTCTATGTGTTTCGTACGCTCATGAAACACTGGGTTAGTAGCAATATGAATAGTTGCTTGATTGTCACAAAATAAGAGGGCAGGTGAAGTAGAAACAACCTGGAAATCAGAGAGAAGTTGGGTGAGCCAAACAACCTCATTGGCAGTAGAAGCAAGCGCTCGATATTCTGCTTCAGCAGATGAGCGTGACACAGTATTCTGCCGTTTAGCTTTCCATGAAACCAAAGAGTTACCAAGGAAGACACAAAAACCAATGGTGGACTTCCTTGAATCCATACAAGACCCCCAATCGGTATCAGAAAATGCTCGAACTTGAAGGGAAGAGGAAGTGGAGAAAAATAAACCCTGACCTGGAGCATTTTTAAGATATTGAAGGAGATGTTGGACTGCATCAAGATGAGGCTGCCTAGGTTGAGCAACAAATTGGCTCAATTTATGAATAGCAAAAGAAATATCCGGCCTGGAGATAGTAAGGTAAAGAAGTCTGCCAATGAGTCGTCTATATAGTAATGGATTCTCAAGTAAATTCCCATCAACTGAGTTCAATTTCAAATTGGGAATCATAGGTACAGAGGCTGGCTTGCAAGGTAAAAAACCAGAATCCTCAAGTAATTGCAAAGTATACTGCCGCTAAGAAAAGAATATCCCCTTAGCAGATTGAGCAATCTCTAAACCAAGGAAATATTGTAAGCGGCCAAGATCTTTGAGTTTGAACTGTGTATGAAGAAACCCCTTTAGAGAATTAATAGCATCAATGTTAGGACCCGTGATGATTATGTCATCAACATATACAAGAAGTGCCACAAAAGAAGAACCAATCCCTTTAGTAAAAAGAGAATAATCTGACCTAGACTGGATAAAGCCATGCTGAATTAGAACATGAGAAAACTTAGAAAACTACTGTCTTGAGGCCTGTTTTAAACCGTAGATGGACTTATGAAGCTTACAAACTAGCCTCTCCCCCTGTCGAGGAACACAATTTTGGGGCTTATAACCAAGGGGAAGATCCATGTAGACTTCCTCAAACAAGTCACCATTAAGGAAAGCATTGTTGACATCAAGTTGGACAAGGGACCAAGAATTGATGGCAGCAAGAGCAAGTAATACTTTCACTGTAACCAGCTTAGCAACAGGGGAAAAAGTATCCAAAAAATCTAACCCTTATTGCTGAGTATACCCTTTAGCTACCAAGCGGGCTTTGTATCGTTCTATAGAGCCATCCGAATGATATTTTACCTTATAGACCCACTTGCACCCAATAGAATGTTTATCAGGAGGTAAGGGAATAACGGACCAAGTCTTAGTTTGTTGCATAGCCTCTAATTCTGCAGCCATAGCATCTCTCCAATGAGAGTGTTGGACAGCTTGATGGTAAAATTGAGGTTCAAAAGTGGAGGACACTGTGAAAAGGAAATGGCTGTATGAAGAAGAAAGCTGATCATAGGAAAGGGATTTATGTAAAGGATATAGAGGCTGGTCTGTAGAGAATAACTGATGATGCAGCAAGTTGCAATGAAAATCCCTAAGATATGAGGGTGGTTGGATGGCCCTGGTTGATCGACGAACAGGAATTGAAGGTACAACAACAGGGAGGGAATGAGAAGTAGGAGATGAAGGTGCAGTAGGCTCAACAATGACATGAAACAAATCAGATGCAGGCTTTGGCAAAACTAAATCAGGAAATGGATCGACCAGATCAGCAGAGGCAGTGATTGTATGAAAATGAAATAAGTCCTCGTGAAAAACAACATCATGGGAAACAAAAAAAACTTTGTTAACAATATCATATACCTTGTATCCTTTCATGCCAGAGGGATATCCAAGAAAAACACAAGCTGTGGCTCTAGGTTGAAATTTAGTGCGATGAGAGGACAAGGTTGAAGCAAAACACAAGCTACCAAACACTCGTAGGAAACCATAATCAACATCAGTATGGTAGAGCGCTTGATAGGGAGATTGATGATGTAAAATGGGTGCTGGTATCCTATTAATCAGGTAAGCAGCAGTAAGGACACACTCTCCCTAGAATTTAATGGGTACCCGAGATTGAAAGAACAAGGCTCTAGCCACATTAAGAAGGTGCTGATGCTTACGTTCAACTACAGAGTTTTGTTCAGGTCTTTCAACACATGAGAACTGATGAACAACCCCTTTAGAAGCAAAATATTCCGTGAATAATAACTCAGGGGCATTGTCAGACCTAAAACTCTTAATCTTTGTGTTAAACTGAGTTTCAATGAGGGAAAAGAACTTAGGTATAATGCTTCTGGCATCTGATTTATATCTCATGAGAAAAATCCAAGTATACCTTGTGCAATCATCAACTAATGTAAGAAAATATCTATATCCAGCATGAGTGGGTGTATGATACGGGCCCCAAGTATCATAGTGAACAAGGTCAAAAGCAGATTTTGACATATTGTTATTGGAAACAAATGATAATCATCTTTGCTTAGCCAAAGGACATACCAAACAAGGCACATTATTTGTATCTTTACAAACAGAAGGGAAATTTAAAGCATCACTCAGCTTATTCAACCTATCTAAAGATAAATGGCCAAGTCTTTTATGCCAAGTATCACGATTAACAACGTGTCTTATTGTATCAACTGAATTACAAATCCTATCTACTGTCGTCTTTTGAGGTACACAACAATCAATATCAAGTGCATATAGGCCTTCCACAAGCCTACCCTTGCCAATCATCTTCGAATGAAGTACATCCTGAATAACACAGGTATGAGAAAAGAAACTAAGAGACATGTTGGAGTTATTCTTAGTTAATGCACTGACAGACAGTAGATTAAACTAAAATTATGGCACAAAAAAAACATTCTCAAGCACCAATTCAGAAGTGAGCCTCACAGACCCAATAGAAGAAACCAAGATCTGGTAATGGTTAGGCAATGTAACATATACATTGTGAACAAGCCTTAGATGTTCAAAAGAAGAATTACTAAAACATATGTGACTTGTAGCACCAGAATCTATTATCCAATATCTAGAACAATTGAATATAGGACTGATTGAGGTCGAAAAACAGATACCTGAAGATTTTTCAGGAATATCAGATTCAACTTTAGTAGATGAAAGATGAGAACTCAGCATACTCATCAACTGCTGGTACTGCACAGGACTTAAGGATTGAACAAAATTTCCCCCAATATCATTATCTTTTGGCTGATTAGAAGAGGCCTCAAATACCTGGCTGACCACAGCAGATTGCATATTATTATTAGGCCCATTCCTTTGTTTAGATTTATATCCCGGAGGATAACCGTGTTGTTTATAGCATTTCTCCACAGTATGTCCACTAAAACCACAATGTGTACAAATAGGTTTATCCTTTTTTTGAACTTTTCCTTGATTATTCCTGCTTTGTCCATGCCTAACAAAGAATGTCACCAAATCATTTCCTACAGCCATAATATTCCATTGATGTTCTTCTTGAGAGATAAGGGCAAACACTTTGTTTATAGGGGGAATAGGATCCATAAGCAATAGTTGGCCTCTAACCTGAGCATACGACTCATGTAGCCCCATTAAAACCGACATTACATACTCTGTTTGATAATGATACGTAAGGGATTTTGTACCACCACAAGAGCACTTCCCACAAGAACAGACTGGCCTATAATTACTAAGCTCTTCCCAAATTGTTTTCAGCTTAGTGTAATATGTACTTACAGTCAATTGTCCTTGAGTTAAATTCATCAAATCACGTCTCAGTTGAAAAATACGAGGTCCATTACTTTGCTGGAACCTCTTCTTAAGATCTAACCAAATCTCATGTGCAGATTCAGAAAATATCACACTAGCAGATATGTCTTTAGAAACTGAATTCAACAACCAAGATATAACAACATTGTTATTCCGAATCCATGCGTTAAGTAAGAGAGGATCATCACCTGGAGGTCGCGAAATAGTGCCATTAATAAAACCGAGTTTATTCTTTACCGATAGGGTAATGAACATCGCTCGACTCCACGAAGCATAGTTCTCCCTCGTCAATGGCTGAGATACCAAGAGGAGGCCTGGACTGTCTGAATGGTATAGATAATATGGACCAGATCCATCATCAAGGGTTGGAACACTCATCGATGAGGAAGACAAATCCGGTGAAGTTATCACCATTGAATCAGATCTAAAAAGAAAAAAACCGCCGCTGCCGAAAACAACAATCTCGAACAAAGAAGACTCGCAGACGCACAACCGCCGGACGATATCGCAAAACCGTGTTGAGGAACTCGCAGTGTCGGAAATCGACTGGAATAAGGCAAGAAATCAATGAAGAATGCGGCGAAATCGACAAAGAAAGCGACGAAGAAGGCGGCGAAATCGACAGAATCGATGGGCCTAGGGTTTCAAAAAACAATAGCTTTGATACCATTTCAGAATAAAAGAAGCACGCAGAAGTATAATGCCTCATCGATCGTTTATTCATTCTAGATCTCAACTTTAAATAGTAAAGATAATGAGCCATTGTCTAATTACAGAATTGTCCATGCCACTATCAACTAATCACAGAAATGCCACAAAACAAATAACAAAAACATTCTAATATACAAAATCAAATATTTTTGTTAAATACTTTGCTGGCACCTTCTACTTCTTAATTTTGAACTAATCTTTGCAACTCTGCTAATAGATTTCTTTGCCTGCATGTTTATCCGTTCACCAGATATATACATACATGTATGTATCTCTATAATAAGTAAATCATTTGTATTATAGGGGCCTAAAGTGGTGATACTCTTTTCCTCTCTGTCACCGCTGCTCTCTCTCTCTCTCATATATTATTGAAAGTCACTGTATTTAATCTGTCTGGTCTCTGTGGCTGTGAGCCACCTGGCAACTCTTGCTTCCTGTTTCCCTCTTTTGCTTCATCACTATTGTTGAGAGCTGTGGCAGCTCCCTCTCTTTCTCCCTCTCTCCCTCCCTCTCTCTCTCTCTTATGACCATACACAAATTTTAACTTTTTTTTGCAAAATTTTTCATGTTAATGCAGAACTACCATAAGAACATAAAGCAAAAATAGAACTAGCAATACCTTTTAACTTGATCAAAGAAACCCTAATAGTATGCTGATGCGGTCATCAATCAAGACTCGGCCCAAGGCCGACCCAACTAAACCAGAACAGTATCACCAAAATAGTAGTGCCATAATGTTATTTTAATACTTCTTAAGTTTTAGAATTCTACTTGATTTAGGATTCTACTTTATATTTCTATTTGATTTAGGATTCTATTTCGTGTTTCTACTTGATTTAGGATTCTACTTCATATTTGATTAGGGTTTTATTTTTATTAGGATTCTAGTTGACTTTTATTTAGGATTTATTTCTATTAGAATTCTAGTTGGATTTTGTTTACAAATATTAGATGGTTTTGGATTAGCCAAATACCATAAATATGCCTAGAATCTAGAGTTTGTAATAAAGTTTTTCTCAATTAAATTTCAGCAACCTATTTGGGTTTTCTTAGCAAAACAGTCTTGTTTTTGCGTCTTCTTGAAAGCTAAGCTTCGGCTATTATAGTTTGTTTTTTTAAGGGTTTATTTTGGTGTGTTTTTTTCACACTCGCGCTACACGCTGCGTCAGGTGGTATCAGAGCGGTTCATCAATCAATCAGATGGCCAATCTTGAAGGTAACGGTAGCAACCAGCCTGGTGACGGTGATCGGGGGCTGCCCACGATTTGGAGAGCAATCGAAGAACAATGGGAAATAACTCGTACAATGGAGCAGCAATTGGAGCGAATCCGCAACCAATTGGGCGTTTTACAACGAGTTAAGGATAACCGAAATCGGACTAATGGCATGAATCAAGTCGGCTATGTTAAACCGGGAAGACCAGCCATTAATCCTGTCTTCATTAATCCTAGAAGACCAATGATAGATGATAGCGACGATGAGGATGATCTTAGTCGTATGATAGCCAACCCTGGTGGTAAAGGGGTTAGGAGGAATGCGCAGCAACACAACCATTGGGGAAACGATGAGTATAAACTAAAGAATGACTTTTCGATGAGTTTGGAGCTTGATTTCGAAGATTATGTTGTCCTAGCAACCTCAACGTCTACAAACTCAAGTCTGATTTATGCTGCTAACATGACATAAACTCCAAGGTTATTGACTCATACTGGGGTATTTTCCAGTCCCAAGGGCTCAGGCATTGCTTCGCAACCCAATGATGGTGGCGTTTCTTCTGATTAACTTGCGACTGTAAAGGAGATGAAGGTCATGGTAGCAAATACTTCTACAGTTTATTCAAGCTCTGGTATGGTTGAATCTAAGGCAATAAGAACATATTCACTTTCGCAATTGCAAAAGCAAGATGGTCACATGGGTCTCTTTGTGGATAGGGGTGTTGGATCTCTTAGGCTAGTTAACTCAACTGCTGCTATAGTTGATCAAGTGCTTAGACCAAAGGAGGATTCAAGCATCAATATTTTAAGTGATGGAGAGACTATTGGTAGTCATGGAATAAGCTTTTATTCGAAACAGTTGCAAAAGAATGCTTCTCCTGGCAAGAAAAATCTACGAATGAATTCAGAAGCCGTTGAGGAGTCAAAATCAAGAAAGCTAATGAGAGGAGAAAGACTTGTGATAAGATCTACCAAATTAGAGAAGTGCTCAAGATGGAATGGTCAACATCCTCAATCTAACAGTAATAATATAATGGAGGTAGAGGGCAACAAACATGGCAATGGTTGGACCCATGCCAATGCAGATATGGCTAAGAAGGGGAGGAATGTCTTTGCTCATGTTCCCTTAGCAAAAAAGTTCAAGTAGTTCAGGAAGGTGTCAAGCAAAGGTTGCACAAATAAGAAGTACAAGCCGATAGCTGACAAACATAGAAAACACAAGGTATTTGAGATTGGAGATAAAGTCATGATATTCTTGAAGAAGGAATGGATTCCAGCAGGACAACAGAACAAGCTCAAGTCAAAGAAGTATGATCCTTACAAGATTACAAAGAAGATAAATGATAATGCTTATGTTGTGGATTTGCCTAATCATATGAGTATTTCCAAACATTCAATGTGGCTAATCTCTCTTTGTACTTACCGGATGTGGATTTGTCCAAACAAGATCAAAATTCGAGGTCGAATTTTTTCTCAAGTGAAGGTGAATGATGCGGTCATCAATCAAGACTCGGCCCAAGGCCGACCCGACCAAACCGGAACAGTATCACTAAAATAGTAGTACCATAATGTTATTTTAATACTTCTTAAGTTTTAGAATTCTACTTGATTTAGGATTCTACTTTATATTTCTACTTGATTTAGGATTCTACTTCATATTTGATTAGGGTTTTATTTTTATTAGGATTCTAGTTAACTTTTATTTAGGATTTATTTCTATTAGAATTCTAGTTGGATTTTGTTTACAAATATTAGATGGATTTGGATTAGCCAAATACCATAAATATGCCTAGGATCTAGAGTTTGTAATCAAGTTTTTCTCAATCAAATTTCAGCAACCTATTTGGGTTTTCTTAGCAAAGCAGTCTTGTTTTTGCGTCTTCTTGAAAGCCAAGCTTCGGCTATTGAAGTTTGTTCTTTCAAGGGTTTATTTTGGTGTGTTTTCTTCACATTCGCGCTACACGCTGGGTCATATGCACATGGAGTCCTACTTATACAAAGAAATAGGGTTCCACCATTAGCAATATACTATACATTCAGTGCCATGTCAATTTAAAAATATTTTTGACCAAGAAAAAACCATGAGGACGCATGTCCAATTCTGTATGCTTATCCACTTTATTATTTAACCAGCTCAATGGTTATGATTAAGTGCAATCTAACCCAACAGTTAACAAAAACTTAAAGGAATGCTCATTATATTTGTTCTTTATTTATCTACTACTATTGTTATTATTATTAATTTTTCCCCTATAACCACAGAGTAAGAATTCACAAATAAATAATTAATAGTCTAGGTCTTTATATTAAGCTTTTTTGGAGCTAAAAATTTGCATTTATATATGTATTGTGCACTTGGAAAGTTCAAGTTTTGGAAGGAAAATGGGAAAATATAGAGCAATGACATCTTGTTCTTAGAATTTTTCTTTGTACGTTTTTAAGTTCATGGAAGAAAAATTATTATTACAGTAGATGTTTAATAATAAAAGAAAAATTCTCAAAGAAGATGTAACAAGATAATTCACCTAATCTACCCCCTTAACATATTTAGAGCACATGGTGTACTGCATTCATGTTCCCATTCCACATATTGGAATGATCCCATTTTTTTGATAAGACAGATTACGCTTATTAATCTAAGAAGAAGAGACCAAACTTTGTTTTCTCTTTCTATATTCCTACATTATATATCATAGTGTACTGTAGAGTCATTTGTGCTGTGAATAATAGTGGATGTTATTTGTCCAATATAACAATACTCCACCACATGCATGCATGCATAGTTTTGACTATTGCAGTTCAAGAAGTGCATGTAAAGCATTCTTGATAATCAAGTATGAGTTACTATCTCTGATAGCAAAAAATTTACTGCTTTTTACTTGCAAACATTCATATTGATTTCCAACAGAGAGTTGATTACCATTGGTATGTGCACCGTCATAATTCCATATATTATTGCCTAGAGGGTATAAAAAGTAAAATTTCTATTCAGAATATTTGTGAATGTTTGCAGCATGTTGTAATTTATCATTTGCAGAATCAGTCTTGCTTGTTCTTGCAGGTTGACTTCAGACGGGCCTATAACTGTGAAATCATGTTGACAAAAGTCAAGGTTCCTTTGCCTGATTTGATGGTAAATAAAGCCTTTTGTGTCATCTTTGTTCTGTATTTTTCTGTTTTTGTCTGCTGGCTTTTCAAATTTCATTTTAACTGTAGTTTAAGTTCTTGTTTCCACCAGCAACTAAATTGTCCCTTACATTTATTAGTCTGCAAAAAATATTTTTGAAGTTTTATGTCTAAATGCTAAATGCTCAACTTCCCTGATAGTTTCCTTAAGTTAACGGGATGGTTTTGTCCTAAAATTTGTTCTTTGCACGAAGATTCACTATCTTAATGGCATTCCACTACACATCAGAAGTTGATTGATTGTAAATAGGAATTCCATTTTGGCCATCTTACAATATAGATTTTGTCTTGACCTGATAATTTGAATCCTCCTCTAATAACTACCTGAGGGAAATTTAATTTTTTTGGTTAAATAAATGAATTATCTAAACCAATATTCTTTGATTGTATATTAATGCCAAGTAAAACTCTATATTCATGTGATGCCACGTTATATTTCCATTGCAGCAGCAGCTGTGCAGACATAAAGTTGATGCTCCATATTTTGAAGTCTACTTTAATTGTTGCTTTTGTGCAAATGTCTTACAGAGTTCAGTCCTTGCTTTGGATGATTCAGCATTGGATATTGATCAAGTTGATAATCTCATAAAGTTCTGTCCAACAAAAGAAGAAATGGAACTTCTTAAGGTAGGTGAACCTAGTCTCTGAGTGCTTCTCATATGCCAATTTTATATCTGTAAGATGGTGGACTTCTAATAGAATTTAATCATTTGTTAGGCTCATTCATGTCTTGAATTGAAATTGTCAACTATGATAGACAGGTTTGCTGTTTTCTTTGGCCTTTTCTTCAGTGATCTAATCATTGTTCTTTGTTCAGAATTACAATGGCGACAAGGAGAAGTTAGGAAAATGTGAACAGGTTGTCAGATTATTCTTCGTGGTTACATTCTTAAATTCCTGTTTCACAATTTTAGTTATTTTTTGAGTAAAAATTTTAAAATAATTACTGCTTGGGTGCAAATGCATCATTACTGAATTATTAAAGCTTGCAATAATTTATTTCTCAAAAAAAGGGAAAAAAAAAGGAAAGGACAGCATGCAGTCATTACTTGCCTTCTTGTCCATAAATCATCTGGCCCTGCGATTGGAATTGGGAATATAAGTTGTTATTAAGATATATCCCAGCTTCAGGATTGAAACTGCTTCTTAATCTGACTTTTTATGTGTTCTGTCTTTTCAAGTTCTAATTCACTTGCTTTAAACATTTCTGAGGCAGTTCTTCTTAGAGTTGATGAAAGTGCCAAGGGTAGAGTCCAAGCTAAGAGTATTCTCATTTAAGCTACAGTTTCATAATCAGGTCAGAGAATGATATGCTAATAATCTTCTTATATTCTTTCATGTTGTTACCGATCTGGTTCTTTTTTGTTTTTTTTTTTTGTTTTTTTTGCACTTCTATAGGTTTCTGAGCTCCGAAAGAATTTGAACATTGTAAATTCTGTAGCTGAAGAGGTAAGATAAATGTCCTCTTGTTTCTTGTGATGTTCATTTGAAGACAAATCATTTTTAACCATTTTTAATGTGCATATTAGATCAGGAATTCAGTCAAGTTAAAAACAATCATGCAAACTATTCTTTCACTGGGGAATGTATTGAACCATGGAACTGCAAGAGGTGAGTGCAAAAGTTGGATTTGCGCTCTTAATATGCATCTTGTATAATCTTATGGATCAGATATGCTATCATTAGATATGATACCTCTATTAACACCTCCAGCATCAGTATGTTCACTTCTTAGGAGCTTTTCACCATGAACAACAACAATAAGCCTTGACTCGACAAGGTGGAATTGGCTATATAAACATTCTAACTCACCAATCATCTCTATCCATGAGTATATCTCTGTAAAGCTATTGGATTCCATGTCATGCTTAAGAGTTTCCTTTCCTAATAAATTTCTTTGGTCTTTCCTCTACTTATTTTACTGCAAACCTTTTCCATTTAATCCATTTCCTTAGAGGTAGAATTCTTCTCACATGTCCACCATTTTAATCGTGATTTTTGAATCTTATTTTCAATAGTGCCATGAACTAATAGAAAAAATTTAAACGTTTTACTTTACACATAGAGAACAGGTAGGAAGGATGAAGGATTTTTTTCTTTTTTTGGCTCATTGAAGGATGAAAGACTGTAGTAGGTGTTACTGCAGCCAATTAGTGTTCATTCATGTACCTTTATCTTTCATGTCCATTTTCTCTGCGGAACTCAGGACTCTAATTCTTTTTTTTTTTTTTTCTAAATAAATCACACCAACTTGGTTTGTGATAAATAAGCTGCAACTATGTTCTGGATACTAAAAACACCTCCCATGCATTCTGGTTTTAGATGCTGTTAGAACAGAGAGACTAAAGAGACAAAAGATGTAAAATGCTTCATCGATCTCTTATTCATGGATCTCAGCCATTAAATACCTAAAACTAATACATCACCTAATTACAAAAATACCATTGTTTGTTTATCAACTAAAACAAATATTAAGCTACAAGCTACATACTAAACAGCAACTAAACAGAGAAGTAAAAAAAATACAAATACAACATACTAATACAAATACAAAATACTTCTATATTTAATACTCCCCCTCAAGATGGACTGTGAATATCAAGCACAACCATCTTGGACAACAAATACTGCATTTGAGAAGCTGGCAACGACTTTGTAAAGAGATCAGCAAGTTGATGGGCTGATCTACTAGGCAGAAGTTTGAATAATCCAGCTTGCAACTTGTCCTGAACAAAATGACAATCCAATTCAATATGCTTGGTGTGTTCATGAAAAACCGGATTAGAAGCTATATGAACCGCAGCCTGATATCACAAAATAAAAGAGAAGGAGTTACTGTAGAGAGCTGAAAATCATATAAAAGCTGGTGTAACCAAACAATCTCACTAACAGTAGAAGCAAGAGCATGATACTCAGCTTTGGCAGAAGACTGAGACATAGTGGTCTGCTTCTTAGCTTTCCAAGAGATTAACGAGTCACCAAGAAATACACAAAAGCTGGTAACAGATTTTCAAGTGTCCAAGCAAGATGCCCAATCAGCATCAGAAAATGCTCGAAGCTGTAAGGAAGAAAAAACAGAAAAAAACAGACCCTGCCCCAGAGAGGCTTTAATGTATCTCAGCAAATGATGGACAACATCAAGATGAGGCTTCCTGGGCTTAGTAACATATTGACTAAGCTTATGAACAACAAATGTGATGTTTGGCCGAGAAATGATTAAGTATAGAAGTCTCCTAATAAGTCACTGATAAGCAGACACATCCTCAAGTAAAGGACCCTCATCTGAACTTAATCGGATATTAGAAATCATTGAAACATCAGTTGGCTTACTAGACAAGAAACCCGTGTCTTCAAGAAGCTGTAAGGCATAATGCCACTGGGAGAAAAAAATACCCTTAGTAGACCGGGCAATCTCAAGACCAAGAAAGTATCTTAACTGGCCTAGATTCTTAAGTTTGAACTTGCTATGAATAAAGGACTTTAGAGAGGCTATGAAACAACATTGGAACCCGTGATGATTATATCATCAACATAGACAAGTAAGGCCACAAACGAAGACCCAACACCTTTGGTAAGCAAGGAATAGTCAGATTTTGATTGAAGAAATCTATATTCAATAAGGGCATATGAGAATTTAGAAAACTATTTCCTAGAATCCTGTTTAAGCCCATATATAGACTTATGAAGCCGGCATACCAAACGCTCCCCCTTAGGTGGAGCATCAACTTTAGGACTATAACCAAGAAGAAGATCCATATACACCTCCTCAAAAAGATCCCCGTTGAGGAAGGCATTGTTAACATCTAGTTGAATAAGGGACCATTTATGAACTGTTGCTAAAGCCAACAACACCTTAACAGTAATTAATTTGGCAACTGGAGAAAATGTATCAAAAAAATCTAACCCTTCTTGTTGTGTGTATCCTTTTGCCACAAGACGTGCTTTATATCTCTCAATAGTACCATCTGATCTATATTTAATTTTATACACCCATTTGCACCCAATAGCATGCTTATCACGAGACAATGAAGTAACCGTCCATGTATGGTTCATATGCATAGCCTCCAATTCTGCTTTCATAGCATCCCTCCAATGCACATAGGGCACGACTTGATGATAGAATTGGAGCTCAAAGGTAGATGAAATATTAAGAAGTAAATGTTTATGAGCAGGGGATAAATTTGAATAAGAAACAAAATGGTCTAGAGGATACAAAGATTTTGTAGAAGGTAAAGAGGTCTAGGATAACAAGTTGCAATGGAAATCTTGGAGATAAGAAAGAGGCCTCAAGACCCTAGTTGATCTACGAGGAGGATTACAAGGAGAAACTGAAACGGAATCAGCAACATAACCCATAGTTGGAACATAATCAGCAGGAGAAGAAATGAATTGATGTTGAGAATGAGGAATGACCAAATTAGGACAAGGATCCACCATATCATGAGAAGAGACAATACTATGAAAGGGAAAAATATTCTCATGAAAAACAACATCACGAGCTACAAAGAAATGCTTAGCAGCCATATCATACAGCCTATAACCTTTCATGCTAAGAGAATATCCAAGGAAAATACAAGTAGAAGCTCTAGGGGAAAATTTATTCCTTTGAGATAATAATGTGGATGCATAGCAGAGACAACCAAACACTCTAAGATAGCCATAATCAACAGGTGTATGATAAAGAAGCTGAAAAGGAGACTGTTGATTTAATACTAGAGTTGGAGTTTGATTGATTAAAAAGGTAGCCGTGAGAATGCACTCACCCCAAAATTGGATAGGGACTCTAGATTGAAACATCAATGCCCTAGCTACATTAAGGACGTGGTAGGATCCCCGATAGTAATCCAAACAACAGTCAATTATCAATAGCTATCAGACTGTCCAGCCAAGAACAAAAGCAAACCCAGGGCGTTCGAGAGGCCCTTAACTCTCCCTAAGACTCAATACAAGAACAAAACCCCTCTCCCAACTTCTTCCCCCTCTATATATTCTTCCCTCCCTCCTCCTCAACAGAAATCCGTTACGCGCATTGCTGGGTTGTTACACAACCCAGCGATTTTCCTTCACTACCCCTACGCACATGGCTAATTGTTATGCCAGCCATCCAATTTACACCCTTGCCTCTTGTCTTTGATTAGTCAAGTGCCTATCATTACTCCCCCCCCTCCCCAACTTTCACCTTGTCCTCAAGGTGGAAAAATGGAAACCGCTGTTGGATCAAAAGGTAAGGTTCCCAAGTGGCTTCCAATGGGGGTAGCCCTCTTCCTTTGTATGAGCACTTCGAACCCCCGTAAGTTCTTCCCGGACCCTGGTCGAACTCCCAGCACCTTGACTTTGTCAATTGTTTCAAGGCGCACCCTCCAAACACAATGCTGTTGTGCCCATTTTCTCCTCGACAACCAGCCCATTCACCGCAACTCCCAACTCTTCACCCGTCGCCTTAAGCTCCGCCCAACTCCTCACCCGTCACCTTCTCTGCTCCCATTGGAACCACGATAGAGCCGTTCCTTCAACGCATAAGGCCGCTGTCTCCAGCTTCTCTGCATCGGACAGCTGGTTCACAATGAAGTAGTGCTCAGCCCTAAAAACCCAACCATCTGGATCATCTCCCTCGAAGATGGGTATTTCCAGGCGTCTCCCACGGTACTCCTGCCTTCCGACACCATCGACCCAATCGCCCCCTTCGCCACTTCTAGCTCCAGCTACCGGCATTCCCTCCCTTGGCAAGGGCGAACCCGTAGATGGGTTTTCCTCATCTCGCTTCTCCTTCCTCGCTCTCTCTTGCTCCTCCTGTCTCTCCTCATTCTTCCTCTCCCGATCCTGCTCTTCCCAACTCGTTCTCATCCAAGCGAATTGTTCCAGCAAGCTCGCTACCTTCCTTCCCACCAATTGAACACTCCGTTGCATGCCTTCCATCCTCCCTTCCAAGTCACCCACTCAATCGGTCAAGTTCACCATTAGGATCGGAGATGCCCTGATACCAAATTGGTAGGATCCCCAGTAGTAATCCAAACAACAGTTAATTATCAATAGCTATTAGACTGTCCAGCCAAGAACAAAAGCAAACCCAGGGCATTCGAGAGGCCCTTAACTCTCCCTAAGACTCAATACAAGAACAAAACCCCTCTCCCAACTTCTTCCCCCTCTATATATTCTTCCCTCCCTCCTCCTCAACAGAAATCTGTTACGCGCATTGCTGGGTTGTTACACAACCCAGCGATTTCCCTTCACTACCCCTACGCACATGGCTAGCTGTTATGCCAGCCATCCAATTTACACCCTTGCCCCTTGTCTTTGATAAGTCAAGTGCCTATCAAGACATGCTGATTTTTGCGTTCAACTACTGAGTTCTATTCAGGCCTCTGAACACAAGAAAACTAATGTAAAACACCCTTAGAATCAAAGTAATCTTGAAACCTTAACTCATGTGCATTATCAGACCTAAACATCTTCACCTTAGCATTAAATTGAGTCTCCACCATATTGAAAACTTGGGAATGATGTCTCTAGCCTCATATTTATGTCTCATTAAAAACACCCAAGTGAAACCGTGTGCAATCATCAACCAAAGTCAAGAAATATCTATAACCCGCATGTGTAGGAATATGATATGGACTACAGGTGTCACAATGAATAAGATCAAAAGCAGTTTGAGAGATATGATTATGAGAAACAAAAGGAAGTCTCTTTTGCTTAGCTAAAGGGCAAATCGAACAAAGAGAATCATCACCACTATTTCCAAAATGTAACACATTTTTCAGTTTTTCCAACTTGTCAAAAGAAACATGTCCAAGTCTAGTGTGCCAAGTGTTTCTACTTCCAACATGTGCCACAATGGCAGATTTATAACATTTGTTTGTCAACAAATACATAAAGACCTTCAAGAAGTTTGTCCCTGCCAATCATCTTTGAAAGATGTACATCCTGAACAATACATGAATGAGAAGAAAAACTGAGGCTCATAGTAGTCCCTACTACTAGAGCACTCACTAACAACAAATTAAATTTGAATTGTGGAACAAACAACACATTTTCAAGCACCAAAAACTAACTAAGCTTGACAGTCCCTATAGATTGCACAAGTATCTGAGAATGATCAGGCAATGTGACATATGTATCAGTAACAGGCCTCAAGGATTGAAAAACAGCCTTGTTAAAACATACATAGCTAGTAGCTCCTGCGTCTATTATCCAATACCTAGGGTTATTAAGAATTGGACTCACTGATATATAAAAGCAACTACCTGAGGTCTATTCTTGTGAAATAACAGGTTCTACTTTCAGCTTTAATGACCCAAAATGGGTGTTCAACATACTTAGCAATTGTTGATATTGATTAGGATTCAAGGTTTGCACAAAATCCCCAACAACTGGACTGCCAGAAGAATTTTCAGATTCCTAACCCATAACAACAACATTCACTTGATTAGGAGCATTATTATTGGTATTGTGATTAGGGCATTCCTCTGTTTCATCTTATAACCAGGAGGATAACCATGCAATTTATAGCATTTTTCTATGGTATGACCATAATATCCACAATGTGTGCGTATCGATCTCTCCTTCTTTTGAGATTTATTATGACCAGATTTATTCACTTTATGTTTGACATGAAACATAGTAGAATCAGTGACATGTCCTATAGCACTCCTTTGATTCTCCTCTTGTAATATTAGGGCAAACACCTTATTAATTGGAGGAAGGGGATCCATTAACAACAATTGACCCCTAATTTGAGAAAACGACTCATTCAACCCCATTAGAAACGACATAGAATATTCCATCTGATAGTGATCAACCAAAGCCTTAATAGCACCACAAGTGCAATGTCCACAACTACAAGTAGACCTAAAATTAGCAAGTTCATCCCATATAGTTTTGAGTTTTGTAAAATAAGCACTAACAGATAATTGTCCTTGGTTTAGATTCATCAATTCACACCTTAATTGGAAGATTCTAGGGTCATTACTTTGTTAATATCGATCTTTAAGATCAATCCACATATCATACGTAGAATCATAATATATGACATTGGCAAAAATTTCTTTCGAAACAGAATTAAGAATCCAGGATATCACCATATTATTATTCCTTATCCAGGCATTAACAAAAAAGATATCACCTGTAGGTCGCGGGATGGTACTATCGACGAAACCTAACTTCTTTTTCATAGACAAAGCAATTGTCCTAGCCCGACTCCAAGAGGTGTAATTATCTCCGTTCAGTGGCTGAGAAACTAGCACAAGCCTAGGGCTGTCTGAGTGATGAAGAAAATACGGACTCGATCCGTCATCAACGACAATGTTGTTCATCAACGAAGAAGAAGAATTAGGCGCCATCGCAGCCATAGAAGAAGCTCGAAGATCATAACAGAATAAGAAAAGTTCGGACGATCAGAAAATCGATAAAAAGCCGGATCTATCCAAACAATAGCTAGATTGAACAGATCTATGAGTTAGGGTTTTGATTTTGAATGAGATCGAACAGATTGAAGTGAGATTGAACAAATCGTAGCGAGATCAAACAGATTGATGAACTAGGGCTTCAATTTTGAACGAATCAAAACAAATCGGCGAACTAGGGTTTCGATTTTGACTGAATCGAAATAGAACAACAAGGTTGCCTGAAAAAGAAGATATCGACGGTTAGAATAGCAAGATCTAACCAGAAAAGAAACAAGATCGGCGGGAGAAAGACGACGCGAAGGACAACAGCTATTGAAAACAATGAAGACGACGAAAGCAATGGATGCGCTCTGATACCATGTTAGAACAGAGAGACTAAAGAGACAAAAGATGTAAAATGCTTCCTTGATCTCTTATTCATGGATCTCAGCCATTAAATACCTAAAACTAATACATCACCTAATTACAAAAATGCCATTGTTTGTTTATCAACTAAAACAAATATAAAGCTACAAGCTACATACTAAACAACTAAATAGAGAAGTAAAAAAAATACAAATACAACATACTAATACAAATACAAAATACTTCTATATTTAATACAAATCACTCCTGTTAAGGTGCCGTTTATCTAGCTAAAAAAATCAAAAATCTTGCTGACTAGTACTTAAAACAAATTAAAAGATGAAAAAGTAAAAATTCCATAATTATAAACAACCAAAACCCCATGAATGAACTGCCCAGGGAAGCTGAATGAAGTGATTTAATTTTTGAAAAGCAACCAGAGAAAAACTCTGGGTTGTTCCAGAAATGCCTTGCCCGTCTCTATGTAACCAAGCAGCAAAAGCATGGTTGAGAAGGATATGATGGTATTTGAGGACTTAAAGAAAATGAGAAACCTTGATTGATTCCAATAAAAACAACTTTTATGCATACCTTAATTGGTTGAGAAATATTGTGATTTAGGTCATTAGCAAATAAAATGATGTCAAGAAGGATAACCCCTGAGTAAATGGGGACTAGACACTTTCACATTTGAAAAGAGACTCTTTTGGTTTTTTTTGTTGTCCAAACCTGATTAGAGGAGCAACTGAAGGCAAGTGGTTTTGTCTAAAAAGGTACTGCAATTGAGAGATGAAAATTGTATTCTTCAGCAGTTGTGAGGGTCAGCCCCTCTGGCACGGCTCTGATGCAATGCCAATTGACAGGTTCATTGGCAGGAGAGTGAGACGAGAGAGCACAAACACTCTTTAAAATCCAAACTGTCAGATACGTTTATAGGCAGATATCTATTAAATAAGCTGAAGTCTGAGGTTACTTTAGCATGTAATCAGCTAGGTTTGGTTTGTTCAACCCCCTGAACAGTGAACAGAACCTGGTCCTGGTAAATTAATGAACTTTTGCAACTCAATTGGCCAGGTTTGGTATCCCTATTAGTTTGTAGAATTAGATACTTTAGTTCAAGTGATAACTATACTTTCTTTCAAGTGATAGACATAATTTTTAGGAATTTTGAATCATCAATTTTATTTTATAGTTGTTCCTATCTAGTGTTTGTGTTTCATCATTGAGCATTTCTTTCTCTTCTTCAATTTTTTTTTCTTTTTTTTTTATTACATCCTTTTCGTGGACTGCCCATATTGTTGCAAATGCTCCTTGTTTGGAGTTTGAAATTTGACCTGCTGTCAGAGTTCTATTCTCTGTAGGTTCTGCTGTTGGATTTCGGTTAGATAGTCTTCTTAAACTTACTGATACTCGAGCCAGGAACAACAGGATGACTCTCATGCACTATCTATGCAAGGTATACATTTTATTATCTTGACTTCATTTTCCATGTCAAATTTGTTTGGAAATGTGGTTGACGTTCACTGAGCTTAGGATCCTGCAAACGTGGTGGTTGACACTAAGCATGCATAGAGAATGCTTTTATAGCACAACAATTCCTGCAAGAACTATATAAAGTTGTCACATGATCATATATTTTTTAGCATAGTTTTCACTTTCTTTGGTGCATGATGCCTGAGAGATGTATGAAAATCTTGTCCTACTGAGGAACCTTAATTCTTTCTTAAGTGGTTTGATTGTAATCGATCCTTACGATATGTAAAGCTAAAATTGAATATATGCAATTCAACTTTAGTGAAAACCAGAATAAGAATGAAGGGTAGTATTGAAGGCTAAGAGGAATCTAAGTGTGAGTAGATTCAATATCTAGTCTGAATTCTGCATGTGGTTGGAGAGATTGATATTAATGTGACTCAGAAAATTAAGGTAGGGTGGGAAAAATGGTGCAATGTTTTATGATGTTTTCTGTAATTGATGGATAGCCATGAGATTAGAAGGAAAAATTTTAAGTGATGACTACAGGAACAATCCAACTTTATGGTACAAAATGCTGAGAAAATAAGAAATGACATGTTCTTAAAATGAATGTAATTGAGATGGGGATGCTAAGGTGAATATATGAAAAGGTTTAGGAGAAAGAGTGTTAGGAATGAATGATGGGGGTAATATTTATAGAAGACAAAATGATGAAATTGATAGACATGGTATGGACATGTAAAATGGACCAATAAATGTCTCGGTTAGATGGAGCTGTAATTACCTATATTGAAGGCAATGCTAGCGATGTGGAAGGCAAAAATTAAGTTGAGTATAGGTTGTTGAGAGTGAATAAGTAATAAAATAAAATATAAAATTATGAAAAAGTAATGAAATAAAATATGAAATTATCTCTTTCTCTAAAAACTTAAGGTGAGTTGGTAATTTTATAAAGCACGTGAGTAGTTAAATGTCTAATGCTACAACAATCACAAAGTCTTGAACCCACTAGGTGGGGTCTGCTACATGAATTCTTAATCTCCAATAAACTCTATCCATTGCTATATCCACTCTAAGGCTATTATGTCCTATGTCATGTTTAAGGGTTTCCAACTAAGTATTTTTTTTTGGTCTTCCTCTCCTTTTGCTACAAATTTTGTTGATTTCATCTATTTGTCTCATGGGTGCATCTATCGGTCTTCTTCTCACACATTCAAACTCTATCTTAATTGTTTTACTCCCACCAACTTTATTACAGACAATCTCATTTTTTATTGACAACATCACTCAAAAGGGGGGTAAATTAGGTGTTTCGATACTTTTAAAAGTAATTTGAAACATGATGTAGTAAAGTTATTTGATAATAACATTTTTATTAAACTAGAAAACAGATACGTTAGCAGATAATATATACAAGCATATATGCATCATAAAAGATTTTCATAAAGGTTATTTTGAGAAACTTTAATCATTTAATATACATAGAAATGTCAATATGAGGATGTATGCATTTAAGAGAGAAATAAGTGTACCAAAAAAAAAAATTTATAGATGCAATAAAAACTGATACAGTAATGCATAATGATGATTTGATAATATGAAAATACATTATATACAATAAAGAATGATTTATGAGAAATCAAATGTAAATATGTTCTAATTATAAAATGATTATGAAAAGATGAAGAGCAGAATTTGGAGATAAGAATGAACAAAACTATTTTAGAGATAAGAAGAGATTTTGCTAACTCTTCTAAATTTGATTTTCAGTTTTCTTAAAAGATAAATGCATTTAAAAAGTATGCCTGTAGAAACAAAGTTTTTTATGCTGAAAATAAAGATTAAAGCAAATATGTTTTTAAGATGATGCCAATCAAAAAGTGTCGTGACCTAAGATTCCATAGAAGGGCATTATAGTAATAGATTTAGCAAGTTGTTAGGAGATATTTTGTAATGCTGTTACAGCACATGGATGCTGTTATTTTGTTAGAGAAAACCTATAAAAGGCTGTTGGTAGGAGAAGGGAAGGCAGATTGTTGAATGAATGAAAATCTTAATTCTATCTCTCTCTTAATTCTCCTTCCCCTCTCCCGTCTCTCCCTCTCATTCTTCTTTCCCCTCTCATCTGTCCTTCTGTTTCTTCCCCCTTCTTCTTCTGATTTTTCCCCCTCATTCTTCTCATTTCCTCCCCCAAATCCGTCAATTCTTGGTTCTAAACCTATCGGAATCCTTTCGATTTCCGATCTAATCCTAGAGTAAACCCTAGGATCATGACAAAAGGCATTTAAATGATCGTTAAAAATATATTGCTATGAGTTGTAAATATGTATGAAAACATTTGCATTGCAGATAAAGAAAAATGTTAGAGAAAAAAAGAGCAAGCAACATTAACACAGTAATTTAGAGTGGTTCGGGCAACATGCCTAGTCCACTACCTTAGCTCCTCACTAAGGATTTGAAAATATCCACTAAGGATTTTAGTTTTTACAGGTTTAACTATAACCTCCACTTTTACGAGCTAAGTAAGAACCCCAGCTTTTACAGACTAAGTAGCAATCTCCACTTTTAATGAGTTAAGTAGGAACCCTAGCTTTTACGGGAGCAATTGTAACCTTTACATGAGGCTTTTTCATTCTAAGCTGAACTACAACCACTGCCTTCTTTTAAAGGATAGTAGAACAACAACAACAACATATCCAACCTTTATCCCACTATGTGGGGTCGGCTACAGGAATTCTAGACTTCCATGTATTTCTGTCTTTTGTCATATCCTCATTTAGATCCATATATTTCATATCAAATTTTAATGTCTCTCCCAAAGTCTTCTTGGGTCTACCTCTACCTCTTTTTGTGACTAATTGTTCCATTTCATCAACTCTTCTCACAGGAGCGTCTCTTAGTCTCCTTCTCACATAACCAAACCATCTTAGTCTAGTCTCTCTCATCTTCTCCTCGATTAGCACTACTCCTACCTTATTACGAATAACTTCATTTCTAATTTTATCCTTTCTTGTATGTCCGCACATCCATCTTAACATTCTCATTTCCGCTACACTCGTCTTTTGCTCATGCTGGTATTTGACTGCCCAACATTCTAAGCCATACAGCAAGACTGGTCTTATAGCTGTCCTATAAAATTTTCCTTTCAATTTTAATGGGATTTTACCATCACATAACACCCCCAATGCATTTCTCCATTTTAGCCAACCTGCCTTAATTCTATGTGCGACATCCTCGTGAATTTCTCCATCTTTTTGAATCACTGATCCCAAATTTCGAAAATGGTCTTTTCTTTGTAAGATTTGGTCTTCTAATTTTATTATAACATTATCCACTCTTGCATTTTTACTAAATTTGCATTCCATATATTCTGTTTTCTTTCTACTTAATTTAAATCCCTTAGATTCTAAATTGTTTCTCCACAACTCAAGCTTAGTGTTCACTCCCTCTTTTGTTTCATCCACCAACACTATGTCGTCTGCAAATAGCATACACCATGGCACATCTGTCTGAATATCTTTAGTGAGTTCATCCATTACTAGGGCAAATAAGTATGGACTTAGGGCAGAACCTTGATGCAGTCCTATTGTAGTTGTAAATGGTTCAGTATCCCCTCCGCATGTTCTGACCCTTGTCTCTACACCATGATACATGTCCTTAAGGGCTTGTATATAGGCTATTTTGACTCCTTTCTTCTCTAAAACCCTCTATAATACTTCTCTAGGGACCCTATCATAGGCCTTTTCTAGATCTATAAACACCATATGTAGGTCCTTTTGATGATCTCGATACCTTTCCATTAGACGCCTCAATAAATATATAGCTTCCATTGTTGACCTACCGGGCATGAAACCAAACTGATTTTCTGACACTTTTGTTTCCTTTCTGAGCCTCTGCTCTATTATCCTCTCCCAGAGTTTCATGGTATGACTCATTAACTTAATTCCTCTATAATTTTCACAATTTTGAACATCTCCTTTGTTTTTGTATATAGGAACCAAAGTACTCTTCCTCCACTCATTTGGCATCTTTTTTGATTTAAGGATGGCGTTAAATAGTTGCGTTAGCCAGGAGATGCCCTCTTCTCCCATGCATTTCCATGCTTCTATTGGTATATTATCTGGTCCCACTGCCTTATGATTTTTCATCTTTTTTAATGCTTGCCTTATTTCATTTGAACATATGCGTCGATAGAATGTGTAGCTCACATTCCATTCGGAGTTACTAAGATGTCCCAACCTAACTCTTGTGTCACCACCATCATTGAATAATTTTGTGAAATACTTCTTCCATCTTTCCTTAATCGCTCCCTCATTTACTAAAACATTTTGATTGTCATCTTTTATGCATTTCACTTGATTTAAATCTTGTGTTTTTCTTTCTCTTGCTTTAGCTAATTTATATATATCCCTTTCTCCATCTTTTGTATCAAGTCGTTTATATAGATTCTCATATGCTTTTGACCTTGCTTCACTAACAGCTCTTTTTGCTGCCTTTTTTGCTTCTTTATAATTTTTTTGATTTTCTTCATTGTTGCATTGATATACCGCCTTATAGCAAGTTTTCTTATTTTTAATTTTCAATTGTACATCTTCATTCCGCTTGGGGATGTTATCCATTGCCGGTCCCAAGCCCGGATAAAGGAGGAGGGTTGTGTTAGGTAGCCGACAGCCAACGTAAAACTTAGTCGGATTCAAAACATGAACTCTAGACAAAGGATAGTAGAACACTTTCAACAAAAAGAGACAATGTTGATACAATCAACGATATCTCGAAATATACTTATTTGCTTATGACGATTCAAGGTCTAGGTGAAAGACGACATTTTGATACACTAAATTCACTCAAGACAGTCCAAATTCTGATTTCAGAAAATTTTGAAAACTTGAGTTTTAGTCATGGGTCCATAGTAGAACACTTTGAACAACAAAGAGAGAACTTTGTTACAATCAACGATATCTCGAAATATACTAATTTGATTATGACGATTCCAAGTCTAGGTGAAAGACGACATTTTGATTCATTAAATTCACTCAAAAAGTCCAGAATTCAAAGTAGGAGACTTAAATACATAGATGCGTAATCGAAAACCAAACAACATGCACTTGCTAAGTGCCATTATATGCTTCTTCCATGCTTGCCTCTGCTACGTCTTCATCTGGTGTAACACCCCATTTTTCCCAAGGTGTTAGATAATGTAAGATTTCGGGGATATATTTGTTTCCAACAAAAATTCCACACAAATCGTTCCTCGACAATCCCGTTATACCTTCTCAGCATACCAAAGTAATAATTAATAAGCTAAGATAGGTAAATCATCATAAATGCGAAGCTAGATTGAAACCTCAAACGGTACATAATCGAACCATTTTATTCATAACATGAAAATCATACTATCGTCAAACATGACATCGTTAAGATATACATCATAATCAAAAGACATGCTACGAACCACCTACTAATCTTCGTCACTCCTTAACAATCATTTTTCCTTTTGCACCGTTGCTTTTACCTAGAACGTTTGAATATTCCAGGGACAAAGTCCAAATAAGATTCTGAATCATCTAAATGAGAGTTCAAAACATTTTCATGAATGTATGCAAGACATGAAACAAAGCTGACATATCCCCTGACATGTTTTAGCCCAAGAAAATCCCACACAGCACTTAACCCTAACCAGGAAAAATGCAATATCTCTAAAGGCAACATAACCATATCGACACATTGGCACAACACCGTCCTAGCTTAAGAGGGGCAACATCAATGCATGAACCCGAGAATCACCCCATCATTATTACGTTCTCACTCAGAAGCATTCTGGACCACGTCAACACAAATCCTGCCCACATGATGATCAACATTATCCCTGGAAATCCACGTCCATCTCTGAAACAATGCTACCGCTCAAAGGCCCCGGGGTGGTGTCCACTCGTAGCCCCGCCACTTAAGTTGATTTGGGGTGGTGTACACTCTTAGCCCCGTCACTTGATGACTCGCAAGTGTGGTGTCCACTCTCAACCCCCGTCACACAGTGGGCATTAATCCTTGGCACGCTTCCCTAGTGCTATCACTCAAGTGCCACATCACAAGTTGACATCCCACGTCCCATCACAAGTTGACATCCCACGTCCCATATGGACAACACAAACACATGTCAATGCTATATACCATGACTCGATGCATCATATAAAACAACATTTTATGTACATAATTTATCATACAAAATTCAATGCACAAGAATAAACATTTTGGGATGAACCTTCCATATGAAAACAACCATCACAGGTTCAACCATTCACATGCAACAAAACCCTTTGCATGTAGCCAAATCAAGTTTTAGTAGAATCAAAACCAAGTTTAAGAAAAAATGCGTGTAGTAAACCAAGTGATAGGATAGAACTATTCACAAGTCAACCTTTACAAGAGTTTCACAAAGAATTGTGAAATGATTTCTCAAGAGAAAAATATATGATGATACAATGATACCAAATATTCTCTTGAACAAAAGAAAGTTACAAGAATGAATGAATGAATGAAGCACTCAACTCTCTTATCCTAAATTTGGTTTAGAAAGATATGTATGAAATCTCACCAGATAATTGCTTAGAGTGTAGAGGATAAACAAGAAGATCACTTACTCAAGCATTTTGAAATTGGCCTGAAAAGAATAAGGCTTGTCGTGTATAGATTTGCACTATGTTGCTCGAACATAAGCACCCACGACTATGTCAACAACATAGGCTTTCTTGTTGGCTCAACAGCCGCCACCATTCTCTCAATCAGTAGCTTCATCTCTTGCTGCTCTTGACCTTTTGTAGAAGCTCGAGGCTCGGATTTAGCATTGATACCTGCACATACTCACAGCTTCTTTGATTTGACCAATAACGGTCAAATTTGTTAGAAAACATATGCATATTATAAAGATAAGCATTTAGCACCCTATGCATAATCATATTTATCAATATTTTATAAGAGAACAAGGTTAGACTTTATAAAATAAAGAATTAAAGTTCTAACGGTCAAACTGTCCTCTTTTTACTTTCTGAATAACGGCTATAATTTTTAAAAATAGATGCCATGTACTTGACTAACTCCTAGAGATACTTGGCTAATATATGAGCACACTCAATTAGACATTTCATGTAATTGATTATATAGAAGGCTCACTTGAGTATGGCCAAGTCATTACTCTCAACTGACTTAGAAGCCACAGAGACTTTTCATTAGGCACTCAACTAATATAATCATATACTCGAGTATAGAAACCTAATACTCAATTAATTTAGGCACAGAGACTTAGCCAAATCCAATCCAAACTTTACTCGACTAAAATATATAGATACTCGATTAACAAAAATATATTAGTCGATTGAGAGAAAGATATACTCGACTAAGGAGATACTTGGAATTTTGATATCAAAAAGATACTCGATTGAAAATAGTACTTACTCAATTGATTTCAAAAATACAAAGAGTTTGTAAAAATTACTTGAGTAGGAAATCTTAGTAGTCGATTGAAAAGGATTTTGCTAAAACACATAATCAATTGATTACATAAAGCAATACTCGACTGAAAATATGCTCAAATTTCAATACTTATAGAGATACTCGATTTCATCAAAAGCTTACTCGAGTGTGAAGGATCTATACTCGATTATATAAATTATCATACTCGGTTGTAGTTTTAAGAAATGTAGCTTTATAAGAACATACTCATGTAGGTTTTTATGATAATCAATTATTTTGAAAAATAAATTGAGCAATACTCGATTAACTAATAAGCTATTTTTAGATTGAAAACAAGTTTAGAAGCTTTAAAAGATTATTTGAATACTTTGCCTTTAAAAGTTTCAAAAATACATATACTTGATTTAGATAGATCAAAATCCTTTTTCATACTTAGCCGGTTTTTCATAAAGATTTTCAGCTTGCTTGACTAAAAGAAAAACATACTCAGCTATTTTGAAATATATATATAAAAAAGCCTGAAGTTCTCCAATTTAAGAAATTTATAGAAAAATATTTTGGAAATCATCAATAAACCAAATTTACTGAAAATATTTTTTCTAAAATTATTTTCTCCATAAATCAAAATACAAATTTCTCAACATTTATTTTATCTTTTCTCTTATTGACACACACCCACTGCAACATTCTTATCTCGGCTACACATAGTTATACTTTTTGGCGCTTAATTGCTCAACATTTTGAGCCATACAACGAAGAGGATTGTATAGCTGACTGATAGAACTTCGCTTTTAGCTTTAAAGGAATTTTATAATCACAAATGCTGGATGAACTTCTCCACTTTAACCATCTTGCCTTGATTCTATGAGTAAGATCCTGCATAATCTTTCCCTTTTTATAAAATTACCCTACTTTCTGACAAAAGCTTTTTGATTAATTGGCGACCAATAATTTATAAGAGATAATAAGAGAAAAACATGCCACGTTATGATCTAACCGAAGTTATGGTCCTTGGACTGGAATGGAGAAATATGATCATGCCTCTGATTATGAGAAATTGGGAAAGTTTTAGTTGGCTTGAATTGAGATCTTTAAGCCATTGTTCCACTTGGATTTAGCCTGTATTGCTTCCAATGTTTTTGAGGGATATAACTGTAGCACCATTTGGTGAAGATTGTTTCCTTCACTTTCTTATGGTGAACACTTAACTGGAGTTCCAATGGGAAGCAAGAGCAATGAGTAGGTGAAAAATACAATACCTTTTCTCTGAGGCTTGACATTGTTTTTTTCTTGACTTTAGTTTTGCAGAATGAACATTCCCTACTAAAATATTGAAATGCGTAATTTTGATTTTGATTTTATTTATTTATTTGTCTTTTCAATCTGCAGGTGCTTGCAGAGAAACTACCAGAGCTTTTGGATTTCCCAAAAGACCTTAAAAGTTTAGAGGCTTCAACAAAGGTATTCATTTTCTATGGAAACATGAAAATTTTCTTGTCCTGTTTTATTTGTTAGGAATTTCTTGTCCAATAGCAACTCCCTCTTACGTGAGGAATGAAGGGGCAAACGAACTGAACTAAGATGTACCAACTACAACAACGCATCAACTCTTAATCCCAATATGTGGGTTAACTAAGATTTTCCAACACAAAATAAATAATTGGATAAAAAACAAATTGTTGGGAATAAGCACAGACAAAAGGAATGAGCTTGGGACATCCTAGAATCAGAGCTCTCATACAATGCTAGAATAGCAACTGTCCAAAAGCTTTAAGGAAATGGGCCCACCATATATATCAAGCTCTCTTGCAGGGTTAATGATGATTTATCTTGCAGATACAATTGAAATATCTGGCAGAGGAAATGCAAGCAGTTAACAAAGGGCTAGAGAAAGTTTTCCAGGAACTAACTGCCTCAGAAAATGACGGTCCTGTGTCAGGAAACTTTTGCAGGGTAACTATGTAAAACAATTTTTTATTGTTTAGGATGAGTATTTCAGAATTGGAATCTTAATTTTCACAAAGGATTTACTGTGTTCTTCTAATTCATTTCTTTAAGTCTCTAAAGCTGGTCCATCTCCACCTGAGCCTATTTACAGTGGACCAGACTCTTTCTATGTTGACATTTGATGACTTATGAAATTTGATATGATTCCATGGATGTGGTTCATCTTTAGAGTTATTGTTTATCCTTCAGTTTGTAATTACATATATACATTCAAGTATATTTATAAACATTTCTATACATGTGTGTGTGATGCCAAACGGGAGACCTGAATGCACAAAGCTCATGTCCAGAAGGTTTTGTTTATCTCATTCTGTATTTAGTTTTAGTTGTCTTATGATAGAAGCTTTTAGATGTTTATTGCTGTTATGATGAATAAAATTTTATAGTAAAAGTTAACAGTTTTATGTTTATTTTTGCTGGATAAAACTTCAATTTATGTATTCTAGCTCTTGCTACAATGTACACTAGAGCTGGAGTTCTTCATTCTATGATGACATAGCATTACATTATATGTGTCCAAAAACAAGAATGACATGGATTTTTGCAATGCAATTTCTTTTATTAACGTATAAAATGAGCCCCCTTCTTGGACATAAGAGCAAGGAAAGAGGTGTTAAACTCTTCTTAAACTGGCTTAACTCAAATTGCCCAAACTAAGAGGTTTTTTGAAGTATGCCTAGTAATATAATAATAACTAAAGAAAAAAGAGCCGTGCTGCCAATTATTGATATATGGGTGTTATTACTGAAAATTCACTTGTTCCAGGACTCCCATTATTCTCACTCTAATCTCACCTTGATTATTTATGCCATTGATAGTTTACACCTGGCTTAACCTTTACTTGAAGGGGTTTGACCTAAGAACCTTCCAAAATTTACCACTATGGTTCATCAGCATTGCTTACAACATTCAGGTGTATGATCAGCTAGATTTTAGAGCATTTGATGGTTACTTTTACATGTGCACTTCAGTTATTAACTACTGAAACATTTTTAAGTGAACAGAGAATCTAGACTATTTTATTTTGACGAGTAGTTTTGAGATCTTGGGCCTGTGTGTTTCCCTTTCTGATCATTCACAATATTTTCAAATGTTCAGACTTTAAATAACTTTCTTGGGTTTGCTGAAGCTGAAGTGAGATCGTTGGCTTCACTTTATTCTGGAGTGGTATGTCTCAATGTTTCCTTCAACATTTTCCTGTCCTTGCTGAATAAAAATCTCACTTGCTGAACCCATAATCTAAACTTGGATGACTCCAGGGAAGGAATGCAGATGGTTTGGCCTTTTACTTCGGAGAAGATCCAGCACGTACTCCATTTGAGCAAGGTAGTCCGGTCTGTTAGTTTCTTATAGGATGTTAGCATGCTAATAAAGTATATTAGAGCTTATTGCAAATCAAGTAATAGAAATTTAATAGGTTCCATTTGGTCTGATACAAGAAAATTTACTAGGGGAAAATATTTTCTACATTTTTTTTGTTTGTTTCTGTCTTCAGTTTCTTGTGTTTGGGTCACACATCGAAAAATATTTGATAAAAGAGAATTTTAAATGCTGTGTTGAGCTAGAAAGTCAATGGCTAGGTGGCTTGGCCTCTCTCTCTCTCTTCTCCTCAAGGACTAGTTTCCCCTTGTAAGCCTGTAACATTTTAATTTTTACTGCAGTTGTTTCTACTTTGCTTAATTTTGTAAGGATGTTTATCCGTGCCCACGAAGAAAACTGCAAGCAGCTTGAGCTAGAAAAAAAAAGGGCACAGACGCATGCAGAACATGAGTGCCTCAGAAAGGAAGCAGAGATTAAGCACATGTAGAGCAGCACTCTGAAAAAGGATTCAGAAACCGGGAAATGAAGACAAGTGCTCTTGAGAAAAGGGGGAGAGCTCAACTCAAACGCCAATCTCGAATAGTAACATCGATTAATCAAGTGTGCCTGTGATAATTGGTTTAAAGGATGCTATTTCCCAGTATATAGAATTATTATTTTATTAACTCGGCTCAAGCACCTTCTGAAGGACTTTTATAAGCTGGAATGCAAGAATGAAGTACATCGAGAACCAGAAAAGGAGACATGGGCATGATCATAAATCAGATGCAGAATAAGCCAGCAGTTGTACTTGAGATGAAGTCTAAAGGCAACTAAACATTTAATGTAATTATGCATGCTCATTTCAAGTGGTAAGCCTTTTAATCGCTTATTTCAAACTTGGAACTTCCAGCGTTCTAGTCGTACCTATTCTGATCTAATTCAATATCTGTTTTAAAACAGATGGGTTCAAGAATCTTGATTGCTGCCTGCTGGGCCACGAGTTAGCTTAAAATTTTGTTGCAAAGATATCTCTGGTAATTTACCCTGCTTTGGTGTTTCTAAACTTTTACTCATTTCTAGATAACTTCATCTGTAAATTTTGATTTACATAGTGATGTGACAGTACAGAATTACATTTAAGATGTATGTACAGAATTATGAGTATGGTCGCCAAAGTCAATTCTTCCACAATCAAAGATTCAGCATTTTATATTGGAAGTTGCTAGTGATAATGAACCTCATTAATGGCTTTCTCATTTAGGACTGGAACTTACTGAGGCTGGCAACTCAATACGTGAATTTCTAACAATGCAGTTAGGTTCAGTTCTTTTATGGAAAGAGTTTGGAAACCCCTCTTCTTTCAAGTGAACTAAAGTCAGTTAACAAGACCAAGTCCATTGACCATTATTGAGAAGAACTCAAGACTGTTTTGGGTTCTTACCATTTTCTTTTCTCATATTATTGAATGACATTTTTGCATGGTATATCACTCCTAGAGGATGGGGTATTTTTGTCATTCTCTGCAACATATATTTAGTGTTTGCCAGCCATGAGAATGAGGCTCAGGACTAGTTAACCGAAAGATTAACTCAAAGATTTGATGAAAACACAGGCATGAACATTTTGGGAATATGGTTTTTCTATCTGTGCTGAAAAACTTGGTTCTGCTGATTTGCTCTCTCTCTCTCTCTTTTGTTGATGAGAGTCCACAGTTATTGCTCTCTGAGTGCGTGCGCTGCTGGACACGTATAGTCATTCACAAGTTGCTGGCACTAGATAAACACACAAATCTGTTTGAGGGTTCACCACCGAGAGAAATGATTGAACCCCAGTGGCAGTGATAGAAGAAGCCATTAGAGCCTCCTCGTATCACTAGGCCAACTCTTGGGGATTCACTGATTTGCTTTCCATGGCTGAAGCATTGTGTGCGCTAGAGATTAGAAAAGGTTAAGTTGTTCTTGAATATTTGTGCGCCAAACATTATGCAGACTTGATCATTGCCTTCTAGTAGTTATGCTCGACCATCACTGCCACTCATCTGACTCAGCTGCGATGACATTCATATGTTACCTCTGATTTACAGTTATGTTACATGAGTTTATTCAGTTGAGATATTAATTTTCTCCTTTACTTGGGATTACTGTCCTTGCGCGATCTTTTATCGCTCGTACTTTTAATTTCGACAGAAGAAATAAATCGCAAGTAAAGGTTTTGCCTCATTACACAGAGCAAGGAATTGAACTCACAACTTATTTGTACGAATTCCAACTTATCGTGGCCCAATCACTTAACTTGTGCTCAAAAGATAATTTTCTCTTTTATTTCTATATAAACATTGATGATAACCATAGAAGATGGCCTTGTCGTCTTCATTGATCACCGCCCTGTTCTAACATGGTTGGCTTCATAGCAAAGCTATCGACCTAGTTAATTACATATTTGCTCTAAATTATTTTTTTTATTTTTATAATAAAATTTAACTTTTCCTCTCACTTTTTATCCTCTCAATGATTAATTAATTATTATTAAATTATCATATTTAAAAATTATTAATTATTTTATTATAAAATAAAAAATCCCGTAATATAGAGTTTAAAGACATTTCATCTTTAAATTCATATGTTGCCATATATGTTAGAATATAAATATTAATTATTTTTTATTTTAAAATATTAATTATTATTACGTGCATACTTTATTTTTAAAAATATTTTATATTCTAAAAATACAAATTATTATTGTACTCATTTTTTATATTCTAAAATATCAATTACTTTAATGAAGCATCATACCAATTATTATTGTTGCATTTTTTATATTTTAAAATATTAATTGTTTATATTCTAAAATACTAATTATTTTATTATTGTGCACTTATTTTCACTTCTGATTTTTTTTATTTTATGTTCTTTAATTTTGTATAAAATATTATATAAAAATATTATTTTTTATAAATTTTATTTTATTTTTTAAGGACAGAGACAAATATAATTCCATCTCTATCCTTCTGTCTCTCTGCCCTCAGCTTAGAGATAAAAAAAATTTATCTTTAACCAAAGAAAAATACACATTCAAAAATCTCTAATTTTAGAGATAAAAAATTTAAGTCTCTAAATCCATCTCTAAACAAAAAAAAATTAGAAGAGAAAATAATCCATCTATGATTCCGTCTTTAAATCTGTCTGTAAAATCATTTTTTCTGTATGATGCAATATTGCCACAAAAGTTTAAGCTTAGCCGGATATTGTTGGGACTTTTAGACGGCGTAATGGATGAGTCTGATCCTGTAAATTTTGAATAATTAAGGTTATCAGTTGTATCATATTTAACCTCACGAGTTGGGCTCTGAGAGAGAGAGAGATGAAAATGCAATGACTGTATGAGGCCCAGTGGCCAGATAAAAAAAAAAATGGATTTTACTGTATTGTAGAATATAGACCATATTTAATCTTGGTTTTTTCTGTATTGGTAAGTAAATTTTGTGAGATTTAAACACAAAATTTTGAAAATCAGTAGGTAAAAAACAAGACTTCAGCCATTGCCCATTGGAATCACAGAAGATCACCAATATTGATACTACTAATTGTCATAAATCTGGATGAGTTAACTGATTTGTTATGGTATTTTCTGTATTCTTACACAATTTTTTGAATTGTTAAGTCAAGCATTTATGGTATTTTTCTTTTATGTGTTCTTGCGCAAGTTTCCCTTGATTTCTGTATTTTTAGATTTTTAATTTTCATCCCTCTGCTGATAAGTACTTGTTAAGCTCTTATAACCGGTTGTGAGTCGGTCCTGACGAGGAACTGTGGTGGCTTTGAAACTGGGACTTGGGTTAGAATATATATCAGAATGAATCATCAAATATTAATTATAAGTTGTTGCTTCCTCCTCCGGATATGTGTTCTTAAAGGATGTTTCATCGGGCAGTTAGTTACTGCAGCCTCAACCGTCAATCTCAGATTCTCATTAATTTTCCTTGCTCATCAGACGCTGCAGTACTTGAGATTCTACGTCTTCCACCTGTAACATATATGAACAGTATATATCAAATTAACTCGACCCAGCTGGAGAACATAATTAATTGCATTATATATAGACGTTTCCTTAATCTCGTCGAATTAACATTTGCTTTGGAACAGCAAAGTGAAAGGATGGAGGAAACCAGAGTAATACCTCTTCTTTATGATTGATGTGGTTGTTGTGATGATCAGCAGCCCATCCATGGATTGAGTAACTGATCATATGATTGATGTTTCTGCCAATTTATGAATTTTTTTTTTTAAAAATAATCTTTGTGTTTTCCAAACTAGCTCTTCTCCCATTCGATGCGATGTACAAGAAATGAATTCACAAACGGAGACATAAAAAATATATGAACTTTCAATAAATATTGGAAACGTGATAATTTAGTTTTATTATATTGTAAATATCATAAGTAATGAAATTTATAATAAGATTAAATATTACAAATTTTGGAAAACTTATTTGAATACAACGTTTGTGGTTGAGTTTGTTTATTCTCATTTCTTATCACATATTAATATCTTTAAACTATTCCGCCTTGTAACTCTTGATACAACTACGTATAATTAACCATGATTGAATACTGATTTTTTCAAATAAAGTCCTATATGCGACAATGATTGTCCCTGACTTTTGTTGATAATCATAGCGTATGATACAATTAAATAAAATTGTATTCTTTAAAACTTGAACGACAATCTTGATTCCGATAGAGTTAATCACATCATTGGAATAAAGACTTTGTGTCTTGATACATTTTTTTAATTTTTAATATCAAATAATAGGGCAGTCTATGCGCGAAAATCAAACAATCCAGAATATGAATATTGCATAATACGTTGTCAAAGAGATTTAATAACACGTTTTTAATTGGAAGGAATATTATTTTTTAAAAAAAAAAAAAACTAAAGGCAACATTTTTTATGGGAAACTATGTGCAATAATATTGAAAATATAGATTTTGATTTATACTATTAAAGTTTAATTTATGCAATAATAACAAAACATTAAAAATAATGAAAATATTAAAAAATATGGATGATTTTTTATGACTTAATTAATAGTTTAAATTGTCTATTCATATTTCTCAAAAATAATATTTATTTTTGATTGATTAAGGGATTAATTGATGAGAAGATATGACATAAAATATTTATTTTTGATAATTAATTACATTAGAAAACTCATTGGTTATTGCTGATACACGTTTTTCAATTTTCAATATTAGATAATAGAGTAGTCTATACACAAAAATCGAACAATCCATGATCTGAATATTGCATAACATGTTTTTAAAGGGATTCAATAACACGTTTTTAACGGGAAGAAATATTACTTCCTAAAAAAAAAAACTAAAGGCAATTTTTTGTTCGAAAACTGTGCAATAATATTTAAAATATGGATTTTAATTTATACTATTAAAATTTAATTTATGCAATAATAACAAATCATTGAAAATATTGAAAACATTAAAAAATATGGATAATTTTTTATGACTTAATTAATAGTTTAAGTTGTCTATTCATATTTGTCATAAATAATATTTATTTTTGATTAATTAATAACATTAAAAAATTCATTGGTTATTGTTGATACATACTTTCCAATTTTCAATATCAGATAATAAAGTAGTCTATACGCTAAAATCGAATAGTCCAAAGTTTGAATGTTGCATAACACGTTTTCAGAGAGATTCAATAACACATTTTTAACTAGAAGGAATATTACTTCTTGAAAAAAAATTACTAAAGGCAATTTTTTGGTAGACAACTGTATGTAATAATATTAAAAATATGAATTTTGATTTTATTGAAATTTAATTTATGCAATAATAACAAAATATTGAAAATATTAAAAAATATAGATAATTTTTTATGACTTAATTAATAGTTTAAGTTATCTATTTATATTTTTTAGAAATGAGGGATTAATTGATGAGAATATGTGATAGAAAATATTTATTTTTAATTAATTAATAATATTAAAAAATTCATACAAATTTTAGAAACAGCTTTCGAGCGAGAAATTACTTACAAGAATTCTGTTACTTTAATATATATTAAAATTATGATGGGTGGCGGCTTTTTGTCTTCTCCGTCAAGTCAAGGTGGTGAGTCTTGGTCTTGTTTGTACGAGGAATAACTTATTAGAGATCCATTGAACCATCTACGTGAAAAGCTCCAAATGCATGCATCAATGACATGGACCCACCAAAATCCACAACTTTTTCATATATTTATTTATAAAAATATTATTTCGAAGTTCTAACATTTTATGTGACACACGATATTAAAAATAAATTTATATATTATTAATACTGAGTATTATTATAAGAGACATTTGGAAATTATACTTAGTAAATTTTTTTTAGGATCTCTTATAAGAAAAGTCTCTCAGCACATGTTAAGTGTCTCACCAGTCAAATCACAACATGCGACACAATAGTGTTTTGCCAAATCATCTCTTAATTGGCGAAAAAATCTATGTCCAAAGATTTTTTTCAAAATTCAAAGTTATTGATCGAGGATCTTACTTAACTATTGTACACTCAACCTATATAAGATGTTGGAAAATATGAAATTAAATTATGTACAAAATTGAAATTGAATTTACCTAATTTCGTACAACAAAATTTGGATCACGGCTAGGACTACTGGGGTATCTAATCCCATTCGCTCCCCTAACTTTCGTCTCTTAGTGTCAGTGTCAGCCCAGTAGAGTGCTTTCGCCGTTGGTGTTCTTTTCGATTAGATTGAATTACTGGTATAAAAAATGAAATCACAAAATGAAAATTATTTGCTTTTTCACGGCCTAAAAGCCTCACACACAAAGATTGCTTTGAGAGTTTGTTTCTTCTACACAAATTAGAACATACAAGCACAACAATGTTTCTCCAATTTTCTAACTAGTTTTTCGATAATTTTTTTTAGCCATTTTTCAACGGCCATTTTCTTGTATATACGATCAATATATATACTAGCACACACAAGCATGCCTCTCCCATCTGGTCACTTCCACCAATTATGGAGAAAATCAGATCCAACTATTGATTATAGTTGTTTCATCTGCAACAGCACACAACGGTTGTAAATCCAATTCTAGATTTGAATTTGAATCTAAATTTGAAATTGGATTTGGAGCTTGTTAGAGGCAGACCGACCTAGGTAAGTAACCCGAATTTACTACATAAGGTGTAAGACTAAGATATTTACTGCCCTTTATTTTACTTTTTTTCAAGTACTAATTTCGTCTTGAGAGTATATACCAAAAATGACCCCTACACTTGCAATAAGAGTCTAAACTTAGGTGGTCCCCTGGCATCATCAATTGACACAATTTTTATTTGAGTTACTTCCATTTGAGATGAATGAATCTCAAAATTTGGGAATGCATTTGCAATGATTCTACTTAGAATTCATTTACAAATGAATTATTATGTTTAGATTCATTGCAAACGAGACTTTAGTTTTAGATTCATTACAAACATATACCCTTAATACAATAACTTTGTTAAAATAGAGAGAAAACATATATATATATATACATATATAGATTTTTATATTATGCAATATATACATATATATTAAATTTTAAAATTAATTTTGGGATTAAGAATTAACTAAATATATTATACAAAATACATTTTACAAAATGATATTTTATCGTGATAAATTAATAATTTTTTATTCTCTGCTCTCTCCAGCAACTGCACCTCTCTCTTCTCTTTCCCCTTCAACAATATTGTCTTTCACAACCTTCCTCTTGTTGTTGCCTCCGCCTCGTAGCCTGTCGCTGCCTCACCCTCACCCTTGTCGTTCGCCGCCGCCACTGCCTCGCTTTGGCCCTCGACACCCACCATTGCATCTTCGTCTGACCGACCGCCTCCGCTCGTCACCAGTCACATCCTCACCTCTCACATAGGTGGTCGGCCAAGCGAGAAGCGAGGCGTTGGTCGTTGGCTAGGCAAGGATGCAGCGGGTGGTGAGTGCGTGGCAATGAGCACCGCCTGGAAAGGGAGGAGAGAAGTGAGAGATGGAGAGAGAAAGTGATAAAATGGTCATTGAGATGAGAGAGAAAGGGGTAAAATGGTTTTTTCAAGTTATCTATAAACCCACTTATAAAAATCTTATCTGTACAAATAGTATTATTCAAATATATTATGTTCAATAATTTAAATAAAATTAAATACAAATAAAACAAAAGATTAGAATAAAATTATATCCAAAAAGACTTGGCTTATAATCTCCAATAGTAACATCAAAGTAGCGAGGGTCTGCGTCGTGCAATGGAGGCAAAAACCGGTGGTTGAGAGAAAGAGACAGAGAGAATATTTTTGTCCACAAACAAAATTCATCCTCAAGTCGTGGAGTTTAGTTAATTTCTTCAAGTTCTATCTATTTTGATAGAATTTTCTTTGCTTTGTTCTATAGGTTGATGACGCTTTCGAAGGTAGACAAAACTTGATTGAAACTCTCAAGGAAGACATATAATTAATACAAGGAAGAATTTTCTGGGAAAAGCTAATTAACAAGAGAAGAGAGCTCTGGATTTCTTCCCCATTTGCCATGTAAGCCTTCATTTTCAAGAGAGAAGAAGTTGGAAAGGAGCATTGGATCCATCTTTGGAGTTTGGAGAGCGACATGCATGAATAGCATTAACAGTAGGAGGGACGTGTTGGCTGATGGTTTCAAACGAGACTCAAGTCGTCGTCGTCGTCGGCTTTGCTTGCTCGCTAAGAATTATAACATGTCAAGTGCATGCACGTACCAGGCCGAGAGAGAAGAGAGGTCCAACACGTGGGGCGCTGACTAGTTAAACTCGACCATGGTTCCTGCTAATCCATTGTTTTTCTCTCTTTCTGGATTCCAAATATGACCGGCAGGTTCCTGCAATATCTGTACACACACAGAGAGAGAGAGAGAGAGAGAGAGAACTTTAATCCAAAATGGGGTTATGAATAATGGTGAATAATGTCAAGTTTTGAAGCGTAGATCAACATCGCTAATCAAGCTGTTTCGAACTGGGGATTGGAGCTCCAGTGATATGATCATAATTAGATCCCTTCTGTCTTTGTCTTTTTCTTTTTGCTTTGCCCTTTTAAGGGCTACCTACCCAACTCAGCCCCAAGATTTCTGCGGTTAATCACGGATGCGTTTTGCTTTGCTTTGTCCATATGCTTGGTTGATTGCGTTGTCTTGTCAGTTGCGTGCCTGCTTTCTCTTCAGTCTTGAGCCGCCTTATGTCATGTCATGTCGTGCCGTGCCGCTTTTTATATTGTCATTTAATAATAATAAGGCTTAATACATATTAAGTGTCTTCAACAATTAACAAATACGACTCCTGATGGCTCCGATGGGGTAGATTAACCGTAAAAGAAAGAATTATTGGGTATTATTTTTTGGATTTTTAGATTCTATGTTTGAACCTAGTCAGAAAATAATTCAGTAGATAAAGAGTGAATCTAAAAAATAAAAAATACTTATCACCCTCACATTAACGGTTGTATTAGGGGTCAAAATCTTCCTGTGGGGTTTCCTGATTTACCTTTATTATTGAAATCGTGGGGTTAAACAGTGTAGGCGCTTGTGATAATGTGTTAACAAAAAAAAAAATACGAGTCCTAATGGCACAAATGGTAAAATTTTTAATTTTTTTCAATAATAATAGATATAAAAAAAATATTTTATTTAATAAAAATTAATTACGTATCTATTTGAAAGTATATAAGTTTGTGACTCTATTTAATTTATCTAGAGGCTGAATCAAGGAGAGAGCCAATCTCTTCTCGGGTTAAGCAGGCGAAGTCCAAACAAAATAATATATTAACAAATATAATCTTAAATTATTTAATTAAAATTTTGATATATTCATCCTTCAATCATTTATTTTTTATCCCTTTAATCTTTTAATTAATTAAGAGTTAATAATTAAATTAACAATAACATTTATAGACCGAATCTTTATTACACATCAAATTTTTAATTGTTCAATTAAAATTTTGTTATATTCTCTTTTTTAACTATTTATTTTCACTTTTTTAATTAATTGAGAGTTAATAGTTAAATTAACGATGACAGGTGAGATAAAATCTTTATTGCACATGAGATTAATCTCATGTGTTATAGAAATTTTATCTTACTTATCTTCGTTAATTTAGTCGTTAACTTCAATTACTTAAAAGATTAAAGGAAACAAAAATAAATAGTTAAATGAGGGAATATGTCAAAATTTTAGATAACTAATTAAATATTATATTTTTTAATAGTTCAAAGATCTTTTATGTATTTAACCTAAAAAAATTAATATGAATTGTGATAAATATTTCATCTTATGTGTTATCGTTAATTTAGCACTTAACTTTTAATTAATCAAAAGTCTAAGAAAAAAATTAAAAAAAATAATTAAACAACTAAAGATCATATCTTTAATTTTTTAGTAGGCAGGCAACCTCATATAATATTGGGTATTGTTTGTACGTATTGGGATAAGAAATTCATTGCTTTATCCCTCGCCAGACTGATTTATGTGTGAACACGAAGAAGTCGTTGATTCGTGCTGGCTGTGGATTTCTGGCGACTCGTGAACATTATCCAATAGCAAATTATATTAGATTTAACCTAATCCAATATCCTTTGCTTTGTTGAATTAAATTTTAGGATTTTATAGTTTAAATTTAATATTTAATATTTTACCCGAGCGATGGGAGAATATTTTGGCGTTATTAATTAAAAGATGATAGGTGTCTTAAAATATCCAAATTCAGGTATGGATTATATTTAATCCAAATAAAAGACTTGACTCACTTGATCGAATTCTTCCCTGACTAGGGATCGGATCTTTATTTATATAAACTGGCTACTAAGTTACAATATCATCGTTCATGAGACACAATCATATTACTCATTTATTTTACTGTAAACATATATATAAACACGATTATTATCTTTATTCTGCATTATTATTATGTATTGATTACTTGACTTTATCTCAAGTATTAAAACCGAACCATATCTATGAATACCCAAACGCTATCCATCAACATTTGATTGGCTAATGAGCTACAAAATTAAAATTGGGCCAAATGCTAATTAACATTTCATCCCTTTTAACTTTAATTTTTTTTTTATTGTGACACCTTCAAATTTGTATTTATTTATTTATTTATTTTTATTTCAATTGCACTTTTGGACAAACCAATATGGCATAAATTCACCACTTCCAACTTTTATACTTTTTTATTATGCCACGTTCACTTTTGTTTGGTCTCAATTACACCTATGGATCAGCCAATTTTATCTCATATGAACACTTGATCAATTTTAAAGCTACGATTGGTATTCATGTACTTATGATAACTTAAAATCCGTTGTCTCGAGCTTGAACCAACCAAGTGCTCATGTGACGTGAAATTGATCAGTTTAGAGATATAATTAAAACCAAGTAAAATTAAGTGTGTCACAATAAAAAAAATAAAAATTAATAGGTGAATAAAGGTGTAATTAGAACCAAATAAAATGGAAGCTTTCACAATAACAAAAATAAAAATTAAGAGGTAGAATTTATACGATCATTTGGAGTTATACAATGATTAGTAGGCAAGAATTAAGTTTGGATTGAGCTTAAAAAAAGGACAGGACAGATAGTGGCAATTCGTGGTCATGGATGGGGCCAAAAAGAAATTATTTATTATTTGAGGGGTTGAGAGGGAAAGGTAAGCAAAAGTCAGTCAGGCCACGCCCACACGGCTTTGAAAACAGACATATTTGACAAACCCAATTACTTTTGTACATGCTGTTGGAGGACCCATCAGTTTTCAGCAATTTAGTCCTTCAATTTATGATCTTACACGGCAGTGACTGAAAGGGAGATGACCTCTTGACTCTCTCTCTCTCTCTCTCTCTACATGCTGCTGGAAAGGTGGTCCCCACATCCCTTTTCTTTTGTGTTTAACGTTGGTTACAACATTACCAGTTTTTCGTTGTGATTAAAACTATCTCCTTACGATAAAACTATCTCGTTACGATGATACGAAAGTTCCTCATGAGTGTTGTTTTGGAACCGAAGCACCAAAAACACGAATATAATATTTTTGAGTCATTCTTATAATTTTAAAAATATTTCGTCACCGTTAAGTAATATTAAAAAAATATTATAAATACGATTTAAAATTTTATTTTTTATCCACACGGAAATGTTAAGTCTTTATGGTATCACGGATGGACAAAAAATTAATTAATTAACAAACATAAAACAAATGATGCCTCCACCGACTCTTAACTAATTTTGGTTTATAAATTTGGCCTAGAAAGTGGGAATTGGGACTGGGACAGTGGGACTGCCCTGCCCTGCCCTGCCTTGCCTTGCTTGGTACGTATTCTAATTGACTTGATAAAATAATTGCATCCCAAGTCCATCAATATTCCCCCACACTGTCACCCACGTACCAACCGCTTCCATTTTTTTTTTTCTTTTTTTTCAAAATACTTTAGTATCTGAACACTAGCTGGCACAGGTTACGTAAGTGTAAAAATATATAAATAGCCCAATATTCAAGAAGAGCAAGAAAAAAGATTTTTCACACTCACGTTTCTGAGCTGTTATTATTCAAATTTTGATTGTTGCGTTTCTTTAATTTATATTCTCTGCTGAAATTCTAAGGCTGAACAATAAGGGTGTCTGTGATGAATCGTCACAAAAAAAAAAATATATATATATATATAAATAAAAATTTATTGAGTGTCGTATGATAGTTATAACTTATTTTTAATTTTTTATTAATATGATTAATTTTTATTTTTCAAAAAAGATACATAAAATGTATTTTTTAAAAAAATATTATATTTTTGAATGAGATATGAAGTGATTCATCACCATTATTTGCTACTTTCATCCTCATCGTCAGTCTATGATGCACGAAAACTCTTTGAAGGTGATGTTTTGATATTTTTAAAATATTTTTTATACTAAAATATTAAAAATATATTTTAGAGACGGAATTTTTTTTATATTATATAATATAAAAAAATTATATTATATATTAATTTTTAATATATACTTTTCTATATTAAAAATTATATTTACTAAAAAAACTTTATATCTTTTTAGTTACGCATTTCTCTCTATTTTTTGTTTTTTCTTTAAATATAATTTTTTATTTTTATTTCATATAGTATCTGCTTCTCATTTTTATTTCTGTGTAATCTCGACACTGATTGCCCGGAAGCTGTCCCATTTTACTTGGAATAATATTGGGGGGCAATATGAGGACATCCATTCATATAAATAAATTATTAAAATAAAATGTCTTTAGCCAGCCGTTCATGTCAATAATTATTAAAATAAAATATGTCTTGATATGTTCCCTTATCCTTTCCAATGGTATATTGAATTAGAAGTTTCAAAGGGTCTCTTTACCTTTCTTATAGTCCCTTTTAATTTCTAGGTGATGATGCAGCTCTTTTGACAAAGGAGTTTGGAATTTTGAATATTTTTTTACCCACACATGTCCTAATCAATAGAGGTATTTAAATTTTAGCTCAGATCAAAATATTGATCTTATTTAAAGATCGATTGGGATTGGAATCCATGACATACTTAGAAATTTTAGTAAATTTTTGGTCCAATCCCATTCAAGGCTAGTCTAAGACGGAAAATCGGCTATAATAATTTATATAAATTATTGTTATTATTTTGTTTTGTGAAATTTGATATTAAGTTAATTAAAATGTGTTTGATAGCATTTAGTTGGAATGGAAAATATTTTTCAACTTGCATGAAAAATAAAAACCATCTTCCTCCTAGATGGAATTTTTCATGAAAAAGAGACAAAAACATGCTTTAATGATTGTACCATTGAATTCAATTCTATGGAAAATATAGTGTCTCAAACACCAAAGATGAAATTTAATTCCTTGGATGTTATATTTTCTATGTATTTTCCATATAAAGATGTGTTTGATAAAATTTAATTGGAAAGAAAAATATTTTTCAATTTGCATGGAAAACAAAAACCATCTTCCCTTAGATTAAATTTTTCATGGAAAAGAGACAAAAACATGCTTTAATGATTGTACCATGGAATTCAATTCCATGAAAAATATAGTGTGTCAAACACTAAAGATGAAATTTAATTCATTAGATGTGATATTTTTCATATATTTTCTATACTATCAAACACACTCTAAATGTGTGTTTGATTGCATTACCTAGAATTTAATTCTAGGTAATATTATCTAGAAAACAAAAACCATCTCACCCCATTGGAAAATGAATTCCATGAAAAAAAGCTTTAAATGGTTGTACCATACATATTTTTCCATGAAAAAATTAAGAGTATTTGATTGTTTTCCATAGAAAATGTATAATAATTACATGCAATCAAACACACTCTAAAAGTGTGTTTGATTGCATTACCTAGAAAACAAAAATCATCTCACCCCCTTGGAAAATGAATTCTATGGAAATAACCTTTAAATAGTTGTACCATACATATTTTTCCATGAAAAAATTAAGAGTGTTTGATTGTTTTCCACAGAAAATGTGTAATAATTATATATTTTCCATAGAAAATGTGTGCAATCAAACACAGTCTAAATGTTAAATTTAGTGATTAATACTAACTTTCATGTAAAATGGTGACTGACTTATGAATATATTATTGACACTTTAAGTTAGGGTATGTTTGATAGCATGAAAAATGTCACATCCAAGAAATTAAATTCCATATTTGGTGTTTGATACACTATATTTTTCATGAAATTCAATTCCATGGTATAACCATTAAAGCATGTTTTTGACTCTTTTCCATAAAAAATTTCATCTAGGAGGAAATAGTTTTTATTTTCTATGCAAGTTGACAAACAATTTCCTTTCCAACTAAATGCTATTAAACACACCCTTATTGTTTGGAAATGGCGAGGTACGTTCACCACAAATGATTTTATTTGTGTGCATGTACCAATTCAGTGCTTGGAGAGATTTTATGAATTATCCGGTTTATATTTTGGTTAAGCTCTCGTTAAATTCTTTTAGGTAAGTAATTGGGTGTTAGAACTACAAATATCAATATTCGCGTCAAAAACTCCTCGCCAATAAGAGTTTGGGAGTTAGCACCTAGTTGGACATTTTTTTTAGGCTTCCTTGCTAATTATATATAGTTGTATATAAATTATTTATTTTCGTTTGATGGAATGTTCTTTCAATTTTAAGCTTTAGACACATTTTAACTTTCGCAATGAAATTCTTAATGTGAAATAAGTTGAAAGATTTTTTTGGCTTTAATTCGGTGGGAAAATCTAAAATGCATTTAAGTTATTAAATATTTTATATGATAATTGTTATGGTGTGAACACAACAATGACTTTATTAATCAAAAACTTTGTCTTCCAACCGCTTGAATTCTGTGAGAAAAAGAATGATTAGATGTCTCTGATACTAGTTTTAATATTGCTTTTAAGTTTTCAGTGTCTAATTTAAGTATCGAAATATTTACACGAGAATTGTTTTATGCCCTCTAATCATTATCTTTCTTGTAGAGTCTCACTAACTTGACGATTACTTTTTTACTTAATAAATTTATTATTGTGTTCGAACGATAATAACAATAAAAATCATTAGGTAAGTATTAAGATACGTACAATATGAAGGTAGCTTCAACGAATATATTTGAACAAATGTATGAATATAAAATAGATAAAATAAATTTTGGGGGGTAAAAAACATTGACAAAAATGAAACCTAATCATCCACGTTGACGAGAAAGATCCTTAAAGAGCTACAAACAAAAAAGTGGAATAAGAAGACGAAATCATAAAGGATCATTAGGTGGATTAACTTCAATCATTCTTCTCCTCTTGGAAAGCTACCACTTTTAATTATTTTATTTAGCAAAAGAGAAAACCATACCATGAATATATATAATCTTTTTATTACATGAGAAACTTAAGTGATTTCTACTATAGAGATAGTCTTTGATCCGCATTATTTTACCTTTTTTAAGATTCACGATTCGTCTAAACCTAGTCTAGGTATACGGAAAAATTCGTCGAGAAGCAAAACCCGAGCTTAGTCCTTTGGATAGATATATGTGATTGAATAGTCCTACATGAATGCAAAGTCGAATTCACAATTTCACAGTACGCATCACAAATTCTCGAACGTGTGTGGTGGACCATCTGTCTTAGCTCAAGAGATTGAATGGATATGATTTAAGATTCAGAATTATGACTCGTGAATTATTATTAATTATATATGTTTTCAAAGTCTTAATTATCTTTACATGTTTTCGATAACAAACTTAAATTTGAACAAATTATGATTTATACCATCTAAATATTTTTATACACAGTGTTTTGACATTGTATTTGACATTTACAAAATTAGAAGTATTTTTTTTTTTAAGAATTAACAATGTTCTTCACGAAATTATCAATTATTTTTTAAAAATTATAAACGACTTTAATAATTTTTGAAAATTAATTGATAATAGTAAGAGAATAAGTAGACTTAAAAAAGAAAAATAATGGGTAGATGGTAATGTCCGAGTTGATCACCTTCTCTTGCAGCTTCTATAGTCACTATCAAATTCCCCTATTTTTGTAGCCGGATGGCAATGATGTACACTTAATAATAATAATAGCATTTGGAAGCATTCATGTTTATACTTTAATTTTTGTCACTATAATCACTAAATTTTAATTTGTGTTAAATTTCTATCATTCTTTTGATTTTTTGTCAAATTCTATTACGAAAACTGATACAATATATGCAATAATACAACCACCAAAATCACTTGATTATAGGATTTAGATTAATTTTAACTTTAAGTAATTTTAAGGCAACGTATAATGTATCGATTTTTATTAACATAATTTGATAAAAGATTAAAAGAGTGATTGAATTTTAACAAAAATCAAAATTCAATGATTGTGGTGGCAAAAATTAAAATATAATAATTAATTTATTATATAATACAAGTCGTTATATACATAATACAGTCTTTTTAGTAATAATATCTTTGTCACTATAGGATGAAAATTTTACATAGACACAAACATATTAATTTTATTTTTTTAAATAATTATATAGTCTTTTAGCTCATAATTTCATAATCACCTAAGTTTAGAATGGATTTTTTTTCATTCATAAATAAAAATAAGATGAACATTTATTTAACGGATAAGATACTCTATATTTTACTCTCTTCTTGTATTTTTTGTTTTTAAAGTTTATTTTTAAAACTCGAAACTCATAGCCTTTCAATCATAAAAGAATAATCTCTTATCGTTTAAATCGGGGATGGAGATGTTAAACAAAATTTCAAATACTTATATATTTATATATATACATATATATATATATGTGGGAGGGGGTGAAAAAAGCAAATTTTCTATTCCAAATTAATTAATTACACAAGTGTAATTCACTAGAGATCCAGGTCTAGAATCTTGTTGGAAATGGCTGCTGCAAGGGCTGAAGTGAAGCTGTGGTTTTTTGTCAAGGAATTAGCCATCTGTTCAACCAACATCTCTTGCAGCGCTGGGGCATCGATTGCTGCTGCCGCCTGCAGGCAGCTCTTCTTGGCTGTGCCACTGCACATTAACTCAGCTTGTCTGGAAGAGCTGGAGTTACTGTTAGCAGACTGATGATGATGATGCTGCTGCTGATGATGATGATGATGAAGATCAGCAGTTGAATTCTGGATGTAGATTGGAGCAGCTGCAGGGATCACAGTACAGCCTTGGTTCAGTACTCCCATGGATACCTCACTTTGGCATGGATGACTGTGGTTGTGCTCTCCTTCATAGGTGGCTACCAAGATTGAAGGATCGTGAACACTCCTTTGCACCTGAGGTATATGACACCATATGAGAAGCATATTGCACAGCTTAGGCCAATTAATCAATATAAGATTAAGCTCAAAGAGGGTTCAGTAGCTGCTTTTAATTAGTACTTGAGCTCACCTTCTTCTTCACCGGGCAGCTTGGGGCATAAGAGCACTTGTAGTAGGCTCTAGGAGATGGGTTATCTCTAGTGACTTTTTGCCCATATTTTCTCCACTGATACCCATCTCTTACCACCTGTAATTAATACAAAAACATCACAGACAGGCAGGTTCTAATTAGTATTAAGAGAGAGTTATAGATTTGGTCGTTGTAGAGGATAATGAAAACAGCTTACTAGGCTTATATCAGATGGATCAGTCTTGACACTGATCCTGGAAATATTAGTCTTTATTACATTTGGCCTCTTAGGTGAATATGAAGCATCGCTGCATGGGCTGATGATCTCGTTTTTCCCGCAAACTCCATCAGAGTTGTCGCCTAATTCAGCGGCCTTCCTCTTCTTTGATCTCCAAACAGCAGCATGTTCATCGGAGTCCCTTTGCATCAAATCCATCAACTGGCCTCGCAAGACCTTGTAGCTTTCACAGACGGAAGTTAGCGTCTCGGTTAGCTTCTTGTTCTCAGTGTTCATCCTGTTCAGCTCTTCGATCAAAGCACCCTCCTCCTGAACAAGAAGCATTGGTTATTGGTTCAGGAAGGTAGTGATTGCGATCGAGTTCCCATAAAAAATAAGCACTGTTTTAATGTCAACCGTGAAAAGAAAAAGAAAAGTGGAAAGAGAGTGGGAACAGAAGAAGAATAAGAAGAAGAAGAAAGATTTTGATACTGTTCTGTGATCAGAATGACAAGTTTGAAACGGCTCTCAAGAAATCTTTATTCAATTTTGGCAAGTTAAGTGAGACACGCAATTAAGCAATGATAATCAGGAGTCCCTTGAACTGACCTCTTTCTTCACTGTTTTTTTGCCCTCCGGGGCCACATCCATGTCCATATCCCCTTGGGACTGATAAATGATCTTCTTGTTTAAGAAAAGAAAAGCCAAATCAAAATTAAACTTCTCAAACATCGACCGATCGATCGATCATTCTAGCAGTTATAAAGTATACTATGATCAGATTAGCTACACCCAGTAGTTGCACTACTCACTTGATGATCATAATCAGGATTACGGTCGTGTTCTTGACGAGGATTAAGGTTGAGGTTGAGAGAAGTATCCACCATGGCTGAAGCCTGGTGTCACTACGCCCACTGGCTGATGCTTGCAGGGCTTTCCAATCGAGAGGTGAAATACTTATAGAAAGGGAAAGAGATGGAGAAGGAGAAGTCTAGGTCAATGGTTTTGTTGGTGGTGCGAAGGTACCAGGAAATTGAGGGTACTTATTCTTATCATCAAATTAAGGGGACAGCTTAATGGAGACGTCACTCTGCTTGACAGAAGGAAAGTCTTTATGGCGCTCTCTAGCTAGGCCTTGAAAATCTTGAATTTCAAGCTGATTTCAACAAATGTAACTGTGTCCAGATTAGAATTCGGATTGGATTTTCTTTCCTCCTTTTTTCTTTTTTTCTGTCTTAGACTGAGAGAAGCTTCTTCCCTTGACTTCACTACCACCCACGCCATCAATATACTAAACACCCATATATAATGTATTTATACAAAAAATACTACTTCAGCATCACTTAATAATATTTTTACAACTCGATGATATTTAGAGTCGATCATTATAAAATTTATCTTAAATCGAGATTTACCCCTAAATCAGCTTGAAATAACAGGGATCTAATTTAAACAGGGACAAATCCGATTATTTGAGCCGAATCTTTTATTCAGATCTGAACCCATAATTATTCAACTACTTTGATTGTTAGGTTGGTTGATTTCATCTAGTTTCTGAAATCAGTTGCGTGTCTGTCGGCACACACGGATTGGTTAAGACTTAGATGTAGTTTCCGTTCATTCAATTCATGACCCTTTGCTTAGTTCACATCTTATATAATAAAAATAATAATATAACGGGTGCAGATCAAACCCCAGTTGGTAACTAAGAAGAGTGATTAAGATTAAGATTTAATACTAATTTTGATTCCCTTCCAAGTAAAATCTTTAAAATAGATTCGACTAAACTCTGAACCTTAAAACTCGACACAAAAATGAGCGATCGCATCAAAAACCCAATAACACAACATCCAAATAATTTAATTTTTATGTATATTTTTATTTTCTTTTTGGGGGGTATCGAGGGAAGATTTCCTGACTCACATCCAAATCAGGATCAAGCCTACCTTCCAGGAACCAAACCTATATTTGGGAATTGGGAAAGGAATAGAGAGATATTTACATACATAGCAACTGTTATTTCCAGGACTCTGTATTTTTCTATGAACCTTCTACAGAAACAAATTGTTTAAGGCCAACCATACACTGCCTGCACACGGTTTTGAAAAATGTGTGCTAGCTATAGCTTCTTCTTTACAATATATATATATAATATGTATTTTTAAATAAAAAGTTAGGATTATAGACTAAAGGACCCTAGCTCGTTCAGCATGTCATAACTCTTAAGGGTGAGCATGCCGAATTGTTTAAACTTAATACATTGGACATTTTTCAAAAAACCAACCGAATCGGTGGAATAGTTGTTTAAATCGAAAAAATTAAAAAAATAACAAAGTGCAAGTTCATAAAAGTAATTAGGGGTGAATAAAATTTTGATTAAATCAAAATAATCAAATCGGACTGGCTAATTTTGGTCAAAAATGACATTTTTTTAGGCATTTCGATTGGTTCGGTTATTTTAATTTTTTTTAATAAAAAGATCGAATTAAATTAAAATAATTAAAAAAACTTAAATTTAAAAATTGAATTGAACTGAACAGGCAATTTTGATAGATGCAGTTAAATCATTTTAGTTTAACCAAAATTTTACTGGCTCCTAATAACTCTAATTTGCCCCCTGCCTCTCTGTATGTTAGGTATTATGGTTGATAATTATTTTTTTCATGGTTTATTTTTGTTACTACATAAAATGTTAATTATTTAGACACTTACTTATAAAAGTTACGAATTAATGTGTTGTGTATTTATATTTATATGATATAAAATACGATACATTAATACACAAATATCAAAAGAGTGTCTAACTAGCATTTTTTATGTGTCTATTTATACTATTATATAAGCAAACATCAACCGTTAGTATATATTTGAATCTCTGTTAATAAAAATTAAAAATTAATTGTGTTAATAAGATTTAAACGTATGATTTCTAAATAGTAATTATTTTTTATAATAATTATATCAATATATCAAAACTCATTTTTGTTTAAAACTTTATCTAAAAAATTTAAAATTTAAATAATTTCTCTCAAACACCCCAATGAATTATAATTTTCTTAAATTTTTTTATTCTTTTTTCATGTAAGTAACTAGAATCAATCCTCTAATATATACATATATATATATATATAAAATTTTTCAAAGTAGTGTAAATGATCTATGGCACACGTTTGAGAGCTTGAGATAAATTATGCGTTTTAACTATGCTTCTAGAAATGTGTAATAGATGTTTATTCGAGAAATCGGACTCTTTAAATTTTCTTAAATTTGATTTACGATAAATTTATCTATTTTTAGACGGAATATTCAAATTTTGAGATCAAAAAGTAAAATCTCTTATCTTAAGAACCCCATACGGCTCAACCTAAAATTTATGTAGGATAGGAATACTCAAACTTTAAAGTTTAGAAAGTGTGAAACCATTAATTGCAGCTTCGTTGATTATATTACAAGCCAAACAAGGATATAATATCTATATATATATATATACATACATATAGATAGATATTTAGATTCCCTTCCACACCTTACTGACAATATTTAAAGGACAAAAAAGGACACTTGCATGATACACATGTATAGAAATTTATCACAATGATGACGTATATATGGTGCAATAATTACCTCATTTTTGTACTATATACATTTTTGTTATTTATGTTATGTCACACGTTTTAATTTTATTATAAAATAAGATAGAATTAATGTCATATATATATATATATATTCTTAAGCTTGTAAATATATTTTCCCATAATGATGATAAATTGGGAGAATGTGAATTGATGTGATTTTTTTTATTTTTTACATTTAAATAAGCACAAGATAAATATTATCAAAATTTTATTTAAACACTCAAATGTGATGTTTTTAGTGATACTGTGTATCAATTAATGTGTTTTCTATTTATATTAATGAGATAAAATATATAATATATATCAATACACAAGTGTCACAATTACCCAATTTGTCAATCTTGGAGACTTCTAGATTTTCAAGGTGAGTTAGTCTTAATACATTTGTCCCCATAAATTTATTTATTTGTAGATTAAAAAGATTTAATTCACATTTTTAGCATGACATAGTTAGATTCCATTGAGTTTGTAGTGATCGAGTGAACAAAAATTTCAGTGGAAACCATAAAAATCCATGTAATTATATTCAACTACGTAAAGCTCTTGGATAGTGGTCGGGGTAAGTAATATTTTAGTTAAATTAAAATAATCGAATCGAATTAGTTAAAATTGCTGATTTGATTTGATTTAAACTGTAGGTTATTACGATTTAATTCAATTTAGTCTTCATATTGAAAAATAATTAAAATAACCGAGCTGGTCGAAATGTCAAAAACAACGATGCTTTTGCACTTCGTTATTTTGATTTTTTTTAGTTTTTTCAATTTTATTCAACCTTTTTCAATTGATTCAACTTTTTTGATTTTTTAGTTTTCAATTTGTTTTGTTTAAGAATCTATTCGATCAATTCGATTTGATTTTTTATATAAATTCAATCTATTTAGTTTGAGTAATTCGATCAGTTCGATTTGATTTTTTATATAAATTTAATCTATTTAATTTGAGTAATTCTATCAATTCAATTATTGAACCGATCTAATGTTCATCAACAAATAAAGGTGATTCATATGACTTCTTATCATGTGGCCAATTTTCATCCTCCAAATGCATGCTTGTGAAGAAAAAGCATTTAATGGGTTCATACTATTTTATCGCATCACGACTCCATAATGTCTTTACAAATAATTTTATCAATATTTCCATATCAACTCACAAATTATGCAAAACATGTTTCCATAGCTCTCTTACAAAAGTCACGAACCACAATACAATCGAGCACCTAGTGTGCCCACTATATCTTCGTCAAATAAACTAATAACTCATTAATTATACGTGAATAAAATAAAACTCGCAAGACTATCACATCGAGATAATTACTCACGAACATTTGAAAGTAGCATGAGAACTTAATATGAACCTCAATGGAGTCTAATATGACCCAAATCTATATTTTTGTCTCTATATTTTTATTTTTTATTTTGTATGTGGTCATTTGAACTTTTTATTATTTTGATTACACATATGTACTTATATTTTCGAATCAATTTAACATTTGTATAGGAGTCTAATCATTTTTTTTTTGTGTAACAATCTAAACTTTTCGTCGTTTCAATTACACTCTATATTTATATTTTCGAGTCAATTTAACATCTATACTTTGATTACACTCCTATACTTATATTTTTGAGTTAATTTAATCTATCCAATTTGATGTATAAAAAAAATTAAATTAACTCATATCACTTTATTTATTTTTTTTTTTTTGTACACATCAAAATATAAAGAGGTACAAAAGTATAATCGAAATAACAAAAAGTCTAAATCGTCACATAAAAAGATTAAAGTACAAAAATTAAATTAAGTTAAAAATACATCTTAAAGTGTGTAATTGAAATAGCAAAGGATTTGAGTGTGTAATTCACTACCAACAAGCTACCAAAAATGGTGGTTAAGTTTGTAACCGTAACAACCAATTGAGATGAAAGCCGTACTGATGAGGAAGTGAGAGACAGTACATAAAATATCATCAAATGGGTGGGACCAGCACACGCACCCACAAGGGAATCGAGATATTATCTCTCAAGTCAATTTCTAATAATATTAATAATAATAATAATAAAGATAAAAGGAGAAAAATGTGTGCTGGCGGTGATGTCTGAAGCCTTGCGTCGTCGTCTCCACATCATAATTTCTCTACCACTCAAAATTCAAATTTAATTGTAATTACAACATATATCTACAGTCAATGGTGGAGTCAGGATGATGGTATTATTTAAATGTCTTTCATTTTTTTTATTTTATATTAGATGATATAATAATAATAATTCATATAACATTATTAAGGGGTCCAAAGCAATTTTAGAAGTTGGGGGGGCCCTGTCTACAATTAAAAATTTATTAAATTTTATTCGTAACTCATCTTTTCATTAGAATATAAATTTATTTAAATATTTTTTTTATATATTTATAAATGAGTGTTAATTTAAAAATTGATAATAATAAGGGGTGAATCGGGGGAGGCACGGGCTATAACCCATGCTAGCCTCAGTCCTTCAAATCTAGGGTAAGCTCTTCTACTATCCGTCTTTGGTAGCAACTACATATAATATATATTATTATAAGTAATATTTTAATTTATTTTTTTTGTGAATTTTTCCAACTTAGATTTTCTATGCAATTTCTAATAATAATAATAATAATATACTAAAGATAAAACGGAGAAACGTGTGTGGTGGTGCTGGATGACGTAATGAAGCCCTGCGTCATCACGTATTCGTCATGATCTCTTTCTTAGAGTGTGATCATTAATTATTTGATGGTCGGCTTGTTGAATCACAAGGATTGGTGTCGTGTCGTGTCTGGATGCATGCGTTCCATTACATTTTCCCTCCACTTTCTCTCTTACCAAACCCAGTCGATTCTTCTCCCGGCATATTATTAAAAGCCGGACGGAAAAACTGCTCGGTCTTGTGAAAGAAAATTTGCTTTTAAAAGTCGGCCAAGCTGTTTGAACTATTTAACACATATGATACACGCACCGTCGTTCTAGCGTTTTTAATTTTTTTTTTTTATTTTTAAAATACTAAAAAATATTTTTAAGTCATTTTTGTAATTTTAAAAAAACATTTGTGACAATTTTGTAATATTAAAAAAATATTGATGATGAATTTTTTTTATCTTTAACTCAAAATTTTTAATTTTTTTTATAGAATTTGATTTTAGAATTTGTTTGAATTCATAATGGAATTTATATTTATTTTTAAATTAAATAATTATTTTTTATATTTATAAAAAGATCCCTATATTTTTTTTTATCTCCGCATTTTCTCACATTTCTATTTCTTACTTTTTTTTTAAAACTAGTGGTGAACCCGTGTATTACACGGAAGAATTTAATTTAAAAATAAAAAATAAAATTATTATTTTAAATAATTTTAACATAATTGATAATTATAATTTTTTTTGTAATCTTCAATTATTTATTAAAATTTAAATTTAATTAAATATTCGCTATTCAATATGCTAATGAAGAACACTTTTAATTCAATGTGCTAAAAAATAATTAACACATTAAGTAGGTCATTTGAAAAAATACTTATAAATTTTTTTTATTCATTATATTATATTTATTTATAGAAATACATGAAAATCTAGAATTCATGTAGCCAACCCCACGTAGTGGGATAAAGGCTAGATATGTTGTTGTTGTTGTATTATATTATATTTATTTATAAATAAATATTATAAAATCTATAATATATTCACTAAAAGACTTTCGTTATTTTCTATTTATTATATTATAATTATAAATATAAATTAAAATTCTTAAATATGAGTAAGAATAAAATTTTTTAATAATAACAAAATTTTAAAAATAAGAATTTTGATTTCTTCCATAGTCTTAAAAATGTGATACCTTAAATATTAATTAGCATTGAAAAAGCTTAGCATTTGACAACCTTAAATGATTTTTTATGAATTTGTTAAAATATCACATTTTCAAGACTATAATATAATTATTAGAGTAATTAATAATTAATTAATCACTATCTTTGATTTAATGCAAGTTTTTTAGGAAAAAAATTCACCATTGATTAACACTTGGCAAAATACTTTGTTTGACTATCATATTTTAATATTATATAAATATATATAGAATAAAGTCATAAAGATAATATTTTAAATAAATAGACAATTTTTTATAATTTAATTAATAGTTTAAGTTGTCTATTAGTATTTCTCATAAAACCCATGAAAATTTTAATTCAAATTTTAGAGGTAAAAAATAGTTTGGTAGATTTTTGGAGGGAACAAAAATTTACAAACTATTCTACTTTAATATAATATATTATATATTATTAGATTATACAAAGATAATATAATGTAATAAATATTAATTACAAATCATTAATGCAAGTTTTGAGAGGAAATTTCTTTTTTCAATTATATCCTACTTTTATATATAAAAAGATTAGATTATACAAATATAAGATTTTATTTAATAAATAATTTTTCATAACTTAGTTAATACTTTAAGTGTCTATTCATATTTCTCATAAATAATATTTATTTTTGATTGATTGACGGATTAATTGATGAGAAGATCTAACAAAAAGTATTTATTTTTTATTAATTAATAGCATTGAAAAATTCATGCAATTTTAATACAAATTTTAGATGTAAAAAATAGTTTGACAAATTTTTAGAGGGAAGAAATATTTGCATACTATTTTACTATATATTATACTATTCTACTATAATATATAATATTTATATTATATTATATAAACATAGAATTTTATATAAATAAATAATTTTCTGTGACTTAATTAATAATTTAAGTATCTATTCATATTCCTCATAAATAGTATTTATTTTTGATTGATTGATGGATTAATTAAATATTTAATATTCACAAAATAATGTATTGAAAAACTCATGATTAGCATTGAAAAACTCGTGTATTTAAAATTTATTATTAATTTTACAATAATTAGTACATATTATTTCAAAACAATTGAAAGATTTAAATTATTAATGCAAATTATAAAATGTAAATTATTAATGTAATAAGTACTAAATGCAAATCATTAATGCAAATTTTAGGGAGAAATTTTATTACTACTTATTATTTCCAAATAATTGAAAGATTTAAATTATTAATGCAAATTATTAATGTAATAAATATTAATTATAAATCATTAATATAAGTTTTGAAGGAAATTTCTTTTTTCAAAACTATCCTACTTTTATATAAATAAAGATGATGTTTCTCCATTTTCATTTTATATCATATTCGTTTCAAAGAGGTGATATTTTATATCTTAGCAGCCACATCGATAACTTCTTCGATCAGCTTCTTGTTTATTGTTGTTTCAACTAATTTCTTTTCTAGTCTATTATATTACTACTCCGGTATTACGTTGGTTCAACCATTTCTTTGACCCACGATCCAATTACTAAACCATAATTTGATGTTTGATCTAATTTTAAAAATATTAATTATTATTATCATTATTAATTCTAGGTACTTATCTTGTTTTTTTTCCTGGTAAATCCAAAACTGAAACCCAATTGAAATATCTCAATTAATAATTATAATCATGAATCACCCAGCTAGAAAAATTGTCTTAGATTTATTATTAGCTAACTATTCCCCATTTTTCTTCCATAGTAATTCAAAATTTTCAAAACTATGAAAAGATATTTTTGTTTTAATCCTCTTATACTTTCCATTATTGGTGACTCGATGTTACCAAAGATAACCAACAAACTCCATCAATGTCTCTTTAAAGGTGAGGTGAGCCGGGATTTTCTAAAGTTATATATCTCTAAGATTTTTAGGCTCGATTATCTTGATATTGGCAAAGAATTATTTTTTCATCGAGATAGAACAATAAGTCTTTCTTAGCTAAGAGTTGATTCTTTCTCTAGAATTGATATTAAGAATTGAATCCCGCCGACGTATATCTTGGATAAGAGAATGTTTGGTAACGTTATATCATTTGAAATAATTATATGATATAGCCGGTCGGTTGCAATTTATTGCTTTAAGGGATAATTTGGTAATTTGACTCTTTTAGGTATACGTTTGTCACGAGTCGCGTAATCTCTTTTGACTTCTCCTCCTATTATTGATGGGTTTTGCGAGTACGATAGAAAAATAAAGATATATAAAGTAAAATCATAAATTAAAAATAAACCCCAAAAGTTTTTAAAGACCAAAAACTTTAAATTGAGGACAAAAACACATAATTAAACGTCACTAGTTGGGGATGCAAATGGCGACACAACGGCACCACTGGTCCGTCCTCGAGTGAGACATAGACTAACGTGTTTCATGCAAAAGCCAAGAATGATTATTGCAATTGCCTTTGGAACCTATCCAACTTGGAAGGTGCTTTCATTAATTTTGGACGAATGATTCCCACCACTCCCAACCCAATTAGTTTTTTTAAAACGTTGGTCCTCTCTTGCATATGTTTTATTTTTGAGTAATTATTTTTCGAGTCACTAGTTCAAAATAATAATTATTTTTCAATTATTAGTAATTATTTTGAAAAAGTCGTCATTTCTTACCCATGTTTATATAATCAATCTTTTAACGAGCGAACATGATCCTCGATGAGATTGTCTTTGACAATTACTGACTTATTCCTAACAATGGTCAACATGTTTGGGGTGTAGACAATATCCTAGATCATTCATTTTGATTTGCAACAAAGTGGGAATCGACAAATGCCCACTTGCAAGAACACAATTGTGGAATAAACCCAAAAATAGATATACAAAAAAAGAATGAAAATATTATATTAGATGAATGTGAAGTGGAGTTTTAAGTCTTAAGGTATAGTTAGGTGGTGTACAAAAAAAAAAAAAAAAAAAAATTCAATAACTAATCATTCCTATTGACCATGCCATGCCACATGCCACTAGTGATAACTTTTCTTTTGAATGGATGGACCAACTATTTTTGAATGACTTTTTAAATTGCCTAGAAAAATAGATTTTTCTCAATCGTCGGTGATTTTATAAAACAAAATATTAATACAATTGTACCTTAAAGTCACAACTTATAATTTTTGATCAATTTAAAAATAAGAATAGAGCATCATACCCAATGTTAGGTAGGCATATTATTATAATAACGTGATATCATAATTATAATTGAATATTAAAAAATTATATATAAATACATAAAACAATTAAAGGGCACCACGTGAAAAGAAAAGACGTTGGAAGTAGACTAAGGGAATGAAGCCAAAACCCTTTCTTTTTTTTCTCCACGAGCTTGAGCACATGGAGAGTTTTTGAGTTGTGATTTGCCAAATGACTTCACACTTTCTTCCTAATTGTTATATTAGTTTACTCTAATTAAATAATTATTCCAATAATTGGTTTTGTGACAAGAGGTTAGATTTTTTTATGTTTATTTAGTATATATGTGTAGTTTATGGTATAATCACAATCACAAGTGACTATTAATACACACATGAAAAACCCACCCACCCACCCATATCATGGTGGGTATGACTCGAGATGGGTGAGCGTAACTCACGTACTGTAAATGAGATTTAAATTTATACAAAATAATTTTAAAATTATGATAAGGATCAATTTAAACAATTTCAGAGAAAACGTGTTAAAGTAATCTCTATTCAACTTAATTTATCACGCGACTTCTTGATTCTCGCTTTCTACGAAAGAAAGTATAAAATAATATTCTCTAAAAGAATAAAAGTCATTTGAGTGTTTTTTAATAAATTATAATATTTAATAGCTTTCCAAAAGTCATCTTAAAATAGGGGTGGAGTCAATGTTTAATGATGTAATATGGGATGACGGGGCACGCGTCAGTGGGGTGACGCAAGCAATGAGGCTGATACCGGGTCCGCGCTGATGTCATGAAACTGACGTAATGCTGGGGTCCTGTTGTCCTCAAAGGACGAGACGTTGCTTCTGGTGGTAGACAGACTCCGTCAAGGGTCCAGTCCCAAATGAGAAAACAAAATTCAATTATTCATTTGTAGGATTCTCTTTATTCAAACTTTCAAAATTGTTCAATATAACCTTTCTTTTTAGTTTATATGTACGGTTTTTATCCAAATATTGTAACAATATTGGTATTTTGATGTACAAAAACATTAAAATTGTGCATTTTTTTATGTTTTCAAAAGGTTTGTTATTTCGAAATATCAAGAAATATTAGAAAAATATTTGTAGGTTGTTTCTTCCTGATAAAAAGAGAACGATCGAAGGCGGGGCGCAGGTTCCGACAATGAGTTTGTCCGGGGTGACTGACACCTGCAAGCACTCCGACAATCGAGTGAGTAAGAGAGTAAGGAGAGGACAATGTATCAGTAGATAAAAGATTAGAATATACCTTGACTCTGAAGAGAGCTGATTGATATAGGAGGGTGAGATGTCCTCCTGTATGCATGCGTCGTGTGTTTGCAGTGATGAGACTGACTATCTAGCGTCGGTGGAGATTCCTAGGTGGTAGCATGGTGGTGATGGGACCCTCATTAATGTGGATGAGATCCGTCATTAATGAGAACAGGATTTGGGACTGTCGGATGCTTGAATAACGAGCGTTTGAGTTAGAAAATGGAAGCCTGGGTAGTTTTTGTGGCACGTGCTAGTTTTGGAGGGCTGGATGTCTGATTTGAGGCACAACTTTGGAGTTGGGCCTAGATAGACTCGAGGTCCGGCATTCCTATCTGATACAAGACACGACTTAAGAACAGAAGTTTGACCGAGGCAAGCTCGATGTCCTGTGACGGATCGTATCGACCTAGGTCAGAAGCATTGCAAACATGGACCAAGACGGGCTCGAGGTCTTGTGACGGACCACATCAATCTAGGTCCGGAGCATTGCAAATGGGGGACCGAGGCGGGCTCGAGATTTTGTGATGGACTGCGTCAACCTAGGTCCAGATCACTGCTAAGGGAGGACCGAGGCGGGCTCGAGGTCCTGTGACGAACTGCGTCAACCTAGGTCCGGAGCACTACAAACGTGGGACCGAGACAAGCTCAAGGTCCTATGACCGATTGCATCGACCTAGGTCCGAAGCACTGCAAAGGGAGGACCGAGGTGGACTCGAGGTCCTATGACGAACTGCATCAACCTAGGTCCTGAGCACTGCAAATGGCGAACCGAGGCGGGCTCGAGGTCCTGTGACGGACCGCGTCGACCTAGGTCCGGAGCACTACAAAGAGAGGACCGAGGTGGGCTCGAGATCCTGTGACGAACTGCATCGACCTAGGTCCGAAGCACTACTAAGGGAGGATCGAGGCGGGCTCGAGGTCCTGTGACGGACCGTGTCGACCTAGGTCTGGAGCACTACAAAGGGAGGACCAAGGTGGGCTCGAGGTCCTGTGATGGACCGCGTCGACCTAGGTCCAGAGCACTACTAAAGGAGGACAGGGGCGGGCTTGAGGTCTTATGACGGATCCCGTCGACCTAGGTACGGAGCACTACAAACGAGGGACCGAGGCGAGCTCGAAGTATTGTGACAGACTGCATCGACCTAGGTCCCGAGCATTTCAAACGGATGACTGAGGCAGGCTCGAGGTCTTGTGACGGACCGTGTCGACCTAGGTTCAGAGCATTGCAAAGGGAGGATCGAGGCGGGTTCTGTAATACCCAGGAAATCTTTAAGGGTATAAATGGTATTTTAATGAATGGTATAAGTGGAATTTTCAAAAGAATAAGGCCGTAGGGTATACTATCGCAGTTTTAAGCGACCGAATCAACCGAAAATGGTACCTCGGACCCTAGATAGCTAAGGAAAGTGGGGTAGTACCAACAAATGATTCAAGGCATAATTTTAGGTATCAAAAGAAATTGGATCGAGAACAGTTTTCGATACACCTGTTGACTAGGCTGAGAAAATTGAATCAACATAGGAAACCTCCGAAGGGTCAATGAAATGTGCCGAGGACCAATATTTTACGTGTAGAACAACCCTTGAGTGAATTCGGGTTGAAACGAAGGGATTTAGAGTCAAAACAATCAGTCGGGACTAAGTGTAATTTTCTAAATTTACTCGAGGATGGTTAAAAGGATAGTTTTTCTGGAATTTCGAGGATGAAATAAAGTGTACAAAATTTATGGGTTTTAGTGGTATTGTCAGAAAGATTAGGGGTATTATGGAAAGGGCTAAAATGAGATTGGAAGAAATTATGGGGCAAAGTGTAATAAATGGAAAATGTAGTGTGAACGCATAAGGAAGTCGGCTACCGCTTTCCACCGCACATGGCCGTCGTTTTTGGTGATGGGATGGCCAAGGGAGACCTATGGGAGGTCGTATACGACGGGGGCTTGCTTGATGGCCAAGACTTAGCCAAATAGTGGCCGAAATTTTGCTATAAAATGAGCGAGGGTTCGGCCGAAACTTAGCACACAAATTGGCTGTGTTTTGGTGTGATTTTGAGATAGTGGCTAAGGGGCTTTTGATCCTTGCATCAAGGATTAGGATTCTAGAGCATTTGGGGGCATTTGGATTCGGTTTGGAAGTTGTTCGAGCATTGCCGAAAAACGCGAGGAGATTCGCCTCCGCCAACCTGCAACTGCCCGTTAGGGGCTCTTTTCGATGGTCTTTCGACCAGCAACCAGTGCCAACGCAATTGACTTGTTGAGGGCTTCAAAGGGGTACCCTTAGTTTGGCCATCGGATGAGTCTTCGATTGCTTGAAACGAGGAAGATGGTGGCGCGTGAAGGCGCTTGACACTAGAGCTGGCAATTTTGGACACGACCCGATTACACGACACGACACGACACGGAGTTAAGCGGGTTAGGGTTGGGCTTAATCGGGTTCGGGTCATAAACGGGTCAACCCGTTTATGACACGATTATTTTCGTGTCTTAGGCGGGTCAACCCGTCTAACCCGTTTAGACACGAAATGACACGTTTAATTAAACGTGTTAACGGGTTGACCCGAACACGTTAACACGATTATATACGAAATGACACGTTTAATTAAAAGGGTTAGTGGGTTGATCTGAACACGTTAACACGATTATACACGAAATAACACGTTTAAAACTAAATAACACGTTTAACAGGTGACACAACATGACCCGTTTAAATTAAACGGGTTAAACAGGTTAACAGGTGACACGACACGATACGACACGTTTAGTTAAACGGGTTAAACGGGTCGTGTCGTGTTACACGTTTAATAAACGTGTCGTGTTCGGGTTTAAGGAATTTGACACGATTATTAAACGGGTCGTGTTCGGGTTAACCTGACACGTGTTATACGTGTGTCTCGACACGACACGATTACGACCCGCCAACACGAATTGCCACCCCTACTTGACACAAGGGTATTTCTAGTATTTCACTTTAGTATTTTTCTAAATTTATTTTAGGTATTATCATGTTGAAAAATTGGGAAAAAGTTTGAGAAGATAATTATTTATGAATTATCGAGGTAAAAATTAGGAGAAAAATAGAGGAAATTATGAAAAATTGAGGAAAAATGATTTTTGATACTCTTTAATTAAATATAGTGTTTAGAGAGTGTCGTGGCTCGAGATTGAGTATAAGTACGAGTGTTTGTGATTTGGCATGCAAACCGAAGTCGTGTACAATGATCGAGGCATTCCGAATACGTTTGAGGTGAGTGTTCTACCAAAAAACTTGATTTTAACTCGTGAGTAGTTTACCTAAAACTTGATTTACTATGGGTGCTTCTACCCTAAAAACTTGGTGTTTGTTCTATCTAAATGTGTTGTGATTTCATGAAAAATGGTTTTGTTGTATGCAAACGATAACCGGTAACGGTTGGTTTTATGAGGAAGATTCATCACTAAACGTTTTGTACTGGTGCATTGCATTTTATAAAATGTTATTTGCATGATCCATTAAGTTGTGAAATGTGGTATAGTCATGCGTTTTGTGTTGTTCATATGGAATGTCAGCCTAAAATGATGTCTGGATAGTGTAGCCATAATTCTCCAAGGGTATTGATGGAATAATAAGGGTATCTTGTGCTGGTATGCATGTCGAGATAGCCACCTTGGTTTTCGTGTCGGGCCGTTTGGTCAAGGAAGTTACACTAGGATGATTAGGTGGTCTATATGGGATTTGAGTTAAGATTGGGTAGTGGTTCCTGGACGCTTTTGAGTGGGAACGTAATCCCTGACGTAAATGTGGTAAGCCGGGTTCTTGCGTTGATGTAACCCTCCTAGGCCGAGAGTGGTAACGATTGTTCCCGAAATGCTGGGAAGATGTCTTGACCTTGCCCCTCTTAAGCTAGAACTGCGTCGTGTCGATGTGTCGGTATGGTGGCATGGCTTTTAGAGAGATTGCTCTTTCCTCGTGACAGGGTTAAGCGCTGTGAGATTCTCTTGGGTTAGGGCTTGCCAGGTTGTGTTGGTTCATTTCATGTCTTGCATTCATTCATGAAAACGTATTTTTAAACTCTCATTTAGATGACTCACCATCTAATATAGATTATGTCCCTGGAATATTCAAATGTTCCAAGTGAAGGCAACAGTGCGAAAGGAAAATGGATTGCTGAGAAGTGACGGCGATTAGTGGATAGTTTATAGTATGTCGTTTTCAATTATGCGATTTATTTTGATGACGTCATGTAAACGTTGGTCTGACCTTATGATATAAATAAAGTGGGTTCGGTTATGATTTATTAAGATTTCGATCTAGCTTTCGTATTTGAGGTGATTTACCTGTCTTAGTTTATTAATGATTTTAAGTTGATATTCTGAGAATGTGTAACGAGATCTTCGGGGAACGATTTTTGTGTTGAGTTTTAGTATTTGAAAAAAATATATCCCCGGAATCTTGTGTTACCTAATGCCCTGGGAAAGCGGTGTAATACCCGAGAATTTCAAAATGACTCAAGAGAAATTTTCTTGGGGCAAAAGTGAAATTTCAGATAAATTGAGGGTATAAGGGTAATTTATTACCATATGAATGACCAAATCGACTACAAGGAGTGCACTGGAGCCTAGATGCCAAAAAAAAATAATGTGGCATTAACGAGCGTCCCGAGATAAGATTTATGGTATCAAAAGAAATTAGATTGGGAACAATTTTTGGTACAACTAAAATGTAGCTGCAAAATCGAATCTTTATAGCAGACTTTCGAGAAGTCAACGGAAGCTTGAGGGGGCTTCGGTTTTTCATAAGAAACAACCCTTCAGTGGTTTTAAGAAGAAATGAATGGGTTTAGGGCCAAAATGAATATTCGGGCATAAGTGCAGTTTTTTGAAATTTCCACAGGGAGGTCAAAACGATATTTTTTTGGAATCTTCAGGCCTTAAATGGATGTTTTAGGACTTGAGGGTCTTAAATGCAATTATGGAAAGCTCAGGGGTTAAGTGAAATGGGCCAAAGTGAGAATAGCCAAAATTAGAGGGGCTAAAGTGCAAAAAAAATAAAAATCTTGGCCATGGAATCCGACCAGGCCACGAGGGGTCGCCGAAAGCCACTAAGCTAGTACAAGGGGTGGTCGGGGATCACGTGGGTGTGATCATCAGCCGACCAAGGACCACCGTGGGGGCTAAAAATTGAAGAAAAAGCCAACCAGAAAGCTGGTCGAATTGTCACATCTTGCAACTCGATTTCTTGGTCGGCAAGGGTTGCTTCTAGGACGATCTAAGGAATGTGGAGACTCTTAAGGCAATGGGTCAAGTGGCCAAAGGGGTTTCGAGGCTTGGGTTTTGCTATAAATAACAATGGCATGGTCAAAAGTTTGAAAGAAAATGGGAGCTTCAAATTGAGGCCAAAATGAATGAATTGAGGCTAAAAAATAAGGGGCTTTTGCTCCCTAGGTCAAGAGGATTCTTCCTGGTAAATTTGAAGGATTTTGGTGGCTGTTTGAAGAGTGTCGAGGGTTGCCGGATGTGGGAGGCGGACGGTCGATCTAAGGGTTTGGTCGGTCGTTTGGACGTCTTCTAGTGATCTTTTCGAGGCACAAGTAGCACCATGAGGATCGACTAATCAAGAGGAAGAAGATGGTACAAAGATCCAGCATCGTCAACATCGTCGTCGTCGAAGAAGACAACCGGCGTGTGCCGATCACACGCTGGCCTTCACATGCCACCAGTCGCCCTAGGCGCGTGTGGGCGCATGGGGCATCCGAAAAATCTGAAAAACAAAATACCTAAAAAAATCAAGAAAAATGTTTTATCGAGGTTTGTGCAAAAATATTTGGGTTTGGTATTTCGATGTCTCAGTTTTTGCACCAAATAGCCTCATTTTGCGTGAAACACAACATCCGGGTAAGTTCAATAATTTTCTTTTGAAGTTCATTGGATATTATGAATCGTTGTGGAATTAATTTGAGAAAGTAGTCTCAATGGTATTTATTCGGATTTTTAGAAGGCAAAATGGAAAAAAATAAAGGAAAATATCTAGAAATTAGGGATTTGAGATATTTAGTGATTAAATATATTTTTTATGATTTATGTGCTCAAGGAAAAGTGATTGGTGTAACTTTCAAGAGTTGGCAAGAAAATCGAGGTGGGGCACGCATATCGAGGCGATGCACGCTTTGCGAGAAATTTGAGTTTATCTCTAAAGGTGAGTTATCCTATCCTATATGATATGATTTTTTATTATACATGATATTTATGAAATATATGATTGCTTATATATGCATGATATTTATGAAAGATATGATTCATTTTGTCTTATTGCATGGAAAATCGTGATATTTATATGGCACGATATTATTGTCATATCGATATTTGTGCATGGGATTGGGATGCCACCCTAAAAGTGTAGCCGTAATTTTTCAAGAGCAATTGATAGAACAACGTTAGGCTTATCCTGCAGAGGTTCGGGATTCTGCTTAGGGTTCCGTGTCAGGCTGGGCCTGAAAAGTTATACTAGGGTAAATGATTGTTCATATATTTGTATCATGCATTCACGTATCATGTTTTTAAATCCTTACTAGAAGATTCATCTTCTAATCGAGTTATGCCCCTAAAACATTCAAATGTTCAAATTAGGACTTGCAGATATGGCAATGAGATGATTGAGACATAACGACACGTGATGACGTGGTCGATGGGTTTGGCGAGTTGTCCTGGTATTTGCTTCCTCATGAGGATTCATGATATATTATTATATTAATGATCATGTATAATTGTTATGGTTTAATGTACTTTTGAAGTATCATTAGATTGTATCATTTAAGGTATTTAGTTGTCATCGCTTGATGATGAGTCTCCATGTAATTAAGTATTTGAAGATATAATTGTATGGATTCTTATTTTATGATTAAAGTGGATTTCGATTCTGTACCATATCAAATTTCGATTTTAGCTTCCGCATTTATTATGATTACCTATATTAGCTTATTGATTCTTATTTAGTATGCTGGGAAGGTAAAACGCGATTGTCGGGAAATGGTTTATATTGAAAAAATATATATATATTTTCAAAATTCCTAAGTTATTTAACGTTCGGAAAAGAGGAGCATTACAAGCGGGGTGTTATAGGCTCGAGGTCCTATGACAAACCGCATCGACCTAGGTTCAGAGCACTGCTAAGGGAAGATCGAGGCGGGCTTGAGGTCTTGTTAATACTTGAATTGAATGAATTAAGAGTAATAAAATGAAAAATTCTTGGGTACCTTATATTTAACGAGTCGAGTCAGTCCGATGTGACCCAAGATTTGTTTATGCTATGCCTATTTGATACAAGGCTATCTTCAAGGAGAGTGGCCAAGGTTACTCAAGGCCGGGGCTAGACCGAGGAAGCTCAAGGTCTGCCAATGCCTGTTTGATACAAGGCTATCTTCAGGGAGAGTGAACGAGGTTACTCGAGGCCAGGGCTAGATCGAGAAAGCTCGAGGTCTGCCAATGCCTATTCATGGATTTGGGTTTGGTCTCTAGTTTCTTGGATAAGGTTAAGGTCAGCTCGTTGTTCTTTGTCGTTGGTGTCTTCACGAAAATGTTGTCGCCTGGGGCTAAGTTCTTCAATCTCTACAAGGATCATGACCTCTAACTCATAAGTGAGTCGAAATGGTGTTTCCATGGTCGAGGTTTGAGTTGTGGTGTGGTACGATCACAGCACCATGGGGAGTTCTTTTGGCCATGCGCCATTGGCGCCATCGAGTCATTTTTTTAAACCAGTTAAGATGGCTTTGTTTGTGGCTTTTGCTTAGCTGTTGGGCAAAGGGTGTTCGACTGAGGTGAAGACTTGGTGGATGTCAAGCTCCTAACAGAAGTCCTGAAGCTTGCTGTTTGTTTCTGGCTAACTTAATGACTTGGTTTTGAGGTTGTTGGACAGTCTGGAGAAGGACCTCCATGACAACTGAATTTTGCGGGAAGTAGTTGGTGTCGTTTGGCTCCTAGGCAGGGGCGCTTCTAGTTTGCACCATGGTAAAGTGAGGAGGTTGGGTCGAGAGGCTCTTGTGAGATTATGGGGTAGGTAAGTTTTACCGAGCCCCACGGTAGGCACCAAATGTTCTTTCCTGACCAAGAGAGGACGATCGAAGGCGAGGCGCGGGCTCTGGTGACAGGTCCGTCCAAGGGGCGACTAGCACCTGCAAGCACTCCGACAGTCGAGTGAGTAAAAGAGTAAGGAAATACAGTGTATCAGTAGATCAGAGATCAAAACATACATTGACTTTGAAGAGAGTTGGTTGATATAGGAGGAGAAAATGTCCTCCTACATGCGTCATGCATTTGCAAGTGATGAGACTGGCTATTTGGCGTCGGTAAAGGTTCTCAGGTGGTAGCATGGTGGCGACGGGACCCTCATTAATATGGATATGATCTATCATTAATCAGGACAGGATCTGGGGCTGCCATGCAGATATCAGTGGGATTGCAATGATGCTGTGGCAGGCTGACGCTGGGCCAAGGTTGGGTCCAAAAGGAGGACCAAGGTTGGGCCAAGATTGGGCCCGGACGGTCCATATGTTATTTCTATAATCTTAGAAACGTTTTCAGTCTTAGTTTATAATATTAAAAATACATTGTTATTTCATGACTACATTAAAGATAAAAGTAATTACGTTTGTGTTATCTCGACAATCACATTAGAGATAAAAGTAACTTATGTTTACATTTACTTGAATAGACAATAGAATTTATGTTTATATTTAATTAAATAATTATTTTTGATATTAAATATTATATTTACAAAATACCCCTATATTTTTTTATTTACACATTTTTTCACATTTTTTATTTCTACTCTTTTAAAAAATGTCACTTCTCTATTTACGTTTCATATCATATTCGTTTTTTATTTTTGTTTTCGTGCAACTTAGACGGACACATGTCTACTTAACACAAGTTTTGGCATCGCCTTGTTTCCTGGGCCACACTTGGCCTAAGCTTTTTTAATCGACCTGAAGATATATAAATCCTGCACAAGATTGGTTTTGCCAAGTCAATTGAGATTTTCTCCTCTAATTAAACAATGAAATTAAGTTATTCTAGAATTTATCCCCTTTTTTTTTTCGTTTTTGTAGTGTTCAGTTAGCCAATTCAAAGCACAAGGTATTTGAGCCATATTTTGTTGAGTTTTCTAACAAATAGATTGGTGGTTAAATCCTTGCATCATCAAGTTTGGTTTACATCGGTGTGAAGAAGTTTGTTTTTTTTTTCTTTTTCTTTTTTGTGCATGTGGAAAAATAAGAATTAAAACAAAAAAAAAAAGACGAAAAGAACGTGACGAAGATTGTTAAGGAAACGTTTAGAATTTAGGGTTTAGATTTTAAGATAATTTCCCATCAAATGTGCAATGTGTCATTATTTTAATATTTTTATTTCAACTGCTAGATTTCTTAAAACCAATTTTAATTTGTGTAATAATTATTAGTCTAATTTAAATGTATATTTTTAATTTTAATTGTCAATTTCATGTGTTTTTGTGCCTTTGTTGTCTATTCTTTAATTCAATAAAAAAGTCAATTTTTATTAAAATTTTATTCAATTATGCAATTTATTAAAATGATTACGGATACAAATTAGGGATATGATTAATTAATTTCTTACTGATGCAATTATAAAAATCTATAATCGTGCAATTATAGTTATGAACACGATTACGAATGTAAAATTACAATTACGATTATGATTATCTTAAAATCATAATCAAACTCATCCATACTCATCTCTAATTAAAATTAAGGTTTTTAACATTATTTATTTAATTACTTATTATTTACTTAAATATTTTTGTATTACTTTCATTCTCCAACAAAATTAACCACACTGCAATGAGTTAACCCTCCTAGGGTTAATTTAACCACACCGAAGTTCTCTACTTACCTCGTTAGATTAACATACCTTTCATGTATGGTTACTTCTTAACATTTGAAGTTTCTCACTTGGGCTTTGGAATTTGAGCTCCTTTAATATATATTCGGATCTTGCGTAAAGTTACATGTTAGTTGGACCAAAGTTAAATTTTATTGGGCTTAAATTCTTAATTTGGGTTTCATCCTCCAACAAAATTAACTCAACTACAATGAATTAAACCTCCTAGGGTTAATCTAACTGCACTTACCTCTTTATCTTACCACACCCCTTCACATATGGTTACTTCCCAACCTTCCATTTCTCACTTGGGATTTGGAATTTAGGCTTCATTAATATACATTTGGATCTCACATAAAAGTACGAGTTAATTGGATCAAAGTTAAATTTTATTGAGTCTAGATTCTTAATTTGGGCTTCATCCTCGGACAAAATTAATCCAACTACAATGAGTTAATCTTTCTAGGGTTAATCTAACTACACTGAGATTCTCTACTTATCTTTTTAGGTTAACACATCATTTTATGTATGATTACTTCCCAATCTTTGGTTTCTCACTTAGGTTTTGGAATTTGGACTCCATTAATATACATTCGGATATCCAATAAAGTAATATGTTAGTTGAATTAAAGTTAAATTTTATTGGGCTTAGATTCTTAATTTGGGCTTCATTCTCAAACAAAATTAACCCAACTACAATGAATTAACCCTCCTAGGGTTAATCTAACTATTCTCTACTTACCTCCTTAGGTTAACACACCCCTTCATATATGGTTACTTCCCAATTTTTTGTTTCTCAGTTGGGTTTTGGAATTTGGGCTCCATTAGTATACATTTGAATCTCACTTAAAGCTACATGTTACTTGAACCAAAGTTAAATTTTATTGGGCCTAGATTCTTAATTTGGGCTTCATTAATTATACATTTGGATCTTTCATAAGTCTAACTTGACCCAACTCATTCTGCAACTAAGTCTATGTTTAATTCATATAAATCACTTAAAATTATTGTGTCATCTAAATAATTATGACATAATAAATCTATCTTATTTTTAGATAATATTTATTTATTACACCTTATTTTTAGTTATAAAACATCCTTTTTTGTGCCTATTCTTCTCATTTTCAATACTTATTTTTATTTGGCCAAACTTTTATTTCTTTCATGTATTTTCATATTTTTTTTGTGTGTGCATTCAAGCTTTTCATTATTTCAATTACATTCTTAAACTTATATTTTTAAATCAATTTAATCCTTATATTTTGATCTTTTTTTGTGTGACAATTCGAACTTTTTATTATTTCGATTATACCCTGAACCTATATTTTTGAGTCAATTTAGCAATAGTAATTTAATATGAACAGAGTGTAACGTGTATTTTATCATTTCATTTTTTTTTCACACATTAAAGTATAAAAATTAAATTAACTTAAAAATACATATATATGAGTATAATTAAAACAATGAAAAATTTGACTCGCCAAAAGTAAAAAATATCAAAGTATAGAGATTAAATTGATTTGAAAATCAAGTTTAGGGGTGTAATCGAAACAACGAAAAATTTGAATAATTATATGAGAAAAATATGAAAGTATAAAGATAAAAATATGAATTTAGCCATTTTTATTTCATTTAAACAAATAAATGTATGAACATATCAAAAAGAATGTTTTTAAGAATTAATTAATTTTCAAAACGTTACCAATTTAGAATCCCATGCATATTCAATAAAAAAAAAAAAAATCCAAGAAGAAGAAACAAGAAAAGTGAGAGAGAGGGAAAAAAAAGAAAAAAAGCGATAGCACTAGCAAGCCAGTCTTGGAACCTCAATTGCTCGTCAAGGTCCTGAGTTGTACAAAAGAAAAGAAAAAAAAAAATACAACTAACCATGGTTGGGTTTATCTGACAAATGATCTTCGCATGAGTCCCCCTCGAAGTGATCGCCATTGTTAGAATTAGTGTCACCTTGCCATGTCCAAACAATGTCTTTCAATGCTGGCCTAACATCCTCTTCACAGAATTTGGCATACTCCAGAGTATCGCCGGAGGTCTTGGAAAACTCCACCACCGCCACTTGATCCGTCGCCACCTCAAACACCTCCACTGCCACCGACAGCGGCCCCTTCCGCCCCTCTGTCTCGCCTTGCAGCCTTAGCTTAAAGTCCTGCACCTTCGCCACCTTAAAGCTCAACCCTTTCGCCACCTCCTCGATCTTGTCCACGATCGTTGTCGCCGACGACCTCGAAGTGAACATGGACTTCGACTTCCTCTTGTTCTCGAACAAGCTCGACAAGTCAAACCCAGAAGACATTGACGATATGAACTCGAAAGCGTTCAGGAATGAAGGTGTCGAAGCCGACTTCTTCATCTTACTCGATTGTTGCTTCAGTACCGGCACTGATGAAGAAGAAGAAGAAGGAGAAGAAGATGAAGAAGAAGAAGAAGAAGAAGAAGGCATTTCATCGTTTGCTCGTTCTGTTGACTGCTCTTCTAATGGCGATGAATTCCGAATTGAAAATGAGTTTCTTCTTGCAAATCCTTTCCTAAACCACGTTTCTCGCATTATCGCCGGAATCGTGATGCGTCTTTCTGGGTCGGCCACGAGGAGCTTCGAAATTAATCTCCTTGCTTCCCAAGAAATCCATGGCGGATACTCGAACTCGGCCTTGAAAATTTTTGTATACATTCTCATCACATTCTCGTCTTGAAATGGCAAAAACCCAGAGAGAAGAACGTACAAAATTACCCCACAAGACCAGATATCAGCTTTGGCGCCGTCGTAGCCTTTCTTCCGGAGCACCTCCGGCGCGACGTAGGCCGGGGTTCCACACTGGGTGTGGAGAAGACCGTCGTTCCAACGTTGCTCCGGCAAGGCCGAGAGTCCAAAATCGGAGACCTTGAGGTCCTCGTGTTCATCCAAAAGAAGGTTTTCCGGCTTCAAGTCACGGTGGTAGACACCTCGACTGTGGCAGAAATCGACCGCACTGATCAGCTGTTGAAAGTACTTTCTGGCAAGGGCCTCCGACAGCTTCCCCTTCGCCACCTGTGGATGATAATCCAAATTAATTCGGATTCATCTTGACCTCATTCTAATCTCAAACTCTACTCTTTCATGTATGATTCTCTAAAATTGAAGTCTCAACCTAGAAAATAGATCTAAAAAACTCGATCTTTCATAAACTTTTCTCAAATTGACGATGATCCGCGTCTTATTCGCCGACCTAATTAACACAAGTTACACAAAAGAAAGACGACGTCCTCTCTTCTTTCAACATCGATCAATTAATCCGATCAATCCATATAACATTTGATCGAGTTTTTCAAGCATTCTATTCTATATAAACAAAACAAAAACTAGCTAGAGATGTAATTACCTTAGCGAAGAGCTCGCCGCCGTTGACGTACTCCATGACGAGGAAGATCTTGGCTTTGTTGGCCATGACTTCTTTGAGTTCCACCACGTTGGGGTGGCGGACGAGCCTCGTGACGGAAATCTCTCGCAGGATCTGCTCCACCATCCCTTCCTCCTTCACCTGTTTCTTGTTGATCACTTTGATCGCCACATCCTCGCCGGAAACCAGGTGCTTGCCGTAGTAAACCTTGGCGAACGTCCCTTTCCCCAGCAATCTCCCCCTTTCGTACTTTCCAAACAGTGTCTGCGTCGTCTCCTCCATGGCACCCGCCGATCGATTTGCCAAACAACCGATCAATCATCAATCTGCAGGTTTTCTAGATCCAAAAACATTGATAAATTAATCCCCGAGATCGAGAGAGAGATTAAGCGAAATTGAATATGATAAGATGTATATAAGGCTTGGAAATCGGAAAGATAAAGATTTGAAAGTGTTGGAGATCTGTAACTGATTGACGTCGTCGTCTTCTTCTCTTTGTGGCTCTGGTTGATTGGATTTTTGGAGCTGGCAATGACTTGGTTTTGTTGTTTCAACAATAAGCAATTAATAAGCAAAAAAAAAACTCAAAATTTTGCCATTTCCTTTTAAAAGGTATGAATCCCGCTCGTCTCAAAAGTGTTACTAATAACATGAAGGATCGAGTTAATTAAATCCTAATTTTTCATTCCTAATCAAAAGATTAAGATTTAATTAACATGATATGTCATGTTATTAGTAACCCAAAAATAATAGAGTCAAAAAAATATATACATATAAAATTGGTTATATTTAAAACATCTCGTGTTATTTCTAATAATTATGGGTGTGTTTGATAACATAAAAAATACATAGAAAATATCACATCCAATGAATTGAATTCCATTTTTAGTGTTTGACACACTATATTTTTCATGAATTGAATTTCATGATATAATCATTAAAGTATGTTTTTACCTTTTTTCTATGAAAAATTTTATCTAGGGGGAGATAATTTTTGTTTTCTATACAAGTTGAAAAATATTTCTCCTTCTAACTAAATGTTACCAAACACACTCTGTATGTGTTAGAATAATGTCATGTCAATAATTTATTGTGATTATCATTAGGAAGGGTGATATGTAGTGTAACTAGTGTTGTCCTATTAAGTTTCATTTTATATTTCTATTCATGAATTTATGAACACAAATGCATCTAGAAAATATCTCACAATTCGAATAAAATAAATTATTTGTGTCGAACAAAAAAACCTACCAAAGAGTCTCCAACCACACCTTGTGTAGTCAATAATACACTCTTTAGTCTATATATGCATATCTAAAATGTTATTTAGATATTCAATTCTAATACTTATGATAATATTCTATAATGATATTTTATTTTATACTGGTTGTCATATCAATGAAAATATACATGACATTAGTATTAACAAAAGGGTTAATTTTAAGTGTTCAAATAGCATTTATATATATATATATAATATAATATAAATTATATATTATTGTTATCTAGATACAACAATTAATTTGTTTGTATTGAGAGAGTATCTCAATCGAAATTTTTGAGATACTTGCAAAGAAGAAAATCGATTAAGGGCGTAGGTAAATCTCCTGCACAGTCTCTCCAAATATTTAAAATAATCATGGGCATACATCAACTGAAGGAAAGTCATCTTATTTATAGAGAAGATAATACTAGAAAAGTCACACTTTTCGGCGAGCACATTGAAGGTATTTTTGATTCGCTCTTCATGATCTCATGTGAATAATATTTAGAGATCAAGTCTCTCAAGATCTATAGTCTCCCAAAAGGGTCTCTATAGTACTAGCACTATTGAGAGAGAAGCTATCAAGTTTAGGTGACCCACGAGAGTCTCTAAATAAAACTTTTCTTGTGATTGAGTGACTTATAAAGCTCTCTTGGAAAGGTCTCTAGTAGACGTCAAAAAATACTTTTAGGAGAGATTATTCAAATTTCTCGTTTTGAAGTTAGTCGAATCTTTCAGTTTAAGGTTAGTCGGACCTCTTAGTTTGAGGTCAATTGAATCTCTCAAATTGAGATCACTCGATTTTCTCAATCTTTCGATAGGCTTTTAAGTCTATTTAAATTTGGATCCACCATGGAACACATATAAATTGTTATTTATATACTTAAATTTAATATTTGTAATGATGCTTTATTTTGATATTTTATATTATTTTAATTTAAATATATAAATATTAATATAAAGTATCCATCAAAATATTCATATAGTAAGCTCACAAATAGCATTTTTTTTAGGAGTTAAATAATCAAAACAATTCCTCGATCCGACATTGATGCAAGTTCAGGACAATAATTAAATTAATTAATGTAGGCCATGATGGAAACAGCCCTCCATTGCTTGTGTTTGAAGTTTATGGGTTGCCACAAATGAACAACTGTCAAGTATATATAAACTAATAACCAATTATAAAATACCAACGGGGATATGAACACCACTTTAAAGTAACAAAACATAAACATCTTTAATTTGAGAGAGTATTTGTGTGTTTTGATAAGGGTGATTAAAATTTTAATTTAATCAGAATAATCGGATCGATCGAAATTGTCTGTTTGATTCTATTCAAATTAAGTGTCGATTTGATTAAATTTAATTTTTATATTAAAAAAATTGAAATAACTTAACTAACTAAAATGTAAAAAACCATGTTGTTTTCTTTCGATTTTTTTTCATCTTTTTCAATTTTTCGATTCTTTTGATTTCTCAATTGGTTTAGTTTTTCATATTTGTTCGATTTTTTAATTTGTTCAATCAATTCAATTTAATTTTTTATATAAGTTCGGGTATTTCAATTTTACTATTTTAGTAAACCAATCGAATGTCCATCAGTAATTTTCTTATTCATTGAGTTCGTAGAATTTTAATGGTCTCATCAAAATTTTAATTTTTCTCTATTAAAGTGGTACATATATTTGTTAAATGAGTTATAATTTAATATATCCTATAAGACCTTTTTGGGCGGTTTTTAATATATTGATGTGTGTGTATATATGTGTGTTTTTTTTCTTTTCTTTTTTTGTATATTGATTCATATAAATATAACAATGTCTCCCTTACTTCTCTATTTATGTATCTAAATGCTTTTAACTAGAAACATTTAATTGTCACATGATAAATCCCTCAGCTCCACATGTGGTATTAAAGATGTAGACTTCCACCATGTTAACATGCATATATTGTTACTAAAATTGTGGCATTTATATGTAACCATAGTTGTTAGATAGAGTTATTAGATAACTCGCAAGTAATAGTTGAAGTTAGAAAAATTAAAGATAAAATAAACTCACAAATTTTACGTGATTCACTCAGTAGAAATTACGTCTAATAACAAGTGAAATAATGATCTCACTGTAAAGAATAAGAAAATTATAATTACTCTCAAATTATAAGAAGATGCAATTATCACTTTTTCTCTAATAATAAGAGTAAAATATCTCTTATAGTGATGAATAAGATTTGAGAATGAGATGAATAAGGATGCTTAAACCTTATAGAAAGAGGGATATTTATACTTGAACTTCACCCTTCTTCTTCCTTATATTTTTTTTTAAATATTCATTTATCAAAGATTGTGCCTTGTTTAATTTTTCATCATTAAAAGTTACAATTTCTTTAACCTTTTCACGTTCAACAATCATGAGATTTTGTTACTATGATTGAATTATTATAAATGTTATTTATGTTCGTGACAAGACACCAAGGTTATGTTTTGTTGGTCGGAATGGGAAAGTAAGGGAGTGAGGTTTTCACAAAAGAACTATTTGGTTATTATTATGGGAAGGCAAAAGTTCAATTTACCTCAACTGACCAAATTTGTTAATTAGTTCAGTTCGATTTTTTCTCACACTGGTTCAATTCAGTTAAGTTTTCTCAAAAGTTTAATTTTCGGTTCAATTTTTTGTTAAAAGAATTGAATTATCTAAATCGTCTGAACTTTAAAATGATGTTATTTTGATATTTATAAAACAATTTTTTTTTCTTCAATTTTGTGTGTTTTCTTTCAATTACTTTGATTTTCTTCGATCTTTTTTTTTTTTTGCGTTTATTCAATTTAATCGTTTCAGTTCGATTTATACAGTTTGGATTCTATTTTATAGGTTTCGATTAATTCAATATTTTGGATTAATTGGTTTGTTCAGTTCAATTTTACTTCTCGATTTGATTTAATCGGTTAGTGAATTTCATTCAGAACCAACCGTTTGCACATCTCTAGTTATTATGAAATAATTGAATGATTTGTACTCTCAAAATGATGGAAAGACTCTTTATTACAAAATATATGAAAAATTTTATCATTTCATGAAATGAGAAGTATTATTACTTCATTTTTTTTTTTTTAATATATTGCCACATATATAAGCTTATTATCACATTTTTCTTGTTTGGTTGGTCGGAATGAAAACTAATAGAGTGAGATTCTCACAAAATAACTATTTGGTCATTATTGTGAGAGAGCAAATGTTTGATTTACCTGAATTAATTGAATCAAACTAACTAAACTTGTCGATTCAATTCGATTTTTTCTTGCATTAATTTGGTTCGGTTTGGTTAATTTTTCTCAAAAGTTTAGTCTTCGATTTTCAATTTAGTTTTTTTGTTAGAAAAATTAAATTAACCAAACCAACTGAATTTTAAAATAATATTGTTTTGATATTTATAAAATCGACATGATTTTTTTCGATTTTGTGTGTTTTCTTTCAGAAATTTTGATTTTATTTAATTTTTTTATGTTTCTTTAATTTAATCGGTTCAGTTCGATTTATAGGAGTTGATTTCGATTTTGTTAGTTATCAATTAGTTTAATTTTTTGGATCAATCAATCGATTAGTGAATTTCGATTAAAACTGATCGTTTACACACATTTCATTATTACGAAATAATGGAATAATTTATCCTCTTAAAATAATTGAAAACCTTTTTATAACAAAATGGATAGAAATTTTTCTCATTCCCTTAAATGAGATGCATTATTACTTCATCACATTTTTTTTGTTTACATAGTGTTACATATATAAGCTTGTTATCATTTATTATTGTTCGCAACCACCTGTCACTACTATCACCATGATTATCTGTCCCTATTGCCACTATTTAAATTAATTTTATTTAAAAATAGATATTTTTTATTTAATATGTTTACCTAAAAGGGAAATAAAATTTAACATATATTTAGTAATTATATGATTTTTATGAAAAACATATTATTTTTATAAGATTTTCAAATTTTATAATATAAAAAGCGCATCTCTATCAATCGATTGTTTTATTATTATATCTTATCAAAATAAAAATGTATTAAATATATAACAATAAAATAGAATAATTATTTCATTTATAAAGTATCAAACATACAGATAAAAATAAAATAATTATTTCATTCCCATTTTCTTTGTTTTTCAATTAAAATTATTTGAGTTAACGATTGAGTTACATAGAAATAAAAATTTAAAATGAAACAAAAATAAGAAAATAATTTTTTTTGAAAAAATAGAATACAAAAAATCAGATAAATTCGTAAATAAAAAAATATTTTTTTTTGTAAATATAATTTTAATATAAAAAATTATATATAAAAAATTAATATATAATATAGAATTTTTATATTATATAATATATGAGAATTTTTTTTATTTTTAACCTCTTTGTAAACGAAAATGCGTTCTCAAATCAAAAACATCTTTGATATTTTTCTAATATCACAAAATTGTTTTAAAATATTTTTTAAATTATAAAAATAATTTAAAGTATTTTTTAATATTTTTATATAAAAATATTAAAATGACATTCCAAAATATTTTCTGTATCATAGTTTAACGGATGCAATTATAAACTTGTTATAAATTATAAGGAATTTTATTGTTTTTTGTTTTGATTAATTTGATGACTTTGAAGAATTATTGTTTATTCGGGCGGATAAAAGGTGCGGGTATTGGGACACGACCCGAATTTATGAACTTGACCCGATCTTCCGGTTTATCAATACCTAATTGCCGGTCGCCTGTGACTGCACTTCCCAGTTCGAGAGCGAGCGAGGAAGAGAGAGACAGAGAGAGGGCGAGCGCTCGAGAGAGAGCGAGAGGGAGATATGGACGAAGAAGATGTAGAGAAAGCAGTGATAGCGTATTTGAAGAAGAAGGGTTTCAAGCAGACGGAGCTTGCGTTCCAAGAAGAGCAGCAACAACACAGCAAGAACTCGTCCTCCAACAACTCCTCCGCCAACTCTCAAACCGATCCCGACGTCGTCAAACCTCTTCTCTTCTTCACCGAGTGCGTACTTATCGTCCGATCGCCCTCACTCTTATGTTTTATATCTTCCTGCTTATTCTACAGCATAAAATTAGGGCTTCAAACATCTTGAATTTGAACTTGTGTATGTTGTAGGTATGCATTTTTTTCTTATGTTTATGCTTTTTTCAAAACGAACATTTCTTATTTTAGTTAGAATTGCAACTTCTCGGTCTTTTGAAAATCTAGGAATCTTCTGCTTACAGTAAGATAGTTCGGATGGTAGGAGATGTGTGATATTTCTCTGGTTGATAGTTTGAGTTTAATTTGTGAATGGACTTTATATCTCACTTGTAATTTGTGAGTGGTACGTTTAACATTATTGTTGGCATGTAATATGTCTGTATGAATTTTTTACCCTAAGTAGGTTGTTGATTATTGGAATTCTTGCCACTGTCCCCGGAAAATAGAAGGGGACAAGTGAGGGGTTTGTCATATCAATGTCTTAGAAATTCAAAATGTTCACGAGCCAAGTTGTTTGCATAAATCTATAATATAACCTAATTTAGGTACTTAAAAAATGTCAAAACTTTTGTGGATTTGACTATTAGAGTGGATATCCTATTAGCATTTTATTAAAATTTTGTCATTTTCACTGCTCGCATTACTTGAAAATGCAATCATAAAAGCATAATAAGTGATTCACCGAGCAACAACTTGCTTTGAATATTCACCTATTTTGGTATTATTTTATTGTAAATTACTTTAAAAAGAACCAAATATACTGTGGCTGTGCTGGCAAAAATTTGAAAAGTACAGGAAAAACAAAATTTAATTGCTGGAACAAGTATAGAAGAACATGGGCTTTGTAGGAAAAAGAAGATTGTATTCAAATTATTCAATTACGATTTAAATGAGTTATCAACTTCAATTTATCTTCTTCTTCTTTTTTTTTTTAATTGTGAAGGCGGGATGGGGAATGCTATGTTCCCCACTCGTGCTTTAAGGTTCCTGTTTGTTCTTTGATGTTTCTTGATATTGAGAAATTGTCGTACTGTGGTGGACAAGAGATCCTCATGTTTTTACTTATTTTATGTGCTTTATGTTGAATGAACTTGTGTTTTCAATCAATATAGGTTTACCTAGTTAGGAGCTCTAGTATCTTATCTATTTTAGTGAATTGTATCTATCACATTTTTGTATGGTCAGAAGTTTCTATTGCATAAATAAAGAAGTTGAATCCTCATTTATTCTTTTTCTTTCTATCTCCAAACACTCATTCTACAGATAACAGACATTCCTAGAAGGTTTAAAAACCCAAATCTTTAGTTTGAAAATAGATCAAAAGAAAGAAACAAAATATGATGAATCACACTTTAGTCAATTGGAAAATAGTGAGACATTCACGAGCAAGACAATCCTTAACTTGAGGAGCTCACAGTACCCAATTAAAAATTGTGTGCTTGCAGTTATTGGGGCATTGGGGTAATGTTGTTTTAATTGCTTTTGATCAATATCATCATCCAGACCTTTAACTTGACTCTACAAGAAATCTCCAGTCTTCTGTATAATTTCAAATTTTCAATGATGCCTTATTTTAGCAAACTAATTTATACTTGGTGGAAAATTTAAAAATGAGAATATTCACATTGCTTACTTCATGCCTGATTTTTCTTTTCAAATGTTGTCATTGTACACCAGTAATGTTGTTCCTGTGTAATTGAAAGGCCTCAACACCAAGCAAAAAGGAAAGGTCATAGATTTAAATTATGGAAATAGTCTCTTTGCAAAAGAGAGGAGTTTCTCGACCCTTGCAGAGTGGGGATCCTCTTGTAGGGGGACCCCTTTCAATTAGCAGGCCCATTGGCAATGGGACTTTGGTTCATCTGATAATTTAATGCTGCATCTTGCTTCAGATCATGACTCCGAGTAGATAGTTTCTTCTTTTTCCTGCATCTTTTGCTTTTTTGTTTTGGTGGGAAGGATAGATTACAATACCAGCAATGAATAAAATCATGAAAAAGAAAAATATAAATCCATGAAGTCATTGGCTTTAAGCTGGTGGTTTTATGTTTATTGGTTATTTTTCATCCTTATTTGTTACTATTACCTTTTGGAAACCGAAATATCCTTTGGGTTACAGCTTTTGTTTTCCTCATTCTCCAGTTGCCTGCATTGGAATTGCCCAAATTTTTATGTTTTTGAACTACAAACATGCTGAAGTGTTAATGCAAATGAATTTTGCATCTGAAGGAAATTGATTTAAAGGTCCCCTCTTAACCTGGGTATCTTGTGTCCAAACTCTGAACATGTTAAATAATATGGCCATTTTTATATTGAACATTTCCACCAAGCATTTGTGCTCTCTTCTGTGGTGGAAATTGCTAAACAACTATTGTTTAATATATTGGCATATGCTTCTTCCTGGGGTCTTGATGTTTCAGTAATTATGTTTATGCTTATCAGATCAGAGAATATTCCAGCACAGTACCATGATGGATACAGTAAGCTTAGGTCATGGGCGTATAGTTCACTGGATTTGTACAAGGTAACTAGTTAATGGTTTGCATGTCTTCTAAATTCATGTCATTTTTATTGCTCTATGCATGTCTTGTGCATTTTCAGTAGTCATTTTTGAAGTTGGTCTGGTAGCTTTATCATATATGAATGGGGTCCCTTACCTTACCTATCTTCTAAAAAGAATGGAACTGGCGCTGTTCCCTAGATGCAGAAGGAGGAGGCCTGGTCCTTTCCCTTTGGAAGATGTTTCTCAATGCAAATTCAGCATTCTGACGAGGAAATATCTCCTCCTTTCTCAATGTTTAATTTTTTTTTTTAATCATAATAATCTTGAAAACATACTTTTAGAATCACCTTTGTAGTTCAAGCTTATTATTTTATTTTCCCAGGAGAAAATTCTTTCTGTTGACAGAATTGAGGCAAGCAAGAGAAAAATTTGGTATTATTTGTTGTTGAAACACCTAAAAGTATACTTTGTTTAATCTCATGAGTGTATACAGAGTTAAAATAGCATTTGCAAGATGCTTTAGGCAATAGAAATAAGAGGTGTGAAAAGAAAATTTAAACTTCAAATCAGACATGACAGTTATCACTTAGCAGGCACTTCCATCAATATTCACACACGTCCAAATGTGCTTGGTTAATTTTCAATTCTTTTTCTGCCCATGAACACTTAGGTTGCATTTGGCATGAGGAAAGTGGGTCGCTTTCCTGAAATTTAATTGGTTGTAAGGACCTCACGTTTGGCATGTCACATTCCTAGGAAAGTGGCTTTACCATGGGCAGCTGTTTCGCATGTCTTGTGTGAATCTCTTTCCCACCTGGATAGGTGGGAAAGTAACTTTCCAAGTGATGGGAAAATTAACTCGATTTTTGAGATGAAATTGCCTATTTTGGGTTTGTTTGCAGGGAAAAAAAAAAAAAAACCATACCCATTTTCCCCAAAATACAAAATCTTTTAATATTAATAATATTCATTTATATTAGTTACAGTATTCATTTATATTATTTCTATACTTGTATATATATTCATTTAAATATGTTATTTCAGATTATTAATACTAAAATAAATGTCTCTTTTGCACATAAAATTTCAATTTTTAACCTATAGGGGTATTCTTGGAATTTTCAAGTATTTTCCGAGGAAAGTGCTTAAAATACCAAACACAATGATGTTACTTTCCCAGATCTTAGTTCTTTCTTTCCTGGGCTTACCAAACATCGTAGTCTTATCTTCCCAGTAAAAGGAAGAAAGGCACTGAACACCACCTTAGGGGACTCCAGTATTCATCATCGAATGTAGCATGACCATCAGTTAAGCCTAAAACAAATTAATACTGCCTTATAAGTTAAAAAATCAAATATGATGGGCTTGCCTTCCCGGCAGTAGCTAAGCTAAAACTGAACATTCCTTGGCGGATGAGGGCCGTGAGGGTCATGTACTGGGGTGGGGGAGGGGGGTTGCTACACTAATCGCCTCACCTCACCCTTTTACATGGAAAAGAATAAAAATAAAAAATCAAATATGATAAAAAGAGTATATATTTATATTTTTTGGTCTTGCTATTTGAATTAGAACCATTGGGTTATGTCTTAATATTTTTGAAAAGGTACAAAAAATCAAAACCAGGTAACTTGCTACAAAACTGTACATATGCCATAATGAAGAAAGCCTGAAGTGGTATATTTTGGCATAAAGGCAATTAGTGAAGTAGAGTTAACAACTTATGAAAATTTATACCAGCTTGACATTGATGGGAAGGATGTGTGTGTGTGTGTGTATAACTAGTTAAGGTAAGATAAACAGAAACAAGGTTTTTGACAAAGTGAAATGCATAAAAGGTGAAAATTAAAAGATACTGGTAAATGAGGGATTGATGAAATATGCAAGAACCATTTTCTGAAGTTAATGAAGGTGGAGAAGCAAGTGTTATGTTACAGCATCTTAGTAACTCTAAAGAAGATAAAAAGTACATGTTATGTAGACGTATCTGTCCAAATGAAATAAAAATAACATTAAAAAAAGGTGAATAGTGAAGTAGTTGGGCTAGATAATGTCCCAATAGAAGCATGGAAATGCATTGCAGAAGATAATGTTTTTGGTTAACAAAATTATTATTGTGATTCTTAAATAAAAAAGGATGCCCAATATGTGCAAAGTTGTGAATATTATAGAGGGACTAAGCTAATGAGTCATACTATGAAACTTTTGGAGAGGATAATTGATAAAAAGGTTAAGGGGAGAAACTAATGTCTTTCAAAATCAATTTGTTTTTATGCTTGGGTAGGTTAACAATGGAAGCTATTTACTTAGTGAGACACTAAGTGGAAAGGTTATTTCTTATTTATAGACTTGAAAAAAGCCTATGAAAGAGTCTCAAGGGGGTCTTCAAGAGAGTGTTAGGGAAGGAAGGAGTTAAAATTGTTTGTATGCAGGCTATTTAGGACATGCAATGCAACATCAAAGCGGAAATGTCTGTTAGGACTTGTAGAGGAGATATTGAGGCTTTCTCATTTACAAATGGATTAGGCCAGGGATATGGATTGAGCTCTTATCTTTTTGCACTTATGATGGATGCATGGGTATATGTTATTTGTAGAGGATACTGTCTTGGTGGATGATTTAAAAAAAGCTTGAAAAATAAACTTGAATTATTGACACGTCTTAAAATCAAAGGTTTTAAATTGAGTAGGTTGAAAATTGTGTATGAATGTCGGTGAAAATAGAAGTGTGAATGTTATCATGAAACTTGGGGATTAAGTTATTCCTGAAAAGGATCAATTTTAATATCTTGGATCATTTGTTCAAAAATAATGGGAGATTCTGGAGTTTGTTACTCATAGGATCAATGCAGGATAGTTAAAGTGAGGAAATGCATCTAGCATCCAAAATGTGTATCAAAAAGATTCTCAATATATTAGTTGTTACAGTAGTGGCCAAATCAGCCTGGTAGACCCATAATTGATATTATCAAGGTTCTTTCACATCCCTTTGTGCAAACAAGCAAAGCTCCAAAGCCACTTGTCCACAGACCTTTTTCTTACCCCAACCCACCTTCCCTATTGCAAAACTAAACATTGCCCAGTTTTAGTGATTTTTGAATTCCTCTCCTAGTCTCCCTTCTCCCCAAAGTAAATCTTTGTGCAACATAATGCAGAACAAGGGCATGAAATAGTAAGTCGGGCTCAGCATGTAAACTTTAAGGAAAAAAAAAACATTATTTAGGGCCTTCTTGAAGTTTTTCTTAACCAAGTCCCCGATTTTTTGCCCTTCATATTGCAACTTGGAACAGTTAATGCATTAGATAAAGGAAAAATGCTAGCCAATGACTATTCATTAATTTGAACTTAATAATGTGAGTTGCTCACTTGACTTGTATGCTAACAATGCAGCATGAGTTGCTTCGTGTTCTCTATCCAGTATTTATCCATTGTTTTATGGATCTTGTGGCAAAAGGTCATATTCAAGAAGGTATGCTTCAGTCTGTAATTCATACTACTTTGTGCCTTTGAACTTACTATTGATACCTATATCTGAATCTTCAGCCAGGACTTTTTTCAATAGCTTTCGTGAAGACCATGAGATGATGCACTTAAGGGACCTCCAGAAATTGGAAGGTGTTCTTTCTCCCTCACATCTGGAGGTTAATTACTACCCTAGGCTGTCAATGCAACTTTGTATTTTCTGTCTTCTGTCAAACCTATGGTCCTGTGCTTAACAAACTTTCTATGCTCCTTTCAGGAAATGGAGTTTGCCCATTCTTTGAGGCAGAGCAAAGTGAATATAAAGATATGCCAGGTGATTTCTTCATCCAAATGTAGTAGCATGTGTATTACATTTACGTATTCCTAATTTCCTATGCATGTCTTTATTATGAAAAGAGCTTCATTTGGTGTGTGTGACCTTCATATTCACTAATAAAAAATTCAGGGCCCTGATGCACTTACACCAATGTAAGATTTTTTTATTGCATGCTGTGTCCCTGGTCACCTCTGTTTTTACTTTTTTCACTTGGCAAAAAAAAAAAAAAAAAAAAAGCCACACCAAGCTATTTTTCCATTAGGTGGGGTTGACTACATGGATTCTTATTCACCAACCATCTCTGTTCTTAGCTATATCTTCTATAAACTCATTATTTCCTATGCCACCACGCCTAAGAGTTCCTCACCAAGTGTGTATGTGTGTGTTTTTTTAAATCTTTCTTGAAACAAACTTCTTTTCTATTCACTCTCCGTATAAGAGTATTAGTTTTTCCCTCTCATGTCCAATTATTTTAAGGGTAAATTACTAACAAAAGTACTCAACTTTCGCCTTGTTAACAAATTTGGACTCAACTTTAATTTTTGCAATTGGATAATCCAACTTTCCCTTTCTTTACAATTATTGACTACCATTATCTTTGTTTAGTTTTACCATTTATTGATGATGTGTCATCCCTGAAAATGACATGGCAAGCAAATAAAAGGTGGAGAATGGTGAAATATGACCTGGAAAGTACTTCAAATCATCTCTGCAAAAAATCAATTGAAATGAAATCTGAAATGCAGGTTACTCAAATAAGAGACTGGTGAAAAATTCTAATTCTTTCTTGTCTGCCCTTGCAAAATTGACTGAAGTATTGGCTTAATTTGTTGTTGTTAACTTAACTAGATGAAAAAAGGGTCTGCTGTAAAGATTGATTTCTTAAAGGAAAAAGAATGCTACAAATTCTCTGATGCAATGTTTATATGATGTTCATGTAAGTTCCCAAATGCTGAACCCTTGATGAAAGAAGTGTTGATTGTCATCAAGTGCAATAATAAAACATAGATATTTGACCACCGTTGCAGCTGTGTCATCATTGTGCCCTAATATCGTTTCAGGAGGTTAGCACCAGAAAGTCTCCTTCTCTTGCTCAATGCATTTGTTGAACCCAATGCTGACCAATCCAATCTTTCATTCCATTGAATAAGCCCTAATGGTTTGACTAAAAATAGGTACAAACCCTAACATTTGGAAACTTTCCCAATTGTGAGTATGATCTGGTGAATTGGGCTTTGGTGACAATTTTTGCTTGCCACATTATTCTAGCAAATGAGAAGTTAACAATATATATTATCAGTAAACAGTAAAATTTAACAGAGTAACTGTAGTCCATAACTGTAAAGAAAGTGAAATTTGGATTACCCAGTTGTAAAAATTAAAGTTGAGTCCGAATTTGTTAACAAGGTGAAAGTTAAATATTATTTTTAGTAATTTACCCTTATTTTAATGATGTCATGCACATACGATCTTCAATAAGCATTATTCTAACCTTTATTATTCTAATTATGTCTTCTCTTACATGGTCAGATATCCACCATATCATTCTCATTTCAGTTATCCTCATATTTTATATATGTTGGTAGTTAAACTATCCAACATTCTATGTTACACAATAAAGCTAGTTTTTCAACCTTTTGATAAAACTAGAAGCACTTTTCTAGTTTAACTATCTTGTTTCAGTTATGCAAATAACATCTTCAATAATCTCCCAGTCTTTTTGAACAATTGAGCTGGTATAATTGAATTGATCTTGTCTTGGAATGATTTGATTTTCTAGTCTCACAAAAGGAGCAACCTTTGTGCTGTGCACAAAATTGTAGAGATGTTGAATGCCGTTTTTGAACTTTAGGAAAAAGGATGAATTAAATTGACACATAAAGCTGAAAAGCTTCAACATGGATACTTTTGATACATTTGGTTGACCAGTTAAGAAAGTAAATGGTAGTTTATGTTACCTATAGATATAGAGCTGTGTGACGAATCAATTTTACTCTGCATATAAAATACACTTTTTTGTTTCATTAGAAGTTACTCGTGTGTAAAAATTGAGTATAGGCTACTTAGTTTGGACTTAGTTGAAGTTGGTTGGGTGGTTGCTTTCTGTGGAGTCTTTAACCATGCTTTACCCAGTCCACCTCTGAAGAAGATAGCCATTTACTTGTTTGTTATATTAACAAAGCCTATATTTTATTTGGCCATCTAGAAATTTTGTGCATGGAGATTATTGTGGTCATGGTAAGGTTGACAAGGTTGATGAGCTTGAAAGTTTCAGCTACTACTAATTTTTCCCCGACCCATCAAGGGCTTTCCAAATGTTATACATACCAGTACTCTGTCGCAAAATGATGCTTCTTCATCCCCCTGATTTGATACCCCATCAAGGATGTTCTAAAGCCTTCTATTTACCTATGCGTATCCTTCATATTGACCTTATAACTTCCCTTTACTTCTGACTCTGACAATTTTACTTTTCAAGGGAATTAGATGTTTAACTTCATTTCATGTTTAAATTAGAGTTCATAGAAAAGTCTAAAAATAGTAGTTCTGTTTGTTATGTATCAAAAGTTCAAAACTAACTTGGGGCTATAAACTATGTTGACTATCTGTAAATGTCAGGCATTGAACTGATCTTGGCTCAAAACTAAGTACTTGGAGTTGATGGAAGGAATATTGGAATTTAGTTTTTGGTTTTTCAAAACTTGATGCTTTAATGTGCTTGCTTGTTATAGTAGAGTGACTTGTGTCCTTGTTGATTTATTTCTTCCAGTAAATGGAGCAGTATGTTCTTTGTTTAGCATGTCCCCAACCTAATGGTGGACTCCTGATGTCTATGGCCTATTTTCCTACCCATTACTTGTGTGCTTTGTGCCTAAAAAATTGGTCTTCTTTGGATGAAAGCTAATTTCTTATTTTCCTTTTAACTTGTCTACAGTACTCTTATGAGCTTCTGCTGCAATATTTACACAAGAGTCAATCCATTACAATGCTTGGAATTATTAATGAGCATATTAACTTTCAAGGTGCAGCACTATCCTTCTTTATTTTCATTTCTTCAGTCATGATAATATTTTTGTACTTTTTATCTAATCTTTGTGTTCTAGTCCTGTTAAGGTTCCTTGTTCTTTTCTCAGCTTCCTAATACTCTAGGCGAATAGAATTGGGCTAATTGAGTCTGTTAACAGTTTCTCCTGGACAGTCTAGCTCTATTTCCGATGATGCTGAAGTTGTTACACTTGTTGGTAACGGCCAGGATGCTGCTAATCTAATCAATCAGAAAGAAATACACTGGGGGGTAAGTTCTTTAGGTGGACAAGTTCATATTCTTCAGGTGTTCCTCTACTGAAAGTTTGAAGGGCATTATACTGCCTTTTCTGCTTCCTGCATGCATAAGATATTAAATCTGGCATTTGCTAATAGTTTTTTTATGTCTTTCCCTTGCTTTTAAGAAGTGAAATGGCTTTGTCCTTTTCTTTTCACATGATTTCTAATTTTTCCCAAGTCTAGCCGCACCTTTTATCTGTAATGTATAGAAGAATAATTAAGGCTAGGATTGGTTGGTAGTATGATTTTCCTTAAAATTAAAAGTAGTGGTGGGAAAAAGTTGTAAGGGAATATGTGCTTGGAAACATCGGGCTTGCTCTGGATATTGGTAATTCTTAAAATCAAGCAATTAATGGTTGATCCACCAACATTAGAATTCTTTTATTGTTTATTTACGTTGGATGCATTCTGGCCTTGAAATCTAGAAGCATGCTTGATTACCATTTCCTAAATTCGATACCTTTTGCACGCAGCGGTCTTGAATTCTGAAGGCAGAAACTTTTTGATGCAAATGGAACTAAGCGATAGGTTGGATGACATTAATATGCTTCCTTGTTAGAAACTAATCAGAAAGATAAGATATTTGAAGTTGTTTGATAAATATCTGTCTCACAATACTTTTTTGTTGATTATGAAGGATTTCATGGAACTGATCAGGGTTTCTGTGTCAAATAGTTCATTATTTGGGAGCTTCTCTGGCAGATTAGTTTTGGATAGATTTTGCATATAAGATTCATATCCTATAGGTTGATTTGTCTTCAATATTTGGATAGCTTGAATTTTCTTTATGCTTTAAAGTTCATTCTCATTTCCCCTAATGACTGAAGGTGTTCCTATTGTTATTTCAGATATTGCAAATCAAAGACCCTTGCCTTCCAAAGAAAGACTTAATTCCTTTTTTTGTTCTTGTTTTTGTTTAACTATTTGATCTAGAGCAGTTGCTTGAAGACTCTTTAGAAGACAGGTTAGAGAAGGCAGGAGGTTTGCTTTCAGATTTGGAGAAAGTAGATGGAGAAAGTAAGGAAGGTGACTTGGATGACAGTAAGGTAGAAAATATACTTTAAAACTCTATGGTCTCTGTGACTCTGTTCATTAGCATACATGATATTTCACCGTTAAGATTTTGTTATCTATGCTTTTGTGTGTTTTGGTTTAAATTTAGTTTCGTTAATCTCAGAAAAGAGCAGCAGATGGAGGGAAGCAAGGTGCTACTCTCAAAAAGTTGAAGAAGGACAAAGTTGTTGGTACAACAGGGAAAGCTGCTCGTAGTGAGGGAAATATTGTGGCTGCAGCACCACGTGTGAAACCAGAACTTACTTTGCCAGTAATGTACTGTTCAGAATCCCTGTTTTAGTTATTGACTCATAATTACTTCCCTAAATGTTAAAACCGAGAACTATAATCTCTCAAGAATCACTCAAGGACCTTACCAAAACAATATTCAAGATTGAAATGAAAACAATACAAACAGAATTAAATGTAAAGAAAACCAAACCAGATTGCAGCACACATGATATACCCTGGGTCATGCCATTTACATGGCACTACATCTAGCAATCCAAGAAGCAACCAATCCACTAGAAACGTATGAGAAACGGGTACAAGAATACCCCTCTTTCACCTCACCTTGCCTCTCGAATACAATACTCTAACGAAGACAACAAGAACTATAATTGCACAGCTCTTTCTCTCGCCTCTGACTGTATCCGAACACAAGGAATGAAAGATACAACAGTTTCGATGATAAGACTGATCTCCGCCCACTTCTATTTATAGAATAGAAAGGCGGAACTACTAAAGGAAGAATAACTAACTCATAAAAGTCAAATCTACCCTTAGAAAATACAGTTAGATACATTTATGTCCTATTAAATAACTGCTGCCAAATCATCTCTTATTTCTTCCTGATTTCTCCCATAATTCCAGCACCCAATTACATTAGGCAAAACAGTAACACTAAATTTTCCTTGGGAGTAGTGGTGCCTATGAACAGCATCAGTTATTTCATCCACATTCATTATATTTAAGCTCTCAACTAACCTCGTTGTTTGCTTTAAATGTGAACTAACTTATTACACTGATTATCGGTTAGATGTATTTAGATATATGGGGAATTGGCAAGTTTCCATTTTTACATTATTGTGGGTTTGGATGTGCATACTTTTGCAAGTAAGCTAGTAGCTATCATTATTTGGAGATTCCTTAGTCTGTGGAAATGTGTGGGCATTTCTATACCGGGAGCCAAGTGGCATACTACCTTCAAATCTGATCATATGCCCAGTGTATGATCAGATTTCTAGGGAGACTTGGCTTGAAACCTGATATGTCTGTGGGAATGTGTGCCTTGGAACCTGATATAGAAAGAAGTGTTAAATAACTGAAACTTTTGTTTGTGAGACCATCTCTGATATTTATACTTATCATCTCAGACCAGCAGATGTAGAGCATTCTATTATTCAAGACCTAAGAAACCGTGTACAGTTAAGCAGCAGTGCCCTGCCTTCAGTCAGCTTCTACACATTTATTAACACGCATAATAGGTATCTATTTCATTAGTTAAATTATTCATACCTGGGATTTAATTTTCAAACTGCTGTTTTTTTTGCATTATTAATTATTTTTGTCTCTGATGGTCTAGCTTAAACTGTTCATCAATATCTCATGATGGATCACTGGTTGCTGGTGGATTCTCAGACTCGTCACTGAAGGTTGCATATTTTGTTCCAGATGTAGTTTGTTATTTTTTCATTGGTTGCCTTAAACTAGCTTACAGGATTTGTTCATGGCATTCATTTGTTTTGCTAATTCCATAAGTGTTTAACTGTAGGTTTGGGACATGGCAAAGCTCGGACAACAGAATGACAGTTGTAAGAGTTTCTTGATAACTTCTGTTTGCAAGTTATGCCACTAAGTGTGTTTCTTATATATATATATATATATTACCATAAATTCAGACAGAAGTTTATTATTTTAGCAGTTGTCTGTAGAGAGCCCCAGTAGCATAGGCTACATTCCTCGATGAAAAGAGCCAAAATGAGCCTCATCAACTTCCTATCAAAAAAAGAAGAAAGAATGAAACTTCAGTCTTAACATTGTTTGTGGACTAAAACTGTACGTCAATATATGTGCCAATATTTCTAATAACTAAACTTGTTACTAAAATTTGAAGAAGTTTGTTTAAGTAAATTCATAAGAAATTGCTGAAAAAATCTTAGCAAGTGATCTGTCTATGTTAAGCAATTTATTTCCATACTTGTGCCTTTTAAATTGATCTTTTCTCTTGGAAATGTTACAAAAATATGAATGTTATGAAAACTGGACCTTGGTATTGAACTCAGAATAGGAGGGGGTGAAAGGTCAATGGCTGGATTCAGGAATGATAACAATCTCATACTACAAGAACAATCCCAACCCTAAATCTCACTAAATGAGATCAACTACAAGTAAAAATGTCCATACAATAATATTAACACAAGTTTAAGACAAAAATAAATAAAACAGAATTTAAGATTAAATTATAAATCAACAATTACAAAGAAAGTTGTCCATGTCTGAAGAAGATGTTTGTGGATGAACCCTAACAGTTCACTGATTGGGTAAGCCTTTTGACACCCTATTCCTTTTTTAAAGAGTTGAATCTAACTTCATTCCATGTGTTCTAGGCTTCTAGCTATGTTCCATCTTCTGCTTTACTTTGTTTGTATGGCCTCTAGCATATGCATTGTTCTTCAAAGCCTTCTCAAGATTGGTTTGATATTGCAGGAGCAACAAATTACCTTTGCAACTCCCTTTTTGTTGCTCTTTTCCATAATATATATATATATATATTTTTTTTTTGAGAGGGGGGGGGGGGATTTGTGTCTGTTAATTTATGTATATCTACAATTTTTATTTAGAAGATATTCCATTTTAATATGACTGGAAACTTGATTATGGAGAGTAGCTACGCAGAATATTTTTAATACCTCCTGTTTTACAATTTGCTTTTAATTGGATCACTGAATGAAGGAAATTGAACAAGTTCAAATCCCTTAATTTGGATTTTTGACTGTCTGTGTTAGAGGTGTATGCTTTTAGTGGTCATTGTTACCTTTCTACTGGGTATTTGTTTGTTTGTGTCTGAGTTTTCTTCTTGTCGTTTAAATATCACGGAAATGAATTACTAAAAGGGGTTAATTTATTTCTTATTTTGGTTGGGATGCGTTATTAAACATTTTTATTTTTGTAGCTGTTTTGCAGGGTGAGAATGATTCAACACGGAGTGAACATGTGCGTGGGATAAATGGCCAGAAAAGATCCTATACGTTATTCAGGGGTCACTCGGGACCTGTATACTCAGCTACTTTTAGTCCTTTTGGGGATTTTCTCCTATCCTCTTCATCAGACTCAACGAGTATGCTCCATGTCATATTTTGCCCTTTCATCTCATTTTCCCCCAGTTTTTTAAAGATGAAGTTCCAATAAGTTGTTTCTATTACATATTTTATCTAAAGAAAATCCTAGTGCTGAAACAATGTGTTGAAATATGACTTTATGCTGTTTGCAGTACGATTATGGAGCACAAAATTAAATGCAAATCTCGTTTGCTACAAGGGTCATAATTATCCTGTATGGGATGTTCAGGTAGATAATTTTAATCTCTTGACTTTTCATGGTTAAAGTTACATTTGCCTATTTAATGAAGGAAGTGAGCATCTTTTGATCAATTTTTAGTCTTTGCTTCTTTTGAACCTTCTTCTAGGGGGATCTGTAATTTTATCAAAACTTTTACCATATATGCTATGCTTAAAAAAATCGAGAAACAGAAAGAAATAATGAAACGACTGCACTACCATCATCTTGACTTATCATATATGCCGACTCACCTGTTTCTCCCATATTTTATAGATATTCTCTCTTTTTACTATGGATTGCACTGTTTCAGAATTGTTTCATATGTGCAATGCTTCATTCAACTATTTAACAATTATTTGATATTGTTTCCTGATGAATGGATTTTATGCTGAAAAGGACAGCATGAGGTGCGTACTGGGATTGTAGAACATATATGTGAATGACAAAGGTCCCAAGTCAAAACCCAACTTGGCCTAAGAATAAAAGAAGTTATTAGTGAAAAATATCTTCTTCTTGGCATTAGTATGCACAATACTCTAGTTGACACCCATGGATGATGTGACAACTGGCTAAAGAATGGATTTCTACTTTTCTCAACTTCAAGGAGTCGGTACTTTCATCTTTCCATTCTGAAAGTATGAGACTCCTTTTGCATCAAAATCTGAGAAGCTTTACTACCTGAATTAAGTGAGAACACACCCAATTGAAATAATTACTGAAAAATGGTTAATTTTTTCTTTTATATGATCATTTTTAAGCTCAACTTTATCTTTTATATTTGTAGAGCCTTTGACAGACATGAAATGTTTTTTCTGGCTAAATTTCTGATACCTCATTGTAGTCCAACTAAACATTTCGCACTGCAATGTATTTGTTCAAATTCATCTATTTACATCATATGTCTGTTTTACTCATCTGGATGTGAACACACTTGCATACACACGCATATGCCTGTGATGTATTTTGGTACTAATACATTCTTAATGCAGTTTAACCCAATGGGGCATTATTTTGCCAGTGCTTCACATGACCGAACAGCAAGGGTTTGGTCTATGGATAGAATACACCCTTTGAGAATAATGGCAGGGCACTTGTCGGATGTGGATGTGAGTAGTTTATTGCAGATTTCTTCCCTCTCCTCCCTTCTTTTCTCTCCCTCTTCATGTTGTGGATATATAGATTTTCCACCAAATGTGAGGCAAATTCAAATTGAGCTCCTTTGGACGTAGCCTGCAATATCATTGGTTATCCCTCTTTAACTGCAAGTTATAAAAAATCCTAGTTATGCAATTGGAGTTTAATTTGAAAAATCTCTGCCTTTTCTGATTTTCCTCTATTGAATTATCCAGTTGCATTATCACCTGAGAAGAGAAAGATGTTATGAAACCTTATTTCTTTCTTTTTGTTGTGTTTTAAAGGCGAAGTCTGGTGTAAATTGAGAGGGGGAGGGAGAGGAAGAGAGACCATCAATTATTGGTATTAAGTGAAATTATTTTTTACACCTACGCCCACAGGTTACACATTTTAATTTTGAGCTCCAATTTTTATATGGTTAAAGAAGTTTTTGAACCTTCTTTTACCTATCTCAGAGTACATAACATTTTGATATATGGTTGCAAAGATGCAGTTGCATGTTGTTAATCATTATCGTTGTTATTTTATCACATCTTATGAAATCTCTATCAACATATTTCTATAATTCTTTCATATTCTGAGATGGGATAGGCACACTTCCAAAATAGTTACTTCAGCTTTTTCTCCAGAGAACACCCTCTAGTATCTTTGGAAGCTCTCTCAGTTATTGGAATTTCTGCCCTTCTTCTTTTGCTAGGGTTGCTGACAATTAGTTTGGGAATAGATACACAGACACTGCCCATCTATTCCGTTTTCCTATTGGTATTCCAAACAATGTTGAATTGCTAGCTGCCTCTCTTTTGACCATACCCTCTGATTAGGATGGAAGCCCCGGTCCCACCCCCTACAGCAGCATTAAAGAAAGGCCATAACTACCTTCCCTGGAAACCTCTCTTCATACCATTCTTACTGTGCTGTTTCCTTTCAACAAGTTTGGTAAGTTGTCAAACTATATACTCCTTTGTTGTTCTGTGGCCAGGGAGGTTTGAAGTCATGTATTCTCAGTTTTTGCTATTTACTAGATGATTTCACCTTTGGCTGCTTACTCTTTTTTATGTTATGTGGTGACACCTGTGGTGCAAAAGAAATAGTTCAACTTTTAAGGGGCCGGAGGATTCCATTCATGGTCCTCAAGGGAGCTATTCCTGTCTTCCTATTTTTGTCATCTCACTACACTTCTTCCTCTCTCCCCCCCCCCCCCCCCCCCCTCCCGACTGTTATGTAGTTCTGTTTGATATTTTGTCCTTCTGCAGTTCACCCTTAGGACACCCTCTGGCCTTCTGCATTTTTACTATCCTTCAGATATATATGTATATTCATATGAAGCAACCTTGAGTGAGATTCGTGGAGTATGCTTGTGATTTTCCGGAGTAGCAAGTGAATGTTTTATCATTGTTGAGTTTGTGGATCCATTTAGGGTTTAGGGTTAAGAGACTAAGGCATGAATAGCAGCCATCATGTGTTTGTTTGGAAGCAATTGGTGAAGTTTCTCTTTGCCTTTAAATTCTCTTTTTTGCTTAGGGAAAAGTTATGCATTCTTTTTATCGTTTGGTGTGTTTTCCCTCTTGAGACTTTCTTGATATTTTTCGTTGTCACCAAATTTAATCATAAAAGAAGGTTGGTAACTTTTGCACTTTTTTCCAGTGTGTACAGTGGCATATGAATTGCAACTACATTGCTACAGGATCTAGTGACAAAACAGTTAGATTGTGGGATGTACGGAAGGGGGACTGTTCTAGAATATTCATTGGTCACAGGAGTAGTGTTTTATCTTTGGCAACGTCACCTGATGGTCGCTACATGGCGTCTGGTGATGAAGATGGCACAATCATGATGTGGGATCTTTCAACTGGTCGTTGTGTGACTCCTTTGATGGGTCACACCTCCTGCGTATGGACACTTGCTTTTAGGTGGAAATCCTTTTTCTTGATAATTTTCGTAAAATTTCGTTTAGTATGTTCTTGTTATTTACTGATACTGATAATAATCTGGTTTGTCACATCAGTTGTGAAGGTTCGCTTCTTGCATCTGGGTCTGCTGATTGCACTGTAAAATTATGGGACGTCACAGCAAGTACAAAGGTGCTGAAAACAGATGACAAGTAAGTTCCAAGTTGTTGCCCGATTGTCTGGTTCGCGCAAGTCTCTAGAGATTTCATTTTGTATTGTCATTGTTCAGCAAAGCTGGAAATACAAACAGACTGAGATCGCTGAAGACTCTGCCTACCAAGTCCACTCCGGTCTATACTTTGCAGGTAAACTTCGAAGCCCTTAGGACTCAGTTTTGTATTTATCCAGATACCCGAATTCTTAGTCCTTGTTCTGCAATAGTTTTCTCGAAGGAATCTTTTATTTGCTGCTGGCGCTCTCTCAAAAGGTGCTTGAGATGCCAGATTTGATCAAATACAGAGGTCGTGCAAAATTTTGAGCATCAACCACCACCACCTTGGAATATGTTGGTATGGTACAAACTAGTTGTCGTTACCATTCTTAGATAACTTCCCTTCATTCTCCCATCATCTTTACCAATATAAGTGAGATTCAATTTTCCATTTCATTTCTTGCTCGATGATAATATTGGAAGAGTACAATTTTCTTAATTTTGTATTATAAACTTTATTATTAGTGATTTATTTTCGTCGGCGCTCGCATTGTACGAGTGATAAAATGAATGCGTCTCCATTTTTCCTTAGTCTTCTCGTAGCCCTGGCCAGTGCCCGGCTTGGACATCTGTTGCCTCTGATTCGAACTTTTGAGTCAGTTTATTCGGGGACAAGGCCAGGTCAACTTAATGCATTTCTAGTTTATTGGCCAAGCCTATATGTTTTCCCATTTAATTTCACATTTTTTTTTTCATGTGGTTATTTACATTTTTTTGTTGTTTTAATTACATCATTGAATGGGTCGAAAATTTGTTGTTTTAATTATATCATTGAATATGCATTTTTGATCTAATTTAATTTTTGTACGTAATTTTTTTTTTCATGTAATAATTTAAATTTTTTATTATCTTAATTAAATTTTTAAATTTGTAATTTTGGGTCAGTTTAATTCATGTATTGTGATGGGAACAAAGTTTAGGGGTGTACTTTGTTATCTTTTTCTTTTTTTTTTAACACGAAAATATATGAATTAAATTGATTCGAAAATTAAGTAAATGATATAATTGAAACAACCAATAGTTGGGATGATTATGCCAAAAAATTGTGAAAGTCCAAGGGCATATTTATGGATTTGGCCCAAGTTTATTTGTTAGATTGATGGGGATAGGTGTGTGACTGGTACAACTTACTCGTGGAAGCCCTGAAATGGGCTGGGTCCAGAGTGGGTTGTCAAGGCCCCGAGTATCCTTCCTTCTTGTCCGCTATTGTTGCGGAGGCCATTTTATGGGCCAACCAGTATTCTGGTTGAGTTCCCTTATGGGGCCCAAGTTCTGAGTCACTCCTAAATGCAACTGGGCATGTCTCAGTTTGTGTTGAATATCTGAAACTCCCGTAAATGGGCCCCTGGTTGCTCGGCATGTGTATTGGATTCCAGCCACTACACCGGTTGAAATTGGCGGCTATAAACAAGACTTAGATTTAAGGTGAGGTCCAGGAGCATTATCACCGATGTAAGGGCCCAAACGTTATTTGGGCCTCTGGCTCTCTAGTCCCGTAAACACCAATTTATTGGGCCAAAATAAGGTATATAAATAACTAAGTAATGGTCCGGTGCCCACATTTTTGCCCGTAAAAACTGTTCTAGCGAGCTTTAAAGGGGCCCACATTTGATTCAGACCCTGGGCTCTGCATCGGAACTTGTATTGGGCCTGAAGTGGCCCATGCACAGGCCCATGAAAACATATTGTTTTTGAAAACATTTATAAAACATATTGTTTTATAAATACCTACGTAATGGGCCTATGGCCCAATAATTGGCCCATAAAAACTGTTGTAGTGGGCCTTAAACTGGCCCACACTTAAGCCAGAACTTGGGCTGAGCATGGAAACATGTATTGGGTGTGAAGTACCCATGAAAATTTATTATGGGCCTCAATGGGGCCTTCAGGCCCGTTAAACATTTCTAGTAGGCCTTAATTGGGCCCGGATGTGGGCCGTACTTTTTTTTTTGTGCTCATAAAAACTATTGGCCCAAGATAAGGTATATGTACCTACGTAATGGTCAGTGCCCCAGATAATGGCCTGTAAAAACTGTTCTAGTGGGCCGTAAACTGGACCACATTGAAGCCAGAACTTGGGCTGAGCATGAAAACATGTATTGGGCCTGAAATGCCCCACACAGGCCCATGAAAACATATTATTATGGGCCTTGATTGGGCTTCAGGCCCATGAAACATTTCTAATCGGCCTTAATTGGGCCCAGATGTGGGGTAATTTTATTGAGGCCCATAAAAACTAGTGGCCCAAAATAAAACATATAATTACCTATGTAATGGGCCATAGGCCCCAATTATTGGCCCGTAAAAACTGTTATAGTGGGTGTAAGCAGGCCCACTTAAGCCAGAACTTGGGCTGAGCATGAAAATTTGTATTGGGCCTGAGATGCCCCACATACAGGCCCATGAAACATTTCTAATCGGCCTTAATTGGGCCCTGATGTGGGCGAAACTTTATTTTGAGGCCCATAAACCTTATTATGGGACCTAATTGGCTTAGAGTTGGAACAAACATCCATTTTCAGGACCACAAAAACCATTCTAGTGGGCCGAAGCGGAAGTCAAAGCTGATAAAAACTTACACAACGGGCTCTCAAGTGTACCGGCTTCAGGCCCATAAAAAATATCACGGGAATTAGCCGAAACTGGATTTCCAAGTCCCACAAAGGCCTACCTAATAGGCCCCAAGTGGCCAGATTTTTTACCTTAAAAACGATATAATGGACCTCAATTGGGCCCATGGTGAATCTTTAGCCGCTTAACCAAATATGGATAGCGAGGACCTTTCACTCCATTGTAATGGGCCTTAATATTGCCCACCTTCTGAAGCCACAGTAACCGGGCCTTTGTGACCACACGAGCTGAAATCCACTTCCAAAATACTTGGGGCTTAAAGCGGCCACAGCTTGGAAGCCACCAAAGCCCACCGGAGAAGGAAGAAAACTTCCTAATAAACAAATAGTAAAACCAGCTCTGATTAACTAAACATTTAGACCAGAGACTTAAGAAGGAACAAAACCGCCAGGAAAGCTCAGATATAATAAATAGCACAAATAGAATCATGATGTGGCTTTCTTGGGTGCAAATCGCTGCAAAGATTTAGGAAGTTGATTTTCGTCGTCGCCCATCTTCTGCCTTTTCCTTTTAACCGATTCTTCCTCCTCCAAGAAGGGCCTCTTCGCTCTCTCCTCAACCATTTCCTGCTTCTTCTTCTCCCTTTTACTGGGCTTATGCCTACCCTTGGTTTTATTCTTCAAGCCAACGCTTTTTTTTTGTCAGCTTCAATGGCCGCTTCCATCTCCGCTTCTCTTTCCTCCTTGTTTGGTTTCTCCTTCCTCGCACGTCTCACTGTACCAATCTTTCGGGCGGGAGCTTGTCTAGAAGGGATTGCACTTCTTTCTCCCTTCGCTGTTTAGGAGTTTCAAACGGATTCGCCACCCAAGTGTCGTAGTTGGGTTCTCCAGATCCAGGGACAAGAATAGAGACCATCCCATGGGGTGCCCTATGCCCAGAACATCTTCGTAAGGTGGGAATGACAATTTCCTTACCTGGTACCCTTTCACCAAAGAATGAGTCATGTAACGGCTGTAATTCTGAGATCCGGATAAATCTGCCAAAATCCGCACAAAAGATCCTGTGGTGGCAGCAAGCAAACCTTTCTGACTGAAATCCATTGTCTTGGCATGGCCGGGTATGGCCTGAAGGACCTCATACTTTCTCAAGTCCCAAAGCTTTATTCTTTTGTCCAAACCAGCAGTTGCCATGAGATGGCCATTAGACTGAAATGCCAAAGCTGAAACGGGCCCATGATGACACAGCATCTTTATAGAGGAGCAGAACTCGTAGGTTTCCACATGCTCACTGTACCGGTCGAGTGACCCAAAGTAACGACTCCGTTGAAGGGATTCACTTGCATTACGTCAGAACGGCCTTGACCAGTCCTATAATTACCCACCATGAAACCAGTAGTAACATCCTGATATTGGAGTTGCCCAAATTTGTTTTTTGAAGCTAGGAGGAAATGGTTCTTCAAGAATTGGAGCTTCAATATTGCACCATGCTCCTGAAAGACAACCAATAGTAAATAAAATAAGACACTTGTCATGCATCTGGATTTGACAAAGCATTCAGGGATAGCAGAGGCATCTTAATGGCCATAACTTGTGCTAGACAACACGCAACACGTGTATGTAATTTGTGCTAACACCAGAAATTCAGATAATTATTCAGTCAGAAGTCCAAACAACCAAAATCATGACCCATCATGGTTTTGCGGGCATAGTTAACCTCTGGGGTATAGTTGACCCACCCATCATCAAAATGCTGTTTTGAGGAGAAAAGACAGTAGACTTCAACATCCCAATAGAGTGATTGGTAAGGTTCAGTTCTCAGCTTCGCGCCAAAGATTTAAAGCAAATGGATTATATGCTTATCAAAGTTACTGGAAATTTCAAAGTGGATAACTAAACTGCTCCTGAGATTTAGATAAACTAGCATTCACTAAAGAAGATTAAATGTTCTAAAGCACTAACAACCTCGATCAAGTATCATGCTTGTGGGTGGGAGCAGTTTCCTTTCTGTCAGAATAGAGAAATGCAGGCTAAATAATGGCATTAGCTGCTGATGTCAAAGGGCACAACTCTAACCCTTTATGTCTCACTTCACGTGAAATCAGGAAACAGGTTTTAAAATTAACTGTAACTTCAATTCAGAGTACTGACCTTAAGACAATGAAGTTCTATGCCATCCCGGTTATAAATGTAAGGGTACCAGTCACCATGTGGTGTGTTTAGATATATCAATCTAATAAAGACGCAGTATTTCCATGGAAAATAACCATCAGACACGCAATGTAATTGCTTTTTGAGTAAAAATTCAGAATACCAAAATTAATTTATTTTTCTCCATCAACATATTCCTACCATGCTCAAGAGAAACAACAGCTAATGACCTAGTAACAGCAAGCATACATGCTTGGTGTTGGACAACGTTCCAGAATTAGGAGATGTGCACTTTCAAGTATAGTCAAAATTGGGATCAAAGCAGCATATACAGTAAAAGATCAGAAGCAATTGGCTTACTGAACCATAAGGTTAGCTCAAACAGATAAACCATGGCTGGATCATGCACATAGTGCCTGCAAACAGAGTTCAGTTGGTTTGAATCCTTGGACAGAGTAGAGCCTCCATTTTGTTAGGCAAGGAGATAGAGTCAACACGAAAACAATGAAGAGATATACGGGTGTATGATTGCCTGGAACCAAGCCAGAGGGATTCAGTCTTGGTTAGCTTGGGCTCAAAGCCTCAAATGAATCTTGTTGTGAAGAGTTTACAGAGGAAGTTGGGGCTAATTCCCTAAAGACTTCAGGAGCTATTGTGACCTTGGCAGTAGCTGTATTCTTCCATTCAAGTAGTTTATAGAAACCAGGAAACTGGATAGGGTTGAGTCCAGTAACTCAGGTAAAAGGGTGTAACATGACAGGTCTTGTTTATTAGTTTATATGATTCTTCAGATTACCTCTTGGAATGGTAGGGATCAAAACCACACCAACAACCAACCTTCAAATAGGAGTCTTCTCAGAAAGTGGGGGAACACTGTGGCTTGTCGACAGCAGATATTTAGTTAGGAGTCCGTGGGGAAATAGGGGGATTGGTAGAGCTTATTTGGGAGCTAATGTTACTGCAGCAGGTATTTTGCTACTTTAGGACACAAGATGCTCACCAGGAATGAACAGTTTGGTACTTTATATTTCGTCTTTTTAGTGATGTCAAGAATGGCCTTTCTTGGGTGTTTTTGGGAGTGCATGGCCCTCTGAGTGTGGAGGAATTTAGGGCAAGAACTATCGAAATTCAAGATTTATTGGAATTGCCCTCAGCAACTTCTACTAAATATACATTTGTGAAGTTGGGAGGTCTAAGAAATACTGACAGTCTTCCTTACATAACAGAACTGAAACTATCCACATGTCTGCCAAAGGAGTTTCCAAAAAAATCTTTAGCAGTTCACCAAAAGAGCATGACAAGTGATTTTTTTAAAGAATGGAGAAAGAAAGGATGCAAATAAAGAATGCATTAAACTAAGAAGGGTTCTATTTTTATATTGCCAAGAGTAAGCTGCCTGAGGTATTATTGCGTAACTCTCTGAAGGATTAGCATTACAGTCAATAGTTTGTTGAGTCATAGAAATAAAGCATTGATAATGTTTTTCTTCAGGATGATATAAACAATGAGAAATTACAGGTTTATATTCCTGATTTTCAAAGAAGATAATCAAAGTGACTTTCATCAAATTAGGGGCATTGATAAAAAGAAAGACATGTACTCAGACCAACACATACAAAAGCTTGTGAATGTGAATGGTTGATTATCATATATACAAATAACAAATTCTACAATCTTTTTTTCTTGTCTTTTTATTTTTTATGGAAGGATACAAAGTAAACAAATCAAGAGAGGGAAATTACTTCTTCTGGGCAGCAGCAAAGAACTGTTCATTGTGCAAGAAGACTACATCACGCACTGTTTTCCTAACCTAAAACAGTCAAGCATTAGCAAATCAAACAACTTAATGACTGGGAATCAGGCAGGAAAAGACATAGGGGTTCTAGAATAGTAAGCACAATAAAAGCATTTATGTGAGCTTGGGAAAGGAATTGACACCAAACAAGTAGAAACCTAGAAACCTTCCCCATATATCAGCCAGTAGTACTTCTAAAGAAGGATAAGTCTGGCTGAACAAGCATTAAACATGATGATGTTGAAAGAAATATGGATTAAGTTAGTTTTGCATACTGTCTATGACCTCAAAACATGGTTCTTTGAATAAATATTTTGAAAGATACATGGTCGAAGTTTACACTAAAACAATTCAATAATTAAGTTTCTAAGAAAATAGGTGTTGAACATTTCCAAATGGTCAAAAATTTTAAGAACGAGCTTTCTACTACGTTAACAAATAGAAGCTTTTGGCAGAGCTGGTGCAATTGTGTACTTTCTTTCATCTAACTTTTGTATTATTACAAGACATATCATTCCGTCCCACAAAATATCGGTGTTTCTTGATGAGTATACTTTCTTCCAAAATCAAGCCTACACTTCACTAATATCATTAAATTACGTAAGTTGCAGTAGTTTAATAACTAACACTAAAATAATTTCTTTTAAAAAATATAAATAAACAAACACAAGAAACAGCCCAAAGTTGAACACAAAAATCCAGCAAATTGTGCATACAATATCTAGGTGAAAAGAGTACCAATAACTCAGAGAAATTAAAAGCTATGATACTAACCGACTAATAAAACTTTAGACGCAACAATAATCACAAGCCTAGATCCCACAAGCTGGGGCTGGCTGTATGAATTCTAAACATACAGTGATCTCTATCCATGTCATCCACTAGTCTCACAAGCGCATCTATGTCACACACGTCCAAATTCTGTCACCCATATCTTATCATTAATAAGCGCCACTCCAACCTATTATACAGGACCTTTTTTCTTATTTGGTCTTATTCTGCATAGCCACACATCTACTATAAGTGTAACATCTTCATCCCAATTATTCTCTTAGTCTGCACATCCTAACATTTTATTGCCAACATTTTGAGTTCCACAACAATCTTATAACTGTCCAATAAAACATCCCTTCTATCCTGAAAGTACTAACATAAAACAGAAAGCAATAATTCTAAACTTTTTAGGGTCATTTTCAGTTAAATATTATATATGAACTCTGAAAGCTATCAAAAAATTTAGCTCAAATTTCAGGACCATAACATACATGGAATTCTTTAATAAGGCTCAAGTTGTTCGTGTCTATGATTGACAGATGATCTTTACGTCCTGCAAGTGCCATGTATCGACCACTTGAAGTAAAATCCAAAGTGTATGGACCAAGATCTGCCCAAGTAATTATTGATATTAGTCATTAGCAAAATCAGTACAGCTAACATCAGTGAAAAAATCATTGATATTAGTAACCCCCAAAAAATGAAAATAACAACCATAATCAAATGAGCATTCATTAAGAAAATTATACATCTAAGGTCATGAAAGATTTTTTAATAACTGGCTGCGGAAAAAAGTAACCCAGGGATACAATGCAGAAAGATAATACTGTGCAGAGCAGTATACAAACAATGTTTAGCCAGGGAGAGAGTAGCCACCAAAATGTTGTGATGATCTGAATAACTGAAATTGCTAAAGAGAATGCATCATACGATAGAAACAAAACCATGAATAATTATGAAGGGAAACATCAATCAACTTAAGGAGTTCACAAAATTGACCAGAATGGACAATCATTTGCACAACTCTACATATGTGCATATACAACAGATAAGTAAGGATAAGTATGAATGGTCGCAACATAGTTAATATTGTGAAACCAACCAGTACAACGTGGAAACACAACTAGACCAAGGGGAAGTGATTGAAGAAACTTGGATGGACATTCCAAGTAAAAAGCCATGAACTTGATTAGTAAAAACCAAGAGCAATATTTCCAAATCTTATCTTTACTTAGAAATAATTTCTGAGCATTATAAACAACTATTTCACTAAGACTAGGTCAGAGGAGGCCAAGAACCAATGTTTTTGCAAAGAGGTGCTAAGATGAATAAATAAATGGAGGTTAGCCAAACATGCACCATTTTAACCTTAATAAAGACACATGAAGATTAAGCATGAAAAGAGAGCTACTAACTAACAAATGATGTCAACCTGGTAAGACAATATCATGTTGATTCTTTGAACTGAATATGTCTACTTCTTGAGCAATCGCCTGCTGTTTGATCCTCCAAGTCTTCTTTGTGCCTTCGGCTTCCAAATAGCCCCCTTCACTTGGCATAAGCCACTACATAAAACAAACACACATCAACAACATAATTCCAACCCCAGCCCAAGGACATGGACACGGAGAAAACTGAAAATAAAAGGCAAAGTAAAAATGAAAGTCTTCTTTGACTTAGGGAGTGACGAACAGATGGGCATGCAAAAATAGTTGCATGGAATACCATGATATTAGCATAGCTGTTCCGTAAACAGAGTTACCATGGATCCCCCTACTCCCTCCCCCACCTCAAAAAAATTGCGGTGCTCTTCTGTGATCCCGCCAGCTTAGAAATTACTTAAGGTTCAGACAGTCAATTAGTCAACAACATTCTCTGGCATGTAGGATGATTAGCAGATGTACAATGATAACAGATAACTTTTATATTAATTCCTTCTCTGAGCCTTTTTTTAATGAAAGAAGACAATACAAAGTGATTCCTGTTTGAATAATGACAATCTGAAGAAATAATATCAAGTGATTCTGATAGCTACACGAGCAACATGGCTTTGAAATGAATTGAATATCGTCCTGTAAATCATATAGTAGCTAGCAACATCTGGAATTTAATTTACTATAATATTTGGCATGTCAGCATCATTTTGGGATCAACATTTTGCTTGGAGTTGTGGTTGTCAGAGGAGTTCGAGATTGCCATATGCAGTTCACAGGTGATACCCGCCTGCATGTAGACCTCATGATATTATTTGTGTAAAAGGTTCACCCCCCATATCAAATGGAAGAACTAAACACAGAAAACAGAGATACAATAGCAGATGCCTTCGTCATGATTAGATAAACCTGGACATAAAAGTGAAAAATCAACTGAATCAATAGTTTGAACATCATCTAACTTGAATTCACCTTCTCTGCCTTGGCAGCAGCTTTTGCAGATTTTCCATATAATTCTTCTCTGACAGCAAGCTGGCCCTTCAATTTTTTATCTTGTAAAGCCTGCAAATGGACATAAAATCCAGGGAAACAGTAAGAGAAAACAATAATGAAAAAAGAATTGACCAGGAATAAATTTCAAGCACTAGTGCTGTACCTCCAAATTGGCACCTTCACCTCTAAGATACTTCTTTACTTTAGCATCAGTTTCATCAGTATTGTCCTGGAAAATAGAATGTCTCTGCCTGTAAATTTGGGTGAAGACGAGTGCATGCAAAACTCTTGGTACAGTAAATTGCTATTTGATATAACATGAAATGCCCAAGGGGTAATCCACACGTCTGAGTTGTAAGAGAATCCAAACAACATGTTATTCTTACCACAAGAACTGCAATGCTGTAATCCTTAACCTTAAAGATAGTCAGACTAAACAAAATGTTGTTTAGGACAACAAGTGATTCTATTCACCAACTAATTAGCCAGGTTGAAGTGGTTCTTCAGATGCTGAATTTAATTAGCTTTTCATTTATTTAATCCATAAAATCGCACCAAACTTTCATTTTCTGGGAAAACAAATCTGAAGCAGACAATGGATGAAAGGAAAAGAATACAAAATAAACATAAATAGTCTAATAAGTGTGCCCATTTGACAAAACAAGCATCCATGAAACATGCCATGTTAAATTTGGTTAGCACTCACACTACAAATAAACTTAGTTTGGAGGTTAAAATGTTATGCAGGATATTTATAGTTTATAATGATGATGAGAATTGCCTTTGAAGAGTGATTGCCAAACATGTTTTTCTATTTACAAATGGATAACTAAAGCAATTCCTGTATTTTAGAAGGCACAATCTTTGAAAGGGACCCATCCTCTTGTCTCACTCCCATTTGAATTGGTTAAAAGTTCTGAAAATATAACTGCAGAAAGATGGAAATATTTAATAATTTCAGGAATAAGGCTACAACTATCAAAAGGAAAAGAAAAACATTAATCAAATAATATGGATATAGTCATCCCAATACCTGCAAATAGAAAAGGAAGGAGACAAGAACGACTAGAAGCCTTTAGAACGTCATCATCTCCTGTGAATTACATGTAAATAAGCAAAACACTTTTAAGGCAACCACATTATGTCCTAAAAATTAGTGAATCTACATAATGCCTTTTTTTCATTATCATGAGAGATATAACATTATCGCCATATCATTTCATTGACTAGAAAAATCCTTAAATTCCATCCCAAAGAATCGTTTTTTTTTTTAACCTCAATCAACCCTTTTTTTTTTTTACCTCAATCAACCCAAATTTCACAAGAAAATGCTCATACATAAATGCTTTAAAATCCAAACCACACAAAGAGCAAGTGAAGAAAGTAAAGATGAAATCACAGCAAGTTTAGGAACCATAAACAACACAACAAACATTGCCCATTGTTTTTCTTTTTAAGAACTTACTGTACGAAAATTCCTCCTAGTTTCCTATTGGATGTCTCTAAAGCAAGATCTTAACAAGCTCCTTAGATTAGCCACTGCCTTCGTAATAGAACAAAAAAAAAAAATGAAATTCATAAAAATGCACAGCAACTCAACAACAGTCTTTCTGAGATAAATTAGACTAGCAATGGGGAAGCGGTTTGGACTGGAGAACCCCATCCCCATCATTAAAAAAGGCAAACGCAACTGAAAAACACGAGAAGCTGCAGCAAATACTAACAAGACATAAACAACTGACCTCACAAAACTGATTTGAGAGTCGGGATTTACCAAGCTGAAGTAGGATTTCGAAAAATAATTTGAACTTCGTTGGTTGCACAAAGGGCCGCCAGTAAGAAGAATCAAGAAATGTCGCTCACCAGTCTTAGGGTTTTCAGATTTCGATTTCGAAGAGGGTCGTGCCCGCACACGACGCACAAAGGAGAGAAGAAATGGCTGAAGTATGGACCGAGCGGATGATTCTTGGAATTGCAATGGTCGAATATGGAGCTGAGGTTGAGCAGATTGTTGTTGTGATTCAACAATTGCAATTGCTAGGGTTTCGAAGAGGGAATTGTAGCTGTGAATGTGAGTCGAGCGCGGCTACGCGAAGACTGAATTGACCATTAGCGTACAACAAGGGTATGAGTTCGATTTTTTATGTTTAGATTATAATATCACTGTTCTAAATCGCGCACGCGCTAGGGATTACGCGGGTGCCAAGTTGGGGCTAGCGCCTAGGCGACTTAGGAAAATTGTTAACTTTTTTTTATTTTTTTAATTTTATGATGTGACTTAATGTTATTCTCAATTAAATCAAAGTTGAAATAGGCATGAAAATATATATATTTAACATATAAATATAAAAAATATATATAACATATAAATAGAAAATAAAATCAAATAACATAATAAACCTAACACCCAACAATACAACGCGACAGAGAAGGGTTGAAAGCGGAAGCGAAGGCGGAGATGGAGCTTGATAGCAGTGGTGGCGGCGTTGTTGACGCAGCGAGGACGCGATAGCGAGGATGGAGCTTGATGGTGTAGAAGCGATGAGGAGGTTGCGATGGAGCTGGAGGCAGCGATGGCCTTGGGCTAAGATGGAGTTTGATAGTAGGCGGCGGTGCGCGCGCGAGAGAAGGGGAAATTGACAAGAGAAATAAGGGGTAACGGGTAAGAGGAAACAAAAATCCTAATAATCAATTTATATAAAATGGATTAGGCTACCCAGGCAGGCTATTAGGCCATAATTGGCCAGGCAATTCATGCAACTAGGTGGCTACCTAGGTGTTGCCCAGTACTAATTAGTCAGGCCGGCATCTAAGAGGGCCGATTAGGCCACAATCGCGGCGGTTAGTGTCTGCCTAGCGCCTCAGGCGCCGCCTAGGCTGAGTTTTAGTTCATTGTACAATATAAATTAAATCAAAGTAATATCAATCATTATTTTAGTAAAAATATTATTTGAACATTTAGAAGTAACACCTATGCGCATAATTTTTTTGATATAACCATACAAATTGCAATTGGAATATCTAAAAATAATAACTTGGGCAGGTCATGATTGATTTCCTATTGCAATTGGTGGATTTTTTTGTGGTTGTTTAGTCAGGGTAGTCAATGTTATTGTTGAAAATTGTCTCGAATTAGTGATAGGATTATGTGCAGTGTTTTGTATATAGTTATGAGGTAGTTGATAGGTGGGTGACACTCTTGTAATATTAGTTATTGTAGAGGGCAAATTCGATAATGTCACAACCGGCCCTAGGAAATATCACCATATTTTCTATAAATAGGGCAGGGGGGCTGAAGGTCTAAGGATCGCATGTTCTCTTTCTGTTTTCACGAGAGCCAAGAGAGTGAGAAGGCTGTGAGTTAAAATAGTTTTGTACATTCTTGGAAAAGCTTGTATTATGGAATAGGGAAAGAGGGAAAGTCCTCTATTGTTATTTATCAATAAAGAAGGCTGCTCGGTGGTGGTTTCAAAACTGGATGTAGTGTCATTTACGTGGCATGAACTAGGATAAAAATTGGCGTCTCCTCATGTGGTTTGATTGTCTTTCTTGTTCTGTTTATGCTTTTGTTTTTGTTTTTTATTGACTATTGTGTTGGTTGTATGTGGGCCTAGTGAGTTGAGACTGTGTTGAGGGGTGTTTGATCGGTTTCTTGTGAGGATTACAAGATTGCCAGTGCTCCCAATTCTAACAAATTGGTATCAGAGTCGGGTTTTCTCATCAAGAACCATTAAGAACTTATAATTTCATCACATACACGCAGGAATGACTTCTATAGCCTTTGCCACACGATATGATGTTGAGAAATTCGATCGCCAAAATGATTATGGCCTATGGAAGATTAAATGAGAGCCTTTTTGGGAAATCTTGGACTGGAGGATGTCCTAGAGGCTGAAAAGCCTATGCCTAACCCTAATTGAAGTCCAAAAAAAAAGAAATCAGGGATAAGTGGAAAGAGACCAACAAAAGAGCCTTAACACCCTTATTCTAAGCCTAGGAGACAAAGTCTTGCGAGATGTGTCAAAGATGACAATCGCGGAGAAGCTTTGGAATAAGTTAGATGCACTCTACATGACTAAAACCCGTCTCTAACTAGCTGTACTTAAAGACATAATTTTTTTCCTTTAAGATGAGTGAGGGTCAAAGGTTACAAGACCATATGGACAATTTTAATAAATTGTGTTTGGATCTTGAAAATATAAATATTAGGTATGAAGATGAAGATACGGCTTTAGTCTTATTGCACTCTCTTCCTAAGTCTTATGAGACCTTTGTGGATATCTTGAAATGTGGAAGAGATAAGCTGACCCTAGATGATGTGATAGGAGCTTTGAATTCCAAGGATTTGCAACACAAGGTAAGAGTTCCAAAAATCTGCCATAGAAGCTTTGGCAGTGAACTCTAGGACAGGAAAAGGAGACCCTAGGTTAAATGGTAGGTCTCGATCTAAGTCTAGGAGTGGCAAGAGAGTGGTTAAATGCTTTCATTGCCATGAAGAAAGGCATAAGAAAAAGGACTATGCAAATAGGAAGAAAGAATTCCAAGATAGAACCAACTCCGAATGCTCAAGCACCATGTGTGGTTTTGGCTATGAGAGTGCAGATGTCCTATAATTTTTCTAGGTATGCAGGAAAAGTAGCATAGGCACTAGGTTTAGGATGCACTTCTCATAAGAAATAGGTATTTACCTTTAGAGTCATGGTGGAGGGGGAAATGGTTTGTCTAGACAACAATTAAGGTAAAAGGAATTGGAATGTGAGAATAGGATGCATGGTAGAGTTGTTCCAAAATATTAGAAGTTGTAAAAATATGTCCTTAATTTAAAAGAAAATCTAATTTCCCTAGGAGAATTAGATAGAAATGGTTTCTCCTATAGAAGAGAATGGAGTCCAAAGAAATTGCACAAGAATTTCTAGTAGAAATGGAAGCAACCCTCAAGAATGGCATTTATGTGGTGCAAGCTGGCATTTTTATGTGGATAAGCTGCAGCCACTAAGAATAGCCTAGGATAAGTTAGGCGGTGTCATTTGTTGAGGATAGCTCACATGTTGAGCAAGACTAAGAAAAGGTATCTAAGGCTAGAGATATTAGGGGAGGGAAAAGTTTATAGGTATAAGGGAATAGGAACCATGTAGTTTAGTAAGATTACCAAATGTAGAAGTCTCCAAAACAGACATTGTATATGTCAAAAACCAATTAGAGATCAGTTTTTAGGATCTAAGGGGAACCTATATAGGCCTTATCTCAAGGTGAAGCTAGGTGAAGTGAACCTAGTGGAGATGGTGTGTCCTTAAGAATTCCTAAACCTATACGAGCTTGCTGGAATTGCTTATGGTGTGAAGGGTTAGGTGTTGTGGAGTTGTATAATAGGTATGCCTAGATCTTGTAAAGCTAAGGGAACTTACTTATGAGGGAAAACTCTACCATTAGATTACGAAGATATTTATTTTACATCGAAATCAAAGTGTCTCATTAGATTAGTTATACTTTTAACCTTTGTCCACTTTTTAAAAATCTTGCTTTCTCAACCCAAAATTTATGTAATATTAAAATCTAGTGATCCAATAAGGTAATAATGTCAATGGTGGTCCTAACAGATATAACTCCTCACATATTAATACACAAATATATAACACATTAATATACAAATATAATAAAAAATATCATAACTAAATGTCGAAATAATGAAAAAAAGTGTCAATTCCATAGTTATGCCATCCTAATGACAACAGATTTTGGTAGGAAAAGAACGAAATAACAAAAAAAATATAAGCAATTATTAGTGGTAGGAATAAGCATTCAATTGGTTCAGTTATTGAATTGATCGAATTGCCCAAATCAAGTAGATCGAAACTTTTCCAAAAATCGAACCAAACTAAACTAAATCAAACAAATTGAATAGTTGTTCAAATTGAAAAACTAAAAAATGACCCATATGTTCTGTTGAACAGCTTATTCTTTTGTAGTTTGGTCGAATCTTCTTAATTTGGTAAAAAATGAAGTCATTTTTTATATTTCGGTTAGTTCGATTATTTCAATTTTTTTCAATAAGAAGACTCAACCAAATTGAAATAATCGACAAATTCAAATTTAAAAACCTAATCAAACTAGTCTACAAATTGAATCGAACCAAATTGTCAATTCCGACCGATTTTGTACAGTAACTTCAATTTAACCAAATTTCTCTTCACTCGTAATTAGTGGAAGATGCACTTTGGTCGTCTTCCTCTCCACCGAGCCCCATTTTTATTAATTGTTTTTATTCATTTTTTGGTTTTTTTTCTTAGTGTGTGTTTGATTGCACAATATGAAAAATAAAACATTTTACAACTTCTCTAGAAAATCAAAATCATCCCTCTAAGAATTGATTTTTCATAGTTTTGTGAAAAATATCACACTTTTGTACTTGGGTGAAAAACAAATTTAATGGAAAAAATTGCCAATTAAACATCCAAAATTAGAATGACTGATTCTTTTTCTATATTTTTCATGTCAATCAAATACACCCTTAATGAATGTAGATGAAGACATTTATGATGCATTTGATTGCAAGTATAAAATTTGCATGGAAAGAAAGTATTTTCTAAGCATTTGAATTGTCTATAATTAAATTTTAAAAAAAATATTAATTGAAGGTGTTTGACTGGCTTAATTTTTTACCTAGAAATTATTATATTTTTTCAACTTTTGATATTTGATTGTCATTATTTTCTATAAAAATAATTACATACACACATAGAAATAATCAATTATCAAATACACAAGTCAATAATGAACTACATAAAATAATCAAATATATGCATATTCAAAAAATAAATCAAATATATATATACCCATGAGAAATCTGTAATAGCTGCCGTCACTACTCACCGATGGCCGCTACTCACTGCTCACTATCCAACCATATTCGTCGTCATTGGTCGTCGCTAACATCCCTTGTAGACGGTCGCTGGCTACAACTGTCGATGGGCGCTGCTCACTGCTCGTTGATGGTGAGTGGGTTTTTTCATTTTCATGGAAAATGAAATCTAACCCCATCAAAAAACCAATTCCAACAAAAAAATGAGAAAAAAACATTACGTGATCATAAGTTGAAAAAACTTTTTCATAAAAAATTTAGCCAATCAAATACTTTAAAAGCTTAAATTTAAGTAAAAAATATCATTTTTCATAAAAAAAAAATGCCAATCAAACAGGCCCATTTATTTTATAGGAGATAAAAATAGAATAAAAAAATTCGAGACGTTCAGCGAATTCGTAAACGTATTAGTATTTTACATGTTAGATTTAAATTTTAATATTTATTAAATTAATCAGAAATTAACACATCACTCGAATTTAAGAACTAGTTGAGTTCTTCAATTACTATCCGACGAAGACGTCTATTTCACAACAGCAAAATTAAAGTGTCTTATTAGATTAATTATATTTTAATATTTATCCATTTTTTAAAAATCTTGTTTTTTCCATTCAAAATTCATATAATATTAAAATTAAGTGAAGTTTTTAATAAGGAGACGTTTGTTAAAATGAATAAGAAAAGAAGCATCAAGATAAATTTAGAATACTTTTTGGATCAAGATATAGAATTGTCAATATAAGGCTGAGAAGCATTTCAAGATTTCTATCAGAATGTTTGTTAAATTTTTTGGAATTCATTGATAATTATATTTTTTATTTTTATGTGTTTATTAATGCATATCATAAACACCAAGATAAGAGTTTTTTTTTTTATCAAAATATCTCTATTATCAAATTCATTCAAAATTGTTTGTTAACATCAACAAAAAATTTATGATTAAAATAGTATTTTATGATTAATATGAATTCTAAAAAAAAATAAAAATAATATTTTATTTTCTAACTCCATGTTCAAAAATAGATTTAAAAATAGTTAAAAAGTAGAAAAATTATTGTTGGAATTACAATAATTCCACCTAGATAATTAAAAATGGCCAAGACATATTTTCATAATAGATAATAAAATATAAAATAATTTAAAAATTGGTTAAAGGAATTGTATTAGTTAATAAAATATATATAAAGAGAAAATTTTAAATTTTAAAAATCAATGAAAGGAATAATGTCATTTAAATTTTAAAATTTGTCAAAATATATAACAATTTAAAAATATATTAAATAATATTAATTATAAGAGTTAAATAAATAAGTTCTTTTAATAAATTTAAATATTTAAAATAAATTAAATGGTATTATCTATTCTACAAGGGACATATAGATAATTGAGATTTATCTTGAAAGAATCAAATAAATTTATCTAAGGGGGAAGGTCGGATAAATTTACTTTAAAAGTGGGAGATAAGAGATTACGTGAGAGCTTTTTCGAAGATGGTCCGATAAATTTAACAAACACATTAGAAAGTCCAAATATTTGAAATAGTTTTCATATATGATATAACCCCTCTCACTTGTATTTTCATATCTTGTGGTCCTAAACTTGTTTTTCTTTTCTCAACTTAATTACTTTTGTAGTAGTGAAATAACCCAACTAATTTATATAGTCATTTTCATCACTTTTCAACACCCTATAGTTATGTTATCATTCATTTTCAAAACCTTATATTTAGTTATTTGCAACTCGAGCTTGCTTGCGTTTTTAGGACTAAACAATTTTTATTAGTTAATATTATAATAAGTGCATTTATTATCATAAAATTAACTTATAAAAAAGTTTAAACCTAAAAATGACATACAATATTCAAAAAATATATATAATAATTATACATTATATAAAAATGATATATGCATTTAATATTGATTAACTATTACCTTAGAGTATGATGATAAAAAAAAAAAAATTGCCTTAGAGGCAAAGATTAGCATTACCCATGCCAATTATCTTACTAATTAAAATTCAATGAAATTCTATCACTCTCCAAACTCTCCACTTAAATTAATTCACAAAGTGACCACTTAAATAAATATTAGAATTTATATTAAAAACATTTCTATCCCTGTCACATTCATATTTAGCTTATATTAAAACTTTATGGGCTATTAGCATGAAAAATCCAAATATTTTTACGTTTTTGTGATTTTATCCAAACGTTTCAATTTTGATAATAGACGTTTGATTTAGTCAATTGATTGTAATTTTAACCACGACTCGAATCCAATTCGAGAGGCGTGTACATCTATTGACATGGTAGGTTACGTGGCGTTTTAAAATATTTTAAATAAGTCTCATGTTGACACACGTAAAAAAAAAAATATTAACATATACATATACACAGAGAGAAGAAGTAGGCGAGTGACGGGGATGAAACGGGCGGAGGATGGGGATGGGGATGAAGGAGGACGGTGATGGCTACGGCTACAATGGTGGACGACAACGGTCGATGTGGAAGTTAGAGGTGACAATCAATCTGGGCTTCCTTTTGCTCACGGCAACAACGATCGATCAACAAACTAGACTGATGATCGATCTGGGCTTCCTCTTACTCACAGCCATTTCACAGAAAGCAACCGACAGCCCTCTGCTCTTGCCAACCAATGACGTCCTTTGCCAGCCGTCTCACCCTCGTCATTGGTCACTTAGGTCGGCCAAGCTTCTAGATTCTAGATCAGCCTCCATTGTCACCTTCAATTTCTAGATCGATTGTCGCTTCCAACCTAGCGTCGTTGCCCTCCTCATTTGTCCCCGTCTCTATCCTCCGCCTGTCTTCTTTCTCTGTGTATAGTCACCTTCCTCATTCATCGTCGTCTCGATCCTCCACCTGCATTTTTTCTCTGTATATATATATATATATATATCATTTTATTTTTTATTTTTTTTCATGCATGTCAATATGGGGCTCACTCAAAATGTTTTAGAATGCTATGTGGAGTGCCACATTAGCAGGCGCACACGCTTCTCGAATCGGATTCAGGGTCGTGACTAAAATTGCAATCAATCGATCAAATTAGGCGTCTATTGTCAAAATTGAAACGGTTAGATAAAATCGCAAAAACGTGAAAAAAATTAATTTTTTTTATACTATTAGCCCATACTTTATCATTACTTTTTAAGATTTTCTTTTAACAAAATCTTACCATAACATACAACACCAACTATAGCTATCAGTTTTAACCATCATACTTAATTATATCTGGTGAGTTCTGTCATTAAGTTACATTTTTTTTTAGTTGACGAAATTAACAACAATCACAAGTCTTAATTAATTCAACTAGATGAGATTTTAATCATACAAACTCTAAACATCCAGCTCGCTCTCTCTTATCTCTATCATATGTAAAGTCGTTAATTAACTTATACACATATATCACGATCACAGTTTTATTTTAGAGAGAGAGACTTGAAAGATATGGTATTGGGGATTAGCTCCTCAATATCAGAATTTACTTGTCATCACTGCTCAAAACCAACCAGGCCATTGACCATTGTGAAGCAACTACACAAAACTCTAAAAGTATCCAACTGTTTCTATCTACATGTAAAAAGTCATATATAGACCAGAGTGTATAGACGGACCCCTGTAAAGAGTCATACAGGGCAAAATCTCTCTCCTTTCGCCTCTGCTGATTCTCTCTCACTCTCTCCCCCCCAACCCAAAAATCGACACTTATATCGGTGTAGAGAGAGAGAGAGAGAGAGAGAGGGATCAGCCCCTTGAAGATCAGCATTTGCTTAATTGATGTCATTATTGCTCAAGAGCAACCAGGCTATTGTGAAGCAAACCTGAAAATGTTTCAACTTTGATCCACAAAACAAGGGAGACTACTCCTATTCTCTAGAAGTAACAATATAAGATAAATTTAACCCATCCCATCTCTAAAGCAAAGAGTACAAGTTGGAATTGAATTACTTATCTCACCCTACCACCACTACTGTAAAAGCTAAACAAGCCACCACCCACCAGAGCCACAAACTCGAGAATTATGTCAAAAGCATAATAACAGCTACTACAAAAATGCACGGCTTACTGCACAAGATGCACCCCTAGAGCTATAGAAGAAGAAGAGGAAGAGGAAGAAGAAGAAGACATGCAGCAGATGGAACAAGGGATTGTGCCACTGGACAAAAACAGCTACAGCCCAAGCGTCGCCTAATAGCCCCCTCGCCGGCGCTTCTTTCCACTCTTCCCATCGGTTGTCTCTTGCCGCCTTGATGTACCTGGTGACTTCCCCTTCCCTGTCTTTGCACTTTCTGGTGTTTTCACTGTTCCCTTTCCCTCGGTTTCTTTCACCTTTGCTGAGCCAGATTTTGCCGTCCCAGAACCATCAGCATCAGATTTGTTGCCAGTTTTGGAGGAGGCTTTACCCTTGGAGTTGGGACCAGTTCTCGGAGTGTCTTTGGTGCCAGTTTTTGAGGCGTCCACCTTGGCCTTGGTGCTGGTATTTGGCGAGCAATCATCGGTATCTTTGGATTTGGCAGCTGTTTTGGATGCATCACCAGCAGATTTACCAGCAGTTCTTTTAGAACGGTACTCAGTTTTGCCATCATGTTCGTCCTCAGATTTAACTTCATCGTCATCCCTCAACTTACGACCAGACCTTGTAGCTGCACCTTTCAATTTGCCAGAAGAAGCTTCGCCCCTAGAACAAGTTCTAAATTCAATCAATATGTTCATTTTCATGATTGGTTATAACATATCAAGAAATGTGGATTATATAAATGTTACAAACCGTGAACCCTCAATATTTCCTTGCTTAGCTGATAGTTCAGGATTGACTTTTGCTTTCTTCCTTTTGTGTCTGGAGGAAGGAAAGAAGATCATTAAGCCTAGTCCAGGCCATGCATACATACTGCTACAACAACAATGATAAACCTAGAATTGATGCTGAATTGAACTTTTAAGGTAAAAAAAAAAAAAAACTCCAAGGTGCATATTGGACTCAATTTTAGAACTGAATCGTATGTCAGCTAAAGGAAAGAACTAAAAATGTAGAAATTTTGATTATATTTTTGGAACAGGGAATAAAAGGAAAATAGTACATCAGTGGGGCAAAAATTGAAAATGTTGAATCAAGTTTCTTAGTTAACATCAATGCATAAATTCACGATAAAAAAAAAGCAACACATACATTTCAGCTGAAGAATCAGGACTTCGACGTTCGGTCGCTTCTTCCTGCCATATAACAAATCACATTAATACAACAGAACATAGCACAAGTCAGATGGATCAAAATACAAATCTGCTGATTACTGACCCCATCTGATGCAGAGTCGTCTCTAACAAACTGCCATTTTTCCCTTTTAAGATTTAATATTTCTTCATCGCCATCTGTATATAAAACCTGTTCGAGAATGATAAGAGATTAGGGAAATCAGCTCTCGATGTGGCATAACACCAACATATAAAGCACACCAGGAGAATATAAACCTACATAGCTAGGACTGGGTTAAACCTACATTTATTAAATATAAGCAAAGTAGGAAGTAAGCACAGACAAGCATACGTACCTTATGCCTCTTTTTAGCAGAATCAAATGAATCAATAACACCATCATAAAACCTGTAAGTAACATAATCCAATTTCAGGATTTGTGAGCAATGCACATTCATCTTGAATTCTTAAGAAGATATCTTGGCTAATCTCATCTGACTCCATCACAAAATATTACAATACAGATGGCAAAATCATCCAAGATTTTTGTAGCTAAATGCAAGACCTTGAAATTAATTGACAGTATCCAAATTTACAGTTTGCACCATAATGCTTCGGATGATGATTACTATAATCTCCTCTTTGTGTTTTAAGAGAAAGAGTGAAATAATACACTATTAAAATATTGTTCTAACTAGATCGTAATATCTAAATATATAGTTTGCAACATAATGCTTTGGATGATGATTACTATAATCTTTTTCTTTTTGTTTTAAGAGAGAGCAAAATAATACACAAATAAAATATTGTTATCATTAGATCATAAAGAGGTCCAGCACTGGAACTATGATTGCAGTGAAAAGCATAACATAGACAAGCCTCAATGATGAAGAAGAGCATAGTCATAGTATTACTCTCATTAGATACTAAAGAAATGCAACAATGACACAGGAAGATATTCCATGGCAGCCCAGTCCAGCACACAAACTAAAATGAGCAATGCTAATAATCTGCTATGATCATGCAGTCGTAAGCAGAACAGCTAAACATTATTTACAATGACTAAGAAAGATGTTTACATAAAGAGACATGCAGAAGAGCTATTTTCATACACAAGTTCATAAAAGAGTACTCAGGCATAAAAAGAAACAAACTCTTATATATGATCCCAATTGCGTATCATAATATCTACCAAATCAACATGTCATTAAGCTGAAGTGGGGTTCTAATGACATTTTTATACATGTACATAATATAGGTAAAGGAAAGTTGAAACAAACTTGAATAAAATAATTAGTAAAGCAACATATTGCCAGGGAAGTTAAGAGTATACATACTGCAATAGCACAATGAAACCACTCAAAAGAGGCAAACGTTACCCAAGCTAGATGGGGAACATGCTAGAGGAAAAAGAGAGAATAAAAAATAATGCAATTGGAGGTAAGAAGACAAAAACTACAACAGAACAACGAAATTAATAGGGCACCCCCACTGCAATGTTCAGGGGAGTTATTTTTCTATTACTAAAAGGAGGAAATAATTTTCAAGCCAGAGGGAGAAATGAGAGAACAAAAACACTAGTAAAAACCAAGGAAAACATCCTCATCTAGGACTTTTCAGTTGCCATATATTTATGGAATCTCATGCTAATACTTACGCCTTGTCTTTTGGCCACCAAACCTTAATCTTTTTACCAACCAGGTTATGATCATATTCAACAATATCAGGTGCCTGCAATAACACAGTACATAAGTGATTATAATTCATTCAGGAAATTAAAATAAAAATCAATTCAATCACAATAAAATAATTAAAAACCATTGATGAAATGACAAGCTAATCACCCAAAAACCTAATATCACTTGGTCCAACATATATGAAATAGAAAAAAGAAGCCAAGAAAGATAATAGCTCAAGTCAACCATACCCATTGAGCTTTGAATAAAGTTCGACTCTCCCATTTTCTTTAATGAATAAAAGCAACATCTGATATTCCATATGGATGAGTCGTGTCCTCTTTAACTGAACCTACATCTAATATCAATACCCCATTGATCTCATTCAATCCCTTTATATTGTTGTCTCAAAGATTTTAAAATCCCTAAAAGTCATGTTTCCTACCCTAATTATAGAATTGGATCAACTTCATACCAAAATAAAATAAAATAACAACTCTGGTTCTAAAATAAGAATAAAAAGAAATGTTGTGCCTCAAGGAACAACATCTGCAACAAAGAGAGGTTATTCCATAAGGTAGTTGTCAAAAAGTCTTTACTGAAAATGTGAATTCCTTAATTAATTCTCCCTTGTGGGAGTAATATATATATACAGAACTTCCTCTACTGATTAGGAAGTTTCTAAATACTAGCAAGATTCTAATCCTAGAATAAGGAAAGAATACAAATTTGTAAGATACAACAACTATGGAAAGAATGACAATAAAAGATATACAACAGGAATAGGAAATAAATCAAGAAATCATTGATTGATTTAGGAATCAATCATTGGCACCAGATCTGGAACATATCTGTTGACACTCCCCCTCAAGCTTGAGAGTGGATATCATCCATTCTAAACTTGCTAATAGTTCTTTGGCATACGGCTGCAAGTAGTCCTTTGATTAGAATATATGCTAGCTGATCACAAGAAGGTAAATAACAACAACATATCCAGCGTCTATCCCACTATGTGGGGTCGGCTACATGAATTCTAGACTTCCATGTATTTCTGTTTTTTGTTATATCTTCATTGAGATCCATACACTTCATATCAAACTTTAATGTCTCTCCTAAAATCTTCTTAGGTCTGCCTCTACCTCTTTTTTTGACTAATTGTTCAATTTCATCAACTCTCCTTACATGAGCGTCTCTTGGTCTCCTATTCACATGACCAAACCATCTTAGTCTAATCTCTCTCATCTTCTCCTCTATTGGCACTACTCCTACCTTATTACGAATAACTTCATTTCTAATTTTATCTTTTCTTCTATGGCCGCACATCCATCTTAACATCCTCATCTCCGCTACGCTTGTCTTTTGCTCATACTAGTATTTGACTGCCCAACATTCTGAACCGTACAACAAAACTGGCCTTATAGTTGTCCTATAGAATTTTCCTTTCAGTTTTAATGGGATTTTACCATCACATAACACCCCCGATGCATTTCTCCATTTTAGCCAACCTACCTTAACTTTATGTGTGACATCCTCGTAAATTTCTCCATCTTTTTTAATCACTGATCCCAAATATCGAAAATGATATTTTCTTTGTAAGATTTGGTCTTCCAATTTTATTATAACATCCTCCACTCTTGCATTTTTACTAAATTTACATTCTATATATTCTGTTTTATTTCTACTTAATTTAAATCCCCTAGATTCTAAATTGTTTCTCCATAACTCAAGCTTAGTGTTCACTCCTTCTTTTGTTTCATCCACCAACACTATGTCGTCTGCAAATAGCATACACCATGGCACCTCTGTCTGAATATCTTTAGTGAGTTCATCCATTACTAAAGCAAATAAGTATGGACTTAGTGCAAAACCTTGATGCAATCCTATTGTAATTTTAAACGGTTCAATATCCCCTCCGCATGTTCTGACCCTTGTCTCTACACCATGATACATGTCCTTAAGGGCTTGTATATAGGCTATTCGGACTCATTTCTTCTCTAAAACCCTCCATAATACTTCTCTAGGGACCCTATCATAGGCCTTTTCTAGATCTATAAATACCATATGTAGGTCCTTCTGATGCTCCCGATACCTTTCCATTAGGCGTTTCAGTAGGTATATAACTTCTATTGTTGACCTATCAGGCATGAAACCAAACTAATTTTCTGAAACATCTGTTTCTTTTCTGAGCCTCTGCTCTATTACTCTCTCCCAGAATTTCATGGTATGGCTCATTAACTTAATTCCTCTGTAATTTTCACAGTTTTGAACATCTCCTTTGTTCTTATATATAGGGACCAAAGTACTCTTCCTCCACTCATCTAGCATCTTTTTTTATTTAAGAATCGCGTTAAATAATTTCGTTAGCCAGGAGATGCCCTCTTCTCCCATGCATTTCCATGCTTCTATTGGTATATTATCCGGTCTCACAGCCTTATGATTTTTCATCTTTTTTAATGCTTGTCTTATTTCATTTGGACTTATGCGTCGATAAAATGTATAGTTCACGTTCCCTTCGGAGTTACTAAGATGTCCCAACCTAACTCTGTCTACTTCAACATGTTTAGTTCTATCATGTTGAACTAGATTGTGAGCAATACTTATGGCTAATTTATTGTCAGAATAGAGTCTCATAAGACCTGTCACTTTAATTTTCAGATCATCTAGAAGAATTTTCAACTAAAGTAGTTCACAAACACCTAGAGCCATTGATCCAAACTCTGCCTCTGCACTAGACTGAGCTACAAGATGCTGTTTTTTGTTCTTCCAGGTCACAAGATTACCTCCTAGGAAAGTACAATAACCCGAAGTAGACCTCCGATCCACCATTGAGCCAACATAATCTGCATCCGTATAGGCCTCAATACTCATACCCTGACCTCTTTTAAACATAATTCCCTTCTTCGGTGTTCCTTTCAAATAATGTAATATTCTGTAAACAACTCTTAGATGGGTCTCTTTAGGCTCATGCATGAACTGGCTTACTACTCCTACTACATAGGCAATATCTGACCAAGTATGGGCTAAATAAATCAACTTGCCTACCAATCATTGGTAGAACCCCTTGTCAACTACCTTCTCCTCTAGGAACTCACCCAACTTGTGATTAGGCTCAATTGGAGTTGCAGTTGCCTTGCAACCTAACAACCCCGTCTCCTTTAGAAGATCCACAATATACTTTTGTTGGGAAAAGAAGATATCTGCCCTAGAATGGGCAACTTCTATACCTAAGAAGTATTTTAACCGCCCCAACTCTTTGATGTCAAATTCATGAATCAAATAGTCTCTGAGTTTTCTCCTTCCTTCCTCATTATTTCCCATGACTACAATGTCATCAACATAAACAATTAGCATCATCACTCCCCTTGTGGCCGAGTGATAGATAAAAAGAGTATGGTCCCCTTGACTTGATTTATATCCGAGATTTAATATAACTTGTGCAAACTGGCCAAACCAAGGCCTAGGAAACTGTTTAACACCATGCAAAGCTTTGTTCAACTTGCATACCATATTCCCCTGAGTGTTTGGGCTATACCTTGGTGGCAAATCCATGTACACCTATTCTTCTAGATCCCCATGCAAAAAAACATTTTTAAAATCAAATTGGTGAAGTGACCAAACTAAATTTGCAGCTAGAGACAGAAGCACTCTTATGGTATTGAGCTTAGCAACCGGAGCAAATGTATCTAGATAATCCACCCCATATACCTGAGTATAGCCCTTGGCCACAAGGCGTGCTTTGTATCAATCAAGAGACCCATCTGATTTGTACTTTAAGGTGTAAACCCACTTACATCCAACCGGGTGTTTACCCTTGGGCAATGGAACTAAGTCCCAAGTATTGTTCTTGTTGTAATCACTTGTATTAGATTAGCTTAAGATAGTCTCGGGAGGGTTTCTATTGTAATATCAGTGGGTTGCATTTGTATATCACTTATATTATTCTAGAAGGGTTGGTTAGAGATATAAGCCAGTTAGTTGGTTGTAATTACCAGATAAGTTTTTATTTCTACTGCCTCTGTGCTTTATAAATAAAGGTCGAGTGAGGAGCATTAGGAGATTATTCTGTCTTGTGATATGGAAGAGCGAGGAGTATGCGCAAGGGTAACTTGAGAGAAAAGAGAGGATATTTTTGTAATCTTGGGTTGGGAAACTATATACAGTTCTAGGTATAAGGCTGTGAGAGAGTTGTAGTGCATGTAATCCTCTTGTTCTTCGTTCAAGATAGTGGAAATAGCGCCTCAGGACAGTCTAGACCTAGATCTTCATTAGAAGACTTCACCAGGATAACATTTGGTGTCTTGTGTGTGTTTTTGCTTACTGTTATGTTCTAAATCTTGTGTATTGTGTTTTTGATTCTTGTTCTTCTCTTGTGAGGTTGTGAGACTTGTATCTTGAGTGGTTCTTTGGTTCGGTAGTCTAAGATCCTAGGTTAACAATTCTTTTCTAGGGCTGCCATCTCGACATCCATAGCATTTCTCCAATTCTCATCCTTCAAAGCGTCGGAAAAATGTTTAGGAATGGGAACGTTGTGAAGGCTAGTTAAAAAGGCTTTATGTGGAAAAGATAACTTGGAATAGGATAAGAACAAGTGTAAAGGGTGTTTCGTACAAGCTCTTGTGCCTTTCCTAAGGGCAATGGGCCAATCAAGGTCATTTGGAGGTTCACAAACAGAATCCATAGGGTTAGGAATATAAGAGTTACCTGATGTGGGGTCAGAAGGGCTGGCAATGTCATCATTTGTAACAGATTGAGGACTGACAACAGGTGCAGGAGATGGATTAAATGTAGGAACCTGCATTGGGCAAGGAGCTGATGGTTGCCGTCTTGAGTAGACCTGCAATGAGTGAGGTGTCTTAGGGTCAGGCTCCTCCTAAGTCATGTTAGGAACATCTTTAGGATCAATAGGAGAAAAATTAGAAGAATTGTGTTAGGATTTGCATTAGTTAGCATCAATTCTCGGTACAGGATTTTAAATGTAGTTAGAAATAGGTTTGTATTTTTATGTTTTACGAGTTTAAAATGTAACAGAACTAACTTACTTAGAGTTAATGCCAGTAGTCCTTTTATTTCTTTCTATTTGCATTTAAGTCCATGTTTTGTAATTGCCTATATCTGTTATAAATAGAGGCGGATAGGTTCAAAGGTAGGCATTCTAGCATTCATTCTTCCGAATTATCTTACACGAGTTATAAAGAGTATTGAGAGAGAGCTTTGCTTGGTCCTTGTATTCTCGAAGGGAGGCTATTGTTCATAGCTAAGAGTGTGCGAGAGGGAGTGTTGTATCCTATTGGCTTTCTAGTGGATTCTGTATTGATCATCGACAGTTTGGATGTAGGGAATTTTATGCCTGAACCAGGATAAGTTCTTGCCTCTTTATTTTTCTGTTATTGTTTTTGATTTCTTCAATATTTGTTTATCTATTATTGTTTTCTAGCGGGTGAGGTTTATCTCTAAGAGAATAGTGATTTCTTGATGTAAATCAGTCCTAGTTCCAAGAAATTGGAATGAAAGTCCGAAAGAAAAAGAAGCTAATCTTCATTTGTAGTGGACTGATTTTGGATACCCTAATCATTGATGAAATAGGATAAATTTTCAGCAAAAGTCACATCAACAAAAAACAAAGAATCGTTTTTTAGTAGGAGGATGATAACATCTATACCCTTTTTGAGTAGAAGAATACCCAACAAAGATGCATTTTAGAGCCCTAGGATCTAACTTACTCTGATATGGACTATGAATATGAACAAATGCAACACAACCAAAGACTTTAGGTTTCCAGCCACTAAGAATATGAAGATCAGGAAAAAATCCTGTTAAGAGTTGAATTGGATTACGAAAAACAAGAATTTTAGAAGGCAACCGATCTATAAGAAATGTAGTTGTTAGGGCAGCTTCTCCCCAATAATGCTCAAGGACATTGTGATGGAAGATAAGTGCTCTTATGACAGCTAGTAAGTGTCCATTTTTCCTTTCGGCCACCCTATTTTGTTGGGGGGTGTAAGGACAAGAAAACTCATGAATAATTCCCTTTTGCTGAAAGAAAGTTGTAAGGGATTGATTGAAGTAATCTTTAGCATGGTCAGACCTCAATCTCTTGATTTCTACTCCAAATTGAGTACTAATCATGTTGTAAAAGGAAGGAAAAATTATACTTGCTTTAGATTTATTTTTCATGAGAAAAAGGCAAACAACTCGAGTACAATCTTCCACAAGTACAATAAACCACCATGCCCCAGAAATATTGGGGATGGTTGCAGGGCCCAAACATCACTATGGATTAGAGAAAATGGAAGCGAAGTCCTCTTATTTGATGAAGGATAAGGTACCCTTTTATGTTTGGCTAATTCACAAACAGAACATTGGAAATATTTAATATCAAAATCCTTGAATAAAGCTGGAAACATGACTTGAATAGTAGAAAAAGAAGGATGACCAAATCGAGAGAGGTATAACAAAATCTGATCTTTATTGGACAGAACTAAACATGACATAGGGTGAACCTCCTTCCCATTTGGTCCATCTAGATAGTATAAACCAGCCTTTGCCCTAGCAAGCCCAATCATCCTCCTTGGCTCATGTCCTTGAATTTTATAGATATTAGAAGAAAAATTAACACTACAATTGCTGTCCAGAATTAACTTTTGGATAGAAATCAGGTTAGTGAACAGTTTTGGAACATGGAAAACATCTTTAAAAATAAGATGTTCGTTGAGAATGATATGTTCTTTTGACCGGCAACAGTGGTCAAGGATCCATCTGCCATGGCTATCTTTTTTGAGCTTGGACATGGGTTGTAGGTGATGAACAAATTGGAAAAAGGAGTCATATGATCAGTTTTCCCGGAGTCTAGGATCCATTTATTAGGTTGAGTAATTCCCGAAGCATGTAAGGAGAGAGATTGAGATGAAATACTTGAAAGTGCAAGGAAACAGGTACCTTTTTCAGTCCTTTTGTCAAGAGATTCCAACAAACCTCTTAGCCTTTCAATTTCAGCCTTATTAAGTTCATCTTTCGGTTCTGGTTTTTTTTGCTCACTTTCCTGAGAACTGCTGGCCAGATAGGCTTGACCATGTCCTTGGCCCCTCGGTTGTCCTCCCTTGGTAGTTGGTTTCCATGCAATCTCCAATACTAGTCTATGGTGTGCCTTGTTTTTTTGCAAAAGGTACACCATAGAATATTTCTATCTACCACTTTCCTATTATCTCTAGGCTCTTTATTGGGAGTCTTTAGAGAGATTAGGGCAGAATTTTCAAGTTGAGGAGTGTCTAACATTATTACTCTCCTCCTTTCTTCAGCACGAATTAGAGAAATTACCTCATTAAGGGAAGGTAAATCATCTTTTCCTGGTATTTGAACTCTTACCGGGCCAAATTCCATGTTGAGGCCATCCAAAAAATCATATATCCTCTCCTTTTCTACAAATCTTCTTTGTAAAGCAGTATATTCGTTGCATTTCATCTTGAGACTTTGATAATGATCTAACTCCTGCCATAAGGTTTGCAGGATGTTAGCATACTTGGTAATGGATTTCCCCCTTTGCTTGGTTGCTGCCACCTTGGTCCTTATTTCGTATATCTAGGCAGCATCCTTAACCTTCGAATAAGTGAGGTTAACAGCTTCCAAAATATCCTTGGTTGTGGGTAGAAACATCACGATATCACTTATTTCGAGTACCATGGAGTTCCACAACCATGACAGAACCAAGGAGTCTTCTTCATCCCAAGCCGAGAACATAAGATCTCCCTCCTTCAGACCGGTTCCCAGCAAGTGGCTAAGTTTCCTTTTCCCCTTGAGAAACATGCAGATGAGTTGGGACCATTTTAGGTAATTTTTTCCATTCAACCTATAGGCCGCTTGGAGATTTTGCAATTCTCCTCCTGATCCTATACTTCCAGAACCAACAAATGGAGTATCTATTGTGTTGCTAGTAGCAGTTATATCTGGGGTTGGTGTCGGATTAGGAGTGGTTTGACATATCAAAAAGAAAGGTTATGAATGAAGCAATAGCTTTTTGGAGATCGCGAGAAGAAAAAACTTAGCTACGAAGAGAACAAAAGGTAGCTGGAGATAGCAAAAGGAAAGAACACGTTGATGAAGACAAAAAAATGGAAGGAACGCACAAAAAACTAAAGCACTAGGTCGATGGCTCTGATACCATGTCAAAAAGTCTTTACTGAAAATGTGAATTCCTTAATTAATTCTCCCTTGTGGGAGTAATATATATATATATATATATATAGAACTTCCTCTACTGATTAGGAAGTTTCTAAATGCTAGCAAGATTCTAATCCTAGAATAAGGAAAGAATACAAATAGGAAAGAATACAAATTTGTAAGATACAACAACTATGGAAAGAATGACAATAAAAGATATACAATAGGAATAGGAAATAAATCAAGAATCATTTATTGATTTAGGAATCAATCATTGACATCAGATTTGGAACATATTTATTGACAGTAATATTTATTAACAAAGATATAAATCAGAAAAGGTAATATATGAAAAACATTCCAAACTTTTGTCATTTTCAATGTGTTTGTTAAACTTATCTGGCAACTCTTGAAAAAGAAATCACATGACTTCTTATCTAACATTTTCCAAATATGCTTATCTCTTTCTCCTCCCCGATAAACATATCTTGGACCTTACAGATAAGTACAATGATGCATATGTTATTTAGTACATTCCAAAAGATTTAACAAACAGTTTGATAAAAATTTTGAAATACTTCTCAGTTTTATCTTAATCATTATATATCTTGATCCGGAAAGCATTACAACCTTATTTTGATACAACCTTATCTTGATAATTTTAACAAAAGCTACCTAAATGTATAAGCATTCCATCAGTTCAATCATACAAGGCAACTAGAGGATTTCTATCAAAGACCAATGCAACATTGTGATTAGTTTAAATGGCATTATCAAATATTGGTACTTTTCTTAGTGAGGGAGTTATATAGGTGGTCTACCCACAAATAATATGCAACGATAAGGCTTCAAAACATTCAAGCATAAGGGAAATGTGGAAGGCATATTTCAAGTTGATAATATTATGCATCCTTTTCTCCACAATCCAAAGCTGAGACAACTGAGTGTAGGCAAGGTCGTTGGGATATTGACACTTGAACTTTTGATTAGCTAAATGAAGGTCTCTTATACGTATTTTGACCCAACTGATGCAGCGTTTCAGAAAAGATTTCCAGATTGCACACAAGGATCAGCTTGTGCCAGGATAAACGTGTCAATTACAGCCCTAAGAAAGCTAACCTGCTCCAGGAATTACAACCCAATCCGTACTTTGAATAGAGTAAAAACATCTATACAAACAAGAAAAATCATGTGATGTGATATCATCAGTTATGAAGGATATCATCTATATGCTTTGACCAACCCTTATTTCATTCGTCACAACAACACAAATAAAATTTCAATGTATATCCTTCACCAGAAAGCACCCCTATACCTATGTAACTTCTAAATTGATTCAATACTAAAACACCAGAACAGTTACATAAATACATATGCATATATCAGCATTTAAGGCTGATTTCCCCAATAATAAGACTAAATTTTAATTTGTCTCAAAAACTAGAATAAAATGGGAAAGCATTATTAACAAGGACATAAATGTGGTATCCACTTTTTCTTTTTTCCCCTTTTTTTTCTTTCGGTTGTTTTGGGGTGGGGATTTGAATTAAAAATGCATTTAAGACCTCAAAAGATTACAAAACGATTAAAATCTCAACAAAAGAGATGGCCATCAATTGATCTGTTAAAAACAAGTCAAGGAGTTCTTCCTTTGTAGGTTAAGGACAAATTCTACATTGACTTGCCACAATTGATACCTAGCCAAGCCTTCAATGTGACCTCAACAGCTACCTTCAACCCACAACTAAAGAAACAAAGATGACCAACAAACCACTTGCACACATTTCCTCCAGATTGCACAACTCCAGGCCAAAGAAAATTATATTTTAGAAAATCTGAAGGTGTTTTTTGCCTTATTAGATTTTAGAACTCAAGATCTCACATAGAGAGATATAGCCATCAGTTCATCTGGCAAAAACGGGTCAGGGATATTTTCTTACTCCCCAATGAAAAAGGAAACAAAAAAAGAAATAAGAAGTACAGGGGTTGGCTCAACATCACCGGCAAGTAACACAAGGGCACACCCAGAAACACATGCACAAGCCTGTACATGTACAGGCCCAAAGGGAACACATGCATGGACAAACATACAATAGCAGGGACCACCAGGGAGTATAAATCACCATTGTTCAGATATATAAACCTAATCATGATTGCTTCCATATCAGCACACCCATAACTATTTAACAATAATAAAATCTATGGCTAAAATGTAAAAGCTGATAATGGAATCCAACTAATGATAGAGCCCAGGTAACTCCTGTTCCAGTTTTGTTTTCTTTATCTTCTGACTTACTTAACTCTTTAACTAGAGCAGGAAAGAATAAAGAGAAGTAAGCACCAGAAGAGGATATTGGAAAATCTTAATAATTTATATTACTAATGACAGGACTAGCAAAAAATTTGGACTAAAAGGAGTAAGGATTGCTTACTTCTACTTTCCCAGGTGTACGCTTTCTTTTGGAACTTGTATTGGGGGTTTCCTCTAAGTGGCTTTCAATTTTAGCTGATTTTGAGGAAGTCTTTGGTGAAGAACCCCTTTCCTACAAGTTTAATAGAGATTTACCAAAAATATTGGGTAAGAGAGTTTAGAAATAAACTAGAACAGCAGAGAACAAAACATTTAGGCAACAAAGTACTTTGTTGTCATCTTTAACAGTGAACTTTGTTCCATCATCCTCTGAAGCAGTTTTTCCACGTCCACGCCGTTTTCCACCTTCCTTCTTTGACGAGGATCGATCACCAACATTATCCCTTACATCTACCATTGGACAAGACTGTTCCAATGGTTTTGCCTCCAAACTAGTGATCCCACCTTCAGTCTTGGATATATCCTCCACATCTGGAGTTATTTCCTCATTGACACTCTCAGCTGGAACTTTCTTCCCTGAATGTTTTTTCGGTTTCACTTCAGAATCACTGGTACCCTCAGAAGCCTTCTTAGAAACATGGGTAGTTGGTGCAACTTCTTGAATCAGATTGCTTTTCCTCTTTTGTCGCCCAGACTTTCTCTTAGTACCCTCATCAGGAACATCCCCACTTTGAGATGGGGAGACAATTGGCTCACTGTCTAATGCTTTGGGTGAAGAAATTTGAACATTCTCCTTTTCAGTTTCTGCAGGCACAGAGATATTGACGCATGCCTCCTTAGAAGGTGAACTCTGGACTTCAGTCGTGCAACTTTTGTTGTGGTCCCGGGCTTCTGTCAATCTTTTAGCTTCTTTATTGCTATCAGCTTGAGATGAGTCAGGAGGTTCTGCTGAAGTAATTAAAGATTTTGGCTTCCTTCCTCTTTTCTTGGGTGCTTGTTCAGACCTAGACCCCAATTTTATTCTCTCAGCAGAGTCATCAGGCTCAGCATTGCCTATAACATTAGTATCAACAGACAGATCAACACATGACCCCTTAGGAGGTGAACCATGGACTTCTGCTTTATGACTTTTGTCATCATCTGCAGTGTCTTCCAATCTTTTAGCTTCTTTATTGCTATCAAATTGAGATGAATCATGAGGTTCTACAGAGTTGATTGAAGATTTTGGTTTCCTTCCTCTTTTCTTCGATGCTTGTTCAGACTTAGGCCCCAAATTTACTCTGTTACCACTATCAGAATCATCAGGTTCTGCGTTGCCCATAACATTAGTATCAACTGGCAGATCAGTTTGGTGAGAATGCTCTGGCTTCTTTGTGGACTCCAGGTCTGCCGATGTGCCTTCATTACCAGACTCTGTAACACCATTACTCATAAGAGCCTTCAAAGATCTGTTGGTAGCAGGATGATCTGCTTCATCAAGACTCTCTTTCACATTTTCTCTAGTAGCCCCGTCCTAGAATGATGGCCTCCACAGGATTAGTTCTTTGATAATTGTGGTTCACAAAACTTTATGAATTAACTCACAGCTAGATATAGCAATCATCAAAAAATACATTATAACAAAATCTATTATTAGAATGTACCTCGGTTGCCTCAGTGGAAGATGCCATGGCCAACTTGTTCTCATCAGCCTGTGCAATACAAGAAGATACCCTATGTAAAACCAGAATAATAACTAATCATTAGGACGGAAAAAGCCTACAACTATAAACAGAAATATATCGGCAACATGCCTGAGCAGCCCCCTCCAAGGATGCCCCCGTAGGCTTGCTCTCCTCAGTCTGAACAAAGCCAAGACAATATATAATCAGTACCAGATATTGCCACAATATTTTCAAACAACAATGTTTCTTTTCTCTGTGCTGAGGCAATGACAGATTCAGTTAACAGAAGCAAGTATCAGCTGAAAACCCTTAAATAAAAAATAAGATTTCAACAAGATAATTCATTTAAATATAAGAATACTGAAACAAGCAGTGAATTCTTGCTTGATTAATTCGACTAGAAACAAGAAAGGGATTAAATACAACAGTTATTCTTATATGTTCTCCTATAAAGTAGGAGATGAGATGAGATATGCTATCTCCTAAATTTTAGGATACCCTATCTCCTAAATTATAGAAGCTAATCAAACTTTAAAATACAAGTTTACAACATCTAATCTACAAGACTTTTAAGTCTTATCATTATCCCATCTTTTGAGCCTCTTCAAACTTTGAATTTCTCTTCCTCGTTCAACAAATACATCACTAAAAGATAAAAGAAAACCAATCTGAGACTCCTAGCTCAAACAGATCACTGGATGGTGAAGGACAATAATAGCAATTTTAGTAAACATTTCTTCCCCAGGAGTGATTGTGATACAGCCACGGGCCATATATGCCACCATTTATGGCTTCTTCTCACCACAAAGGAAGCTAATAATGCGATGAGATGTACACAGGAGTTAGTAAGGCACTGAAGTTAACTTCAGCGTAAATCATTAGTAGGTTACTAGTTTCAGGGATTAGGAACAAGGCCTGTTATCTAAATTCATTGTGCTCTCTCTCACTTCAACCTTCTCTTTTTCCCACTTCTCCTTGGCCACAACCCCACACAAAAAAAGATGCAATGGCAAAAATGTAAAGGAACATACCCACTCTTCTGCACAAGCATTGCCATCATTATTTCCGGCAGAACCTGTTCTTCCATCAATTATAGAAGCAATAACTTTGCTGTAATCATCTAAAGAAAAGCCCAAGGAGTTCTTAGCTTGTATCAGGTATGGTTTGAGCTTTAGTGCACATTTTTCAAATACTCTCTCCCCCAATTTCTGCGCAATTGGCAGATATTCCTGAAAAAATGAATACCTTGTCAGAGATTCAGAGAAAAAGAGATAAAAACACAACGGTCAACCCTCTACAATAATTTACCTGATTGTCCCTTTTCACACTAGCTAGGAGGGGAGTTATTAGCTCAAATGAGATGTCTTCGCTTTCCTCCAACACAAGAGACATAATTGTCTCCATGGACAACAAGACATTCTCCGGATGATAATCCCTGGATGATCCACCAAAGCATTATTAGATGCAAAAGGAGAAATTTGCAATTTCATCACAATAGGACATTTCTTGAATGACATGTGGGATTAGTCAATCAGGTTTGTTGCTTAGGGGGCCTGTAAATCCAAAGGGAAGCACATGAATGACAAATGAAGTCAAAAGATTTCAACAGACAACCTACCAGAAAGTATAAGATTACTTTTATACTAAGAAGTAACCCCGCAAAATTGGGAAATCCATAATTTACAACTTTGGAACAATTGTACCAATTCAAGCAGCATAAACTAGCACCACAGGACTGATAGTTTCCCTAAAAGACATCTTGTATTTCTAAAAATGAAAAATAAGCAATTTTGCCTATGTTACTGGAAATGCAAATACACATTTAAGTATCCAATGCCAACTGAATCTGTGGGAAAAGTCTTTAAAGCTGCTACTCGGAGAACAGAATCAATTGAAGTTGAACAGAAAATGAAAGAATAGATATCCTACACCCATGCAAGTTAATAGGCAGAGAGAGAACAGGAAAGGAGTTAGTTTCATAAAAAAGGAAAAATTGGAAGAAAGATAATTGCAATAAGTTATAACTAGAAATCGCCAGTGAACACCAAAGAGATAAATGCATGACAATCTAATAATGAAACAAAAAGTAATCAAATTCAAGAAATTCTTTATCAAACTCTAAAATAAGACCACCCTTAACTAGATAAATATATAAAGAAACATACACTCCCACAGCTCATAAATATCATCACCTATAACCAAGAACAGGTGACTGATTATATGATAAAAGCCAATATCAACCAGATCAAAAATGGATGTTACAGGCCAAAATAGCTACGCTATAGTTCTCCCCCCTCCCCCCCCCCCCCCCTTTTTCTTCTTTGTAACATAACATTACATAAGCAACCAAAGCATAAATTATAAATAGAAACTCATACCTTATGGACTTCAAGAAGTGCTGGAACATCTCAACAATCAGACTATCACACTCCAGATCCAGCATGACCACACATGACCTGACCTTGGCTACAGTTTCAAGAATCAAGGTCCTCTTATTGTATGACCTACTAGTGTTGTCAGATAAATTTTGAAATGATGATACAATCAACTGGAAGACATCCTGTGTATCAATGATGAAAGAAGTTAGCACGTGCACACACACACTCACCAAAGGAAAATATAATAAAATGTATCTAAAAGTATAGAAAAAACAAAGAAGCCAGTACCTTCATCCGCTCATCATCATATGGAGCATCTGGTGCAGTAATTCTTGTTATTTCACTCATGCAAGAGGCAACTGCGACTTTTATATCTTCATCTGGATGCCTTAGAAGTTCATCTGCAACCAATGCCTTCATAGACGGACCAAGCGCTGCTTGCATTGATTTGGATGGTGACTGTTCCACCCTTGAGAGAATATTCTCAGCTTGCTTAAAGTATAAAAAAGAAGAAAATTACAAAAAATCATTTGCAAGCAACAACATCAACCAAAAAAGGGACAATAGCACATATTAATGGTATGCATATTAGAAAATATGTCATTCAGCCTGAATACTATGAACATTTGTTAAGATTTAATACACAACATATCAAAGCCTTAATCCCACTGCGTGGAGTCGGCTATATCAATTCTAGCTCGGCAATAAGATCTATCCATGGCTTTATCCTCTTTAAGGCCCTTATAACTCATATCAAGTGTCTCCCACCAAGTTTTTCATGGTCTTCCTTTACCCCGTTTGCTAAAGACTTATTTCATCCATCCACACTCTTCATAGGAGTATCTATTAATTTTCTTCACATGGCCAAAACTATCTTAATGGTGTCTTACGCATCTTATTTTCAATGGGAGCCACTCCAACCTTACTACGAATACCATCACTTCTGATTTTATCTTTTCTAGTACGTCCTCACATCCATCATAACATCTTTATCTTATGACTCTCATATTTCTCTCATATCAATGCTTTACTAATTAAAATTTCGTGCCATACAACAAAGATGGTCATATAATCATCTTATAAATTTATCTTTTAGCTTCAATATAATCTTTACTATCACATAAAATGTTGGATGCACGTTTCTATTTAATTGTCCTACCTTAATTCTATGGGTGATATTCTCATTTAATTTCCCATCTTTTAGATGATTGATCCAGGATATATGAAGTAATTTTTCTTGGGATGAATTGATTTTCAAGTTTTACCATAACATCATCCATACTTGTATTTTTACTAAACTTACATTCCAGATCATCAATTTTAAATCTGCTCAAATTAAAATGTTCATCTATTTCATGAGCTTGGTAGTCACACCATTTTTTTGTCTCATTCACTGAGACAATGTCATCTACAAATAGCATACACCATCACACCTATGCCTGAATATGTTTGACAGGTTCATCTATTACTAAGACAAATACATAAGAGCTTAGTGTAGGTCCTTCATATAATCTAATGTAATTAGAAAAGATTCAAAATCTTCTCCACATGTTTTGACGCATGTTTCTGCTACATTATACATTTTTTAATAACTATATATAAGCAATTAGAATTTCTTTCTTCAATAAGACTTCACTTGGAAATTTGCCATAAGCTTCTTCTAAGTCAAGAAGACTTCACTTGGAATTTCTTCTCTATATCTTTCTGTTAAATGCCTTAGCAAGCATATAGCTGTCACGACCCTAGGGTTTAGCTAGGGTCTAGGAAGGAATTGGAAGGAATTCGGGGAAAGAAACAGAGAAGAATTGAAGGGGAAGATAGAGCAGAATTAGGCAGAAACAAGAGGGAGAATGGAGAGAATTGTAGAGAGAAATCAGAATTTCATTTATCATTCAAAACATAATCCTCTCCTCTTACAATTGGCCTTTTTATAAGCATAGCTAGCTGCTTAACTAACTTCTAACAGCACCCATGTGCTCCTAACAAATTGCCAAATATCCCTAACAAACTATTATACCCTATTACAATAATGCCCCCTTTATTGCTCCTAGGGCCATGACAATTGCTTCCATTTTTTACCTGTTGGGCCTGAAAATTATTAAGGCTTAATCCAGATAAAATACAGACAGTTTGTATATTCATAATTATAAACTAAGAGTAGTTATGTATTTCATTTCAATGTTATCTAATTTTTTTTATCAAAAAGGACACTTTATTTCACTTAGATTACCTTTTTATTTGTCCATTCACTTCAATTTTCTTAATCTTCATTAAAAGTGACATTTGTTTCAGTTGATCTACCTTTACATCTCTTTGTTTTTTGTTTGAGGATAAATTTTTGGCATTAAAAGGCTCCATTCAAGGTTAAATAGAGGGGCCTCCATCCATTTCACAATCATGTAAAAGAAACTAGATTGTTGAAGATTGTAAAAATTATGCGTTTTTCTTTGCTATACCCCACTTCAGTTGTCTACACAAGAGCATTGATGAGCACACAAAATAATTTAGTGAAATCAAAATCACAATCACCTGAACCAAAAAGCCAAAATCCAAATCAATTCAATCAAGAATATGCCTACTTGGCATAACAAGACCTGATGCTAGATATGGTTGGCACCAAATCGATCCACAGTTCATTTTAAGGTTTTGTCAGGAGGAAAAATAACGAATACAAAATGAGTGTGGATTGTTGATCAATGGCATGCCAAAAGAAAGGGAAGCAGTGCTCATGCCATTAGAAACGGAGTTTCACTTATTTTTCTTTTTCTTTTTTTAGCATGTGGGTGTTTTACATATTTAATTTTAAGAAAGATAAACCATGGTCAAAAGTGAAAACACATAACTCCATCATAGAAGGTAAGTCTGTAGCATATGTAATGGGAGCATTATGCATTAAGTTCCCTTTGCTAATTTCAAGAAAAAATAAACTATTATGCATTACCATGTTTGATGCCGAACCACAAAAGCAGGGTCAAAAGTGAAAAGATAAACCAGGATCAAAAGTGAAAACACACCACCACTCCAGCATAGAAGGTAAGTCTGTAGCCTATGTAATGGAAGCATTCTGCATTGAGTTGCCTTTTCTAATTTCAAGAAAAAATAAACTATTCTGTATTACCATGTTTGACGCCTAACCACTAAAGCAGGATCAAAAGTGAAAACACAAAACAAGTCCACCATAGAAGGTAAGTCTGTAGCCTATGTAATGGAAGCATTCTGCATTGAGTTGCCTTTTCTAATCTCAAGAAAAAATAAACTATTCTGTATTACCATGTTTGATTCCTAACCACTAAATGCGGAGAATTAGAGAACCCTCACTGCTCAGGATACCATATATAACACAGATTTCAGTGTCAAGCACGCAAATCTTCACCATCCAGGAGTTTGCACCAAAGCAGAACAGTACAAGGGTGATTCAAAAATAAATTATATTCAAATTCAATAATAATTTATACAAGCACGTTCCGGTAGTATGAAACTAAACAGTGCCCCTGCATTAAAAACACCCTTCTGTTGTGCACAACATTGCCTTTCCTATTCCAAGTAATAATATAATCCATGCCTGAGTAACATGGTGGTGCAATGTGAGAGCAAGAATTAGCAAAACAAGTGCAAAATTTGGGTTAAAACACCATAAGATCAAATCTGCAATGATTATCTGAAAATTAGGGTTTCAGAAAACCTCAATAGTTGAATTAGAGTAAAACAGCTGCCACCATAGCTTCTTACAAGGTTATTTATACTAGGGTTACAACGATAGTAAATGCTAGCCATTGATCGCAAATAAATTCTTCTAAGCTTGGCCATCCATCCATATTAAAAGTCATATGCTAGTCATACGACTACTTATTAAAGCTAAAATAATAAAAAGCTTTCTAAAACCTAATAACTTAAATACTAACCATAACTCATCAGCATTAACTACAACTTAGCCTAACAAACTTAGGGTCGGTGACACAACATTTATAAATGTGAATTGACTTCTAAAAATCACATTGACAATACAAATCGATGCAAAAGAACATGTCAAAATTTTGCACGAGCCCCCTTCCAGACACAACCCTCTAGCAAGGAAATGATAAGAAAAAGTTCCAGCACCATCTCCATATGGAAAATTTTATGAGATGGCAGTGAATGAATACAAACACTAATAAATAAATAATATGCTGTCATGAACCTAGGGTTCATAGAATCATAACAGGTTTAAGAAGTAAATGGGGAGGGATTGAATTGGGGAAGAAATCAGAATTGAAATAGAACTGATAACAGAATGATTGGAGAAGGAAATGGAGCAGAAATGGGGGAAGAAATCAGTAGAAAAGGGGAGAGTAATAGAGGGAAAACGAGAGGGAGATTTGGAGAGAAATGTAGAGAGAAAAATGAGAGATTCAATATCAATTTCCAGCATCCCTTCTCCCATGGAATGGGATGAATACATATAGGTGCTGCTTGGCGTGGGTGTGGATGCAGCAGATCATCCCCCCCTCCAACAGTTACAACAAACTATTATGTCCTTTTCCTAAGGCCTCACATGTGGCCTTTCTAATTCTAACAGAATTGATAGCTGGAATATAGGTGCAACAATTAAAGTAAAAGAAATACAGCATAGCTATTCTAATTAACTCTTAGGTTGTGACATATGCACATGCATCACGTAGCAAGTTTAGAGCTCTTGCTCAGCAAGGATTAACCTCGGTTGTCCTTTATAAAGAGAACTCCTGTTAATGCAGGGTTGGTGTCAAGGTAGGCCTTCATCACAATCCATTTGGTCGGAAGAATACATTGATCTTTGCATTCCCTTAGGAGAAAAGAATGGGCAAGGAGAAGAAGGGAGAGAGATAAGTTGAGAGTGTTGTCACTAATGCATGGAAAAGGATGCAAAAACCCAGATTTAGACCTCAAATGCTTTGAATACTCCTATGCCTTCCTAAACCCAAGACAGTTCATCCTAACCAGCCTAAGCCCACCCCATGACCAAAGGGAAGACCGTCCAAACTCTGTGATCAAGGAACCAACTTTTAGATTCTTTTCTGTTAGAAATGAGGAGCACAATAGGATCATTCTTCCCAATTCTCACACCCTCAACACACCCGAAATCAACCCAGAACAACAGAAAATTAAATGCAATCAAATCAGAACAGAAATAAGAAACAAGAAAGAGAAAAACAAACCACAGAAGCCAATTTTATCCCGGTTCGAACTGGTTTACACCAGTTCTACATCCAGCAGTCAAACACCCCCTCGAGCAGCCTTCTTTATCCAGAGAATGGTCAGAATACAGCAGAGATCCCTTCCTTCTATTCCTGAGTACAACAGGACATCAACTCCCAAGATTACAAAACTATCTCTCTAGCCTTTCTCTCTAGCAAACAGTACTCGTTACAAACAGAAACAGGGAACTCTATCACTCTCTGCTACCCCTTGCCCTCTATTTATAACAGTGGGTGGATATCCCAATGAAGAATATTAAATATTTACAGTTTAACCCCACAACTATCACTAATTACAACATGGGATATAAACTTCTATTTAAAGCTTCATTGGCCCTCCAAAAATATACTGCTTTCACTCATCTTCTTTTCTATACTCTAGACAACTTTTAACAATTCTCCACCATTGTCTTGAGTATACTTCAACCTTCATCCATTCAAAGATTTTTGGCCTTCCAATAGATGAATTTGACCTGCTCACCTCTGGGAATGTTTGACATACCTGATCATTCAAAATACAGCAACAAACATTAAGAAATTCAAATCAATGCTGTAAATTTCAACAATGGATCACCTTTGGCCAATACTTCCAGCTGCACTTAACTAAACCTGCAAGTCTCATTAGATTATCTACCTCCTCAAGGGGTTTTCCTAATGGATACATTCCTAACACCAATATGATTGGTTTCTCCATGGTGTCTACATACACTCCACCATAAACCAAATCCATACTCAATGTTACTCATTAATCCCAAAGTGTCCAAACTTTTACACAACATTATAATCCACAGTGCACCTTTCTCGGATTGGCCTTCTTTATTCAAAGAATGATCAGAATACAGCAGAGATCCCTTCCTTCCATTCCCGAGTACAACAGGACATCGCCTCCCAAGATTACAAAACTATCTCTCTAGCCTTTCTCTCTAGCAAACAGTACTCATTGCAAACAGAAACAAGGAACTCTATCACTCTCTGCTACCCCTTGCCCTCTATTTATAACAGTGGGCGGATATCCCAATGAAGAATATTAAATATTTCAGTTTAACCCTCCAACTATCACTAATTACAACATGGGATATAAACTTCTATTTAAAGCTTCATTGGCCCTCAAAAAATATACTGCTTTCACTGATCTTCTTTTCTATACTCTAGACAACTTTTAACAGTTTCCATCAGCATAACAAAGGAGAGAATATTGAATATTTTATAACTACAACAACAGCAACAATCACAGGCCTTAATCACTCTAGGTGGGGTGAATATTTTGTGCCTACAAAAGAAGAAAATAATGGAGGCTCATAAAAAGAACTTGGTGGAAATGAAGGGCCAAACACCATTTTTTAATAAGTTCCAACAGAGCATCTATTATCCTTTATAATATATTATTGATTATAGCATCCAAGTAGAATTTCAATCATTTTGCTAAGGATTTCTTCCTGTTTTGCAAAAGTTTCTCCATCTTTGATAAGTGTATTTTGTAGAAGTTCATCAACGATATTCATAGTATGTTTGTTGACGGATCCTTGAGCATTTGTTGCTACTTTTTTATTTGGAATGAATTTCCCGCTTCAGTTTTCCTCAGCACTATGGTCCATGTAGATCCAACATCATGCATATAACCAGACCCCTTAAGTACAGAACACTATGCAGTGCCCGAAAGTAAGCAAACGTGAAGGACGCCCTTATGAATGTATTAATCGAGCCACTCTCACATTGCATGTACCATTAATGACAGAGATCCTGTTTAAATCTATGACAAACCATCAAATAGAACTATTAAGACCACTAAATAGAGAGAAAAGAAGTACAACAAGGAACATATCAAAATAAATGGCCATAATCGGATAATTTTCCAACCCAGTGGCAATGTTATAAAACACGTTTGGTAAAGCAAATGCAAAGCCTGAAATCATGCAAATCAACGACAGAAGCTAATTGACGGATCAAGACAGACAGAGATTAGGGCTTACGTCGAGCAAATGAAGGAGTTCGTCGACCGTAGACGGTGGATGAAGGAGCCCATTTCCAAGTTCCAGGAGCTGCTCTTCGTACTCGCTCTGCTCGTTCGCCATACTCTCTTCCTTCTCTCTGTCTCTCGCTCGCTCTATCGATCCTCTGCAAATCAATCAATTTCCAACCGGGGTTCACGCCATTAAAACCCTAGAAACTCTCGAAAATTCCCAAATCCAAACGATTGAAGCTCGCGAAACCCTAGAACGCGAACGAAGAGACCCCAGACGACGATCTTTCAGTGAGACAGAATGAGAAGCTCCTCTGTATGTATAGATTAGAATAGAGATATAGTGAGAGAAAAATAGCCCTAAATTGTTTCATGGAAGGAGCAGAAGGGGGAAGACGAGCTTTTATCGGCTACTATTTCTGCCTTTTATAGTTTTTATTTCCGATTTCGTTATTCTCCTTTACTCCTAGGATATATTACATATAAACCCCTTCTAATTTGAATAAATTGCATTTTATATCATATTAATGTAAATATATAAAATATTAATATAAATTACAAGTCAAGTATCAAACGTATAAATACCATTCTCATAAATATATAAATCTTATTTTTTATTTTCTTTTAAATCTGCATCATTTGTTAATTTATAAATTAATAATGTTAGTGTACTTAATTTCAATTCCATTACTTTGACATTCACACTTATATTTTAAATATATCTATTATAAATATTATAATTATCGATATTATATCAAATTTGTTGTTAATTTAATAAGAAGTCGGACATTATCAAGTGTTATTATAATATTTGAAATTTTAAATTTTATAAAATGTTATCTTTTAAGTTTTTTATTTTAAGACCTTTGTCACTTATTTATTATATATTATAAAAAAATAAATTTAAATAAAATTAACATTATCATTACACAATCATGAATTAAATTTATTTTAACAAATAAAAAATAAATTACAACCAGTGTCACGACCTAAATTGAGATTTTATTTAATATTTTATTTATTTATTCTTATTTTTTATTTCATTTATGTTAATATATTCGGTACATGTAATAAGGAATAATACAATAAAAAACGAACAATATTTAAAGTGTAATTAAACTTATTTTTTTAATACCATTTAATTAACTCAGTACCAATCAATGACTATAATGTTATTAACAACTTATTAAGATGTGTTTATTAAAATTAATAAATTATGATGATCTATAATGACAACTGAAGACCATCCTCTTCAAATTAACTCAAATTATAATTAATATTTAAAAGTAAAAATAAGACATCATTTATAAATTATTATATGCTCAATTTGATGATTATGCGTTGAAGAGGTAATCTTCAGGAGCCTAACAGGGAGTTTTATTTTATTTTATGTTATTCTTTGCTAATGAAGTAAAATTCAAATAAGTTTGAAAACTTCATATTTAAAGGACATAAATATAAGACATGTTTTAAATGGACATCCCTATCCATGGCAATAGAGGTAACTCTTGATGTCCCATTAGTAATAGCATCGTTAGTCCATTTACCCTTGAAGTTCAATCAAGTGAACACTAGAAAAAAGTTCAAAATACAGAACTCCTCAAACTGGATCATTTCATTTCAACATGAGCACATATTATTCCAAAACTAAAGAGTTGTACATTCTAAGCAAGACAAAACAAAAGGATACAACACAGAAACCTTATATTCCTCTGGCATATATATTAAACTCAGTGTTTTCCCCAAACAAAAGACCAGATAGCCACACGTAGCAGCACAAGTTTGAGTTTTTCATCTATTTCTTTCATTGCACCTCCAAAACAACACATACTACAACTACTGGATATTTCACTGCCTCAGGAGCCCAGTCATCACACTACTTGCTAGCTTCTGGGTGCCAAATATCAATCAACCAATGGTATAGGAAGGAGAGGGCAAGTTGATTACAGTGCTCTTGATTTTGGTCATCATGTTAATACTGTTGGTTATTCCTTGAGAGCCGATGCCGCTGTCCTTCAGACCCTGAGAAGAGCAATGGTTTGACACAAGTAAAAAACTACATCGATGAGTAGAAAGTAAGAAGTGGATTGTTGTATCGAAAAGAGAAACATAATTTGGATATGTGGTACTTGGAGAAGGATAAATAGGGAAGAAGTAGATATGTTAAGAGTGAACCTAAAAAAGAAAGAAGGGAAGTACATAATTTGGAAGAGAGAATAGAGTTTTGATATCGGATTTACTTGAAGTCATTGACAAAGCATTTGCAAATGGGTAACAAAGACTTGTGGATTAACTATAAATTTGAAAGTTAACTACCATATATATCTACATTATGCAGAGAGAGTGTACCTGGAAAGGAAAATGATCTGGTCCACGAGCTGGTGCTGAGTTGATCTGAACTGTTCCTGTCTCCATTGCATCACTGATCAGAATCGCTTTGTTGATGTCTCTTGTGAAGACACAGCCCTGTGTAAGTGCATCATTAAAATTGCAGAAAATGCTAGATGTTCACAGCCCGTTTTGTCCCTAATCAGGGTGTGAGAGATCTATTCAGACGTTTGGAGAAAGTTTTAGAAGTTTCAAATGGCACAGAAACTGAAACAAATTTCAGTAATGTACAGACGTCTTTCTTTGTTCTCCTTTGGAGGGGTGTTTTGTACAACAAATTCGACCACAACCAATGGAAACATAAAAAGTAACGACTTCCTTTTAGATATATCCCAATCAAGAAATTCACTCTTCCCAAACAAGAGTTACACAATCAATTTGTCTCGAATTTATTTGTATGTATAGACTCAGAGAAAGAGTTGTAGAATTCGAGCCTACAAGTTCGGTGAAATAACTGACCAAATTGCCTCCAAGATAATAAAAAGAGAGAAAGATGTTGGCTATCATACCTGTAGGCCGAAATTGCTAGCATTACAATGGTGGATTCCTTCTTCAACTGAATTTATTCTGATAACTGGTAAAACTGGGCCAAATGGTTCCTCCCATGCTATCCTCATATCAGGTTGAACATTATCCAACAATAATGGCCATATGAGATTACCCTGCCTCCTGAACTCTTGACAAAATGTAGCTCCTTTTTGCCTGGCATCCATCACAAGCCCTTCAATGAAATTAGCAGATGACTCTGTAACAACTGGAGTGATATCACAATCATCCTCAGGCGCCCCAACCTTGAGTTTTGCCACTTTCTCATTAACTTTCTTGACAAGATCATCAGCTACAGACTCCATCACTAAGACAACTTTGACAGCTGTGCATCTCTGACCACTGTCAAAGGCAGAAGCACAAAACACAGGAACATTTTTAGTAACACGGCAGACCATGTCAAGATAGAGAATTTATTAACTATATTTGGATCAATGATTCACTTCCCGAGGGAGATAATTTTTATTTGTGGGGAATAGGATGTAAACCATAATCATATGGGCAGGAGAATATATCTTCCCCAAGGATACTGATCTAAAGTTAATTATTCCTTTTGGGTTATACTACAGTTTGCTTGTTTTCTCTGCTAACAGGGCCAGAAATCCATGAAGAAATAAATAGAACACTGATCATCGTTGACATATATTTTTGTAGCAGAAGTGTAGCATAGAATATGTAATTAATGTAATTATGTTCTATGACTTGGAACGATTGAGATTCTCAGAATAGTAACGAAATATGCCCATAATATATGAAGGAACAAATCACATTTAAGATAAAACCATTAGTAATTTATGCCAAGTTCTAAAACGCGGATAAAAAATCTAAACAGACAGCAAAAGAATCATATTTCATCACCTGTAAGAGAAGCCTCCTTTTATAATGTTGGATGCTGCTAAATCCAAATCAGCATCCTCAAGGATGATGCACGCATCTTTCCCGCCCAGTTCCATTTGAAGAGGGATCATACCAGCCTTTTTTGAGATTGCAATTCCAGTATCCCCACCTGTGAAGCTGAGTACGAGCACTTATGTTGTTAGCTGAAAGAATGCATTGGTAAATTTAGCTACAAAAGGAAAAATTGTGAACTTTCCCATTTGCTTCTCAAATTTTGGCCTGTGCTTGGTTTCCTGTTCAATGCACCCCATCATTCGGAACTAACAAACTCAACACTCGAAAACAAAAGAATCACAAGAAACAAAAAATCACCTTATACAGTTAACTCCAGGATGCATTGTAAGGAAGTCTCCAATCTCAGAACCTTTTCCAGTGATGCAGCTGATAAGGCCTTTTGGAAAACCTGCCAAATGAAAGCAATGGACCATATGAAGTGCCGCAACAGCTCCCTGAAAGGAATAGAAAATTAGAATCATTTGATCTATTCAAAGCAAAACAAATTCATATCGATCTAAGTGTGCTGATATAAAACATGGCATCATTTATGACTATATTAGGCACATGGGGAGGAAGAATGTTTGAAGGTTATATTCGTACCTGGGTTGGAGGCTTGAGTACGAGGGAGTTCCCAGCAATTAGAGCAGGAGCAATTTTTGAGACTGCGAGATTGACAGGATAGTTGAAGGGCGGAATGGCTAAAACAACACCAAGTGGAATCTAGAACAAAATGCAAGTCACATGAGTATCTCAGTAGGAAACAAAAAGGTTATCCCAGTTTAATGACCATTTCCGTGCTTATATTTGCCTTACAAAATAAGAGCTATTGGTCGCCATAATTTCAGCTGGGAGAGGAATAATTTTATTACAAGAATGTAATGTATCATGGCAGAAAACAGCTTGTGAACAAATAAAACGTTTTGAGTGGGGAAATTATTTTCAGCATTTCTGCTTTTCCTTGATTCCATTTTCTGTGTTGAGAAACAATTTAATTGCCAAATACATCAAGAACCATAAGTTACTGGTAAAACTAAAATAATATCCAAGATGGAACAACAAAGAACAAGATCACATCGAGGCACAAACATGAAACAGCACAAGAAAAAGAGTGTAGCAACTATTTTAACAGAAAAACTGAAATTTCTCATCAATATAAAGATTCTCAATTTCAATCACCACTTGTCAACTCTTTAATGGTGTATTATTTGTTTGATTTTAACATTTCTACTAGGCTCTGTTTAGCAAACGCACTGCATTTTGAATTCACATTAATTTCTTTATTTTCTTTCTTTTATTTTTGATATGTAAATTCATTGATTTCAAATATGAAAAGCGAAGCAGGTTCGATGTTGTTGAACATGTTCAACAATTTGCTCCACATGGGATACCAATAGACTGCCTCCAGATCTTCTCAAAGCCAATTAAGTACTTACAGTGCTAAGAACAGGAAATTGTAGATGGGCTCTGACATAAGATGACCATCTTAATAGTATTCTCAATCTTGCCTATTGATGCAACTCAGTTAAATTTTAATCCGGAAATTTTGTTATTTTCTGCTCTCTCTCTCTCTCTCTCTGGGTACATGAACAATAAAATCAATAACTCCCCATTAATGAAGTCATTAACTTTGATGCACATTGCTATAAGGCATTCAACTTTTTTAAAACAACTTAACCATATTCACAATGGTCAAACCCACCAAATGAGTTTTCTAAAGTTTCTCCCCCTTTCGTAATTTTCATCGTCACTTCATAACACGTGTCGAATATAAAACTATGGAGGAGGAATTCTATATTCCATAGAGAGCACTATGGTCAATGGTCCTCCTGTACATGAAAGATTTTGTGGAGTGATTATTTGGATACCTTTCCAATAGAAAATTACTTTCCAAGAGTGTATGCTAAACGATATTCGCTTAGGAAAAATGAAAGAGACCTTTAAACATGGGCCACTTCAACATGGAGACAAAAATTATTCAACACATCAGCAAGCAACCACTAACAAAAGTTCTTCAACAGTAGAGGTACCTTTTTGCTTCTCTTTTTCATCCAGTAAGGTCCAAAACAGAAACGTTTTCCCAAAGCAAATGCAAAATGAAGTCAAATAAGCAAATGAATTCTAAAAATTACCTTGGAAGTAAGGCAGTATTTGGTCCTTTCGTTTCCGGGGAAACTGTCAGATACCAGAAACTTTCCCTCCCCGAGAATTCTAACCCCTTCTTCAGCACAATATGACACCAAGTCCCCAGATCTCACAACCTTTACCAAAATCCAAAACCAGTTCAGCAGATGCAAGCTTGTATATAGAATCAATATTCAATTTCAATTTATGCACAAACTTAATCACATAACAAGGAACTAATATAGATTCAATTCAACTTCAATTTATGCCAAACTGTCATCATAAACAAGCAAAAAAGAGGAACCAATGCTGATAAGGATTACTTCAGTGACGGCATCTTTGGCAGGCTTGGCAATTTCCTTGACAAGGCACTCAGCAATGGGCTTCTTGTGCTCTTTAAGAATCGCAGCAGCCTTGTGCAGCAACTCCGCCCGCTTCCATAGCGGCGTCTTCGCCCACGATTTCTGCGCTACCCTCGAAGACTCCATGATCTTGTTCACTTCTTCTTGAGTACAAGCTGGTTAATAATAAATCCAAGCATTCACAAAACCCAGTTGTCAGAATTTAACGGGATTCAAATTCGGCACAAAGAACAGCAAGAACCCAGATCGTGTTATAAATCATCATTCAAAATCTTGAAAGAATTGTTAGAATTCACTGATATAGCAATAACCCAGCTCCTAGAACACATCAAAAAGTCAAAATATCGGGAAAAAGTATAAAATGCGTGAGATTCAAATTCAGCACAAAAGCCAGCAAGTGCCCAGTTCATAAAATAAATCATCATTCAAAATTGCTATATAAAACTCACTCAGATTCAAATTGCACAAGGAAATAGTAACAACCCAGCCCGTAGAACACATCAAAGACCCAAAATCTAGGGAAAGCAAATAGAAAAAAGTGTGAGAATTCATTGGGAGATCACCTTGAACCTTGTATTGGGTCTTCCTGGTTGTGGGGTTGATGATGGGCACAGTCTTCCCAGAGCTGGACAGTTTCCACTCGCCTTCTGCGTAGTATCTGTAAGCATCGCCATCAATGATCTCTGCAAAAACACCAGTTCCCGCCATAGTTATCCTCCTTCCTGTTATTATTAAATTTGGAGCTAGAAAAAGGACAGATAGAGCTGGAGGAAGCACTGAGCAGCTGCAGCGAAGGGGGGGTGGTGGTGAAGCAGGGAGAAATGGTGCTTATATACGGGGAAGAGGTGGTGGCGCCACCATGACAGGTGGCTCACCTCCGCAGGAAGTTGGTGCCTGGTGGCTGACTAACCGCTAGTGGCATTAGAAAAGTCACTTGGTAGGTAGCCACATGCAGTCCATAAAATTTAAATTATTATAAAGTACGGGTAAAAAAGTAATTACGAAGAGTATATTGTATAAAGACCTTCTGCATTGTCTAAGATATTTGCGTCCTTAATGTAATTATAATGTCACATAATCGTTTTATTGGCATATGATATTTAGCTAAATTCATATTTGTATCTTTGTACTTTTATGTTTTTTAATTATGCTAATTCAAAAATTTTATTATTTTAATTACATTCATATACCTATATTTTTTAATCAATTTAATTATTATATTTTAATTTTTTTCATATAATAATTTTAATTTTTTATTATTTTAATTACATCAAATACATTTAAATTTTCAAGTCAATTTAATCAGTGTGTTTTAATATGTAAAACAAATAGTTAATTGGCTCACTTCACTTTACTTTTTTTTTTTACATTTCAAAATTTAAGAATTAAATTGACTAAAAAATATAAATACATGGGATGCAATCGAAATAATAAAGAGTTTAAGATATTATATTAAAAAAATATCAAAATATATGAGTTAAATTAATTTAAAAGTATAATGAAAATAATAAAAAAAATTAAATGATCACAAAAAAAAAACCCATAAAAATACAACACTAAAATATGAGTTGCCCATCATATTCTAATCCTACGTTGTTGAACATGATAGTGATTGAAGATAAACTCACTGTCATGTAACTTTGAATTGAATATAGGGCATGGGTGTTAGAATTCTTTTTATAAATGGACCACCACCACCAATTGGAATTTTAAATTATGACCAATTGGTAAAACTTCATTTCATTTATACGGTAATTCAGTTAAGTCTCAGGGTCTAGGTTCATATTTAACATTTACTTACTTGTGACATAAAAGATATAGAAGGTACGAAATTTATTGAATCACTTGTCGATGGAGATGGATCTAGTGATAGATCTGGGGGAGAGTTGGCCCCAGATCCAGAAACCATTTCAGCCTCCAATGGTCCAAATTTTGGGAAGGGCTGGAGCGGGCACGGGCTGCAACCCGTGCCTGCCCCCTAGATCCGCCCCTACTTGTTGAGAGGTTCATTAACAAAACCCTAAAACTATGTCCTATTCTATCATTTCAAATATAATTTTTTTTATATAAATAGAAGATTGTGATTGTTTTGTAAAACTATCATACATTAAAGAGAGAGTATTTAGTCAAAATACATGAATCTCTTAATACTCCTTCGATCTATTAGCGTACTGGTAACTTGCCCAAATAAATATTCAGATAATTATATGTTTTACTATTTGTATGATTTGACATAATGCATAATATCACTGATATTAATTTGTATTTCATATATTTTATAGTTATTATAAATATGCCCTAAGTTTTTCAAAATAGGCCTCATTTTTTAAAAATTTAGAATATTGGTGAGTAATAATAAAATTTGTTATAAATAACTATTGAATGAGGTATATAATATCCCGTGTTGATTATTAAAATTAGAAAAAATAAAATTAAAATATTAACATGGAGGATCACGCCGCTACCATTGAATCAACCAGTGGCCTAATTTTTATCATTTTATTTTAAAATTCAAGATCCACGTGAATGGCAATAGTAATAATTTAATTAATAGATAAATAAAATTATTTAACTATAGTTATAGTTTATATGTTATAAGCAAAAAGTCCATTAAAATATCAAAAAGGTCCAAAAGTCTAAAAGAACGAGTTAAAAATGTTAATTTTCTCTTAATTGTGGTTTCAAACAAAACTAAATTAGATAACTTCAGCATTCGAAAATTCTTTCAAGGATTTTGTAAAAAGTATAGTTATTATCTATAAAAATGCTAATTCTAATTAATCTCGAAATGTTATGATAAACATTATCTACAAGAATTATAATTTTAGTAGATCTTATAATGTCAGGAGAAATATTATCTAAAAAAAATTATAATCCTATTAGATCTCATAAAGCTCCATGTTTCCTTTAAAATAGATAAACTCTCATTTTAAAAGAGATACATCTCTAAGAGTTATTTTATAGGGTCAGACAAGTTGATAGATAGACTTACAAAATGGGGGCTAAAAAACTAAAATGCCATCACCCATATTGCATTAAAAAAGTGTAATGTAATGTGGGCGGGCAAGGGCATTTTAATTTTTTATCCCTCATTTTGTAAGCATGTTTGTCAATTTGTCTGACTGTCAAAAATTTTTTCATCTCTAATACTAATTTTAATATAACATTCAAATTTTCAGAGTCTGTCTTAAATATCAAGGTATTTATGTAGAGCATGGTCTACACCTTTTGATTGTTCTCTTTCTTACAAAGTTTGAGCAGTTGATAATAACGTTTCTAGTAATAAATTTATTGTTGTATTCAAACCAAAACAATATTATAGTTAATGTGATTATTTTTGTCATTATTCACAATCCATGTGAATAATAATAATAATAATAATGTAAGGAAAAAAAAAAAAAACTCATGCTGGTTGCACGTGAGGTCCCCAAGTCCATGGAATGGGCATCACGTGGCCAAAGTTGCTACCAAACATTTTTATTATTATTTATAAGAAAATACTATTTGATCACTTAATTTTAATATTTGAAATGATATTCTACGTTAATATATTTACAACTAACCTACCATCAACCAATAAGCTACCACATCAGCCAATCAACAAATCTAGATTTGAAAAATAAATAGTACAATTTTTAACTCTTAAATCTTAATTTCTATCTTAATTTCATACAAGTCAACTTTTATTAACTTAATATGAGATTATCGAACTCAAAAGGTGTGGAGAGCCCAATTTACCCCAATGACATCACTGGTAGGCTAAGACGAGTGCGATTTTGTTCACCCCTTTAACGGGGTCAGTGGGGTTAAAAAAATAATTTTTTTAAAAAAATAATATTTTATTTTTATGTTAGATATTGCAAAAATTAATCATCTTTAAAAAAAATAATTATTTTTAGCCATTTTTTGAAAAAAATATCATTTTCAACCACTCAAACAAATTAATTGCTGAAAACAGCCACTTTCTAGTTTTGACTCAGTTTTAATCATGTCAATTATTTGTATAAGTCTGTCATTTTTTTATAAGTTCTAATCCATTAAGTTTTGTTCCTGTCACATTTTCAGTTAAATTTTAAAAATAATTTTTTTTTAAATATGATTAATTTTTACAATTTTCAACATAAAAATAAAATATTATTTTTTCAAAAAGGGTATATTTTTTTAACCCCCACTGACGGGGTTACGTTCACCCCCCGTTAAAGGGGGTGAACAAAATCGCACTCAACTAAGACAATCAATTCTATCTGATTTGATAAATTATTGACCAATATGAGATAACTAAGCATTAGAGTATCTCAGCTCATTTCATATTTAGAAAATTCGACCTAATGTTATTTTTATCTAGCTGAGTAAATTTATCTCTTATCTCCAATTCAAGGTAATTGAGTCTATAAATATAAAAAATAACTCTAAATATTTCAACTTAATTTACCAACGTATAAGGACCCTTTTTAAGTAAATCGAGGGACTAATAATATTCACTATATATTTATTATTCATTCATTATGTTAACTCGAGCATATGAAATTATACTAAAAAACTACATCCATTCCTCTTTAATAAGTGATCCAATTGAGATATAATTATGATGATAAATCTCAAATACCATAATCAATTACTTAGACAAAAAAATTAATAAACATCTCCACTCCACTGAGGCAATGGTAGAAAATTAGTCCATTCATCAATGCTCATCCTAATTTTTGTCTCACAATTCACAACCCACCAAGGACCATAGTTAGGTTTTTTTTTTTTTTTTTTTTTCATGCTAAGAGTCTCTGCTTTAATCTAATATTAACTAAAATTCATATTTTTATTTTTATACTTTTATATATATTTTTTTGTATGACTATTCCAAATTTTAATTATTTTTGTTATATCCCTGAACTTAATTTTTTAAATAATTTAATTATTATATTTAGACATTTATTTCGTGATACAATTGAAGTTTTCGTTATTTGAATTAAATTTCTATATTTGTATTTTTTATTACATCTCTGTAAATGTTAAATTGATTCGAAAATACTAATTTAGAAATATAATCGAAACGAAAAAAAATCTAATTAGAATGATCATATAAAAAATATAAGTTTGACCATAAAGAGGTCCAGAGATCCTGCTTTAACAAAGTTAATCTAGATTTGCTAAAGATCACTCAACCAATGATTAACATTAATTACGATTAATTCAAGTATAATATGATTATATTTCAATGATTGATGGTTGCTTGTTGCTTTGATCATCATGTTCGTTGTAAGAGATAGGTTTGTACCTTCTGTGCAAGACATTTGCCCGGCGATGCACCTCCGGGCACCCATTGGAACTCTCGTTGCCGGTAGATATTGAGAAGAAGTTGTCGTCGGTGATATGGGCAACGGCACCAATGCCCCTACAAAGCCCAACAAATTCATTCCAAGTAGCAGATAAAGAAATTGAATTTGTGTTTCTAAACTGCTTGCGAAAAGGACGATATCTTGTAGGAAAATGTCAATTTGTTAGATTTATTTGTGGGTATATCATTTTTGGTAAATTAGAAAGACGACACCAAGACCCAAAAAAAAAGGTAAAGGAAAAGAAATAGTCGTATCATCCAAGCCACGAGGATGAAAAACATTTGATGCCACCTAATGAAAGATCTTTGTTTTTAGTTTTTGATTTCATCATTTAAAAAAAAAAAGCCTTTAGTTATTTATTTTCAAAAATTATTAAAAATACAAAAAATATGTGTTTTTAATTTGTGTTGCGTTTTCATTTTTGGTGATGGAATTAAGGATCAATTTCTCGGGTTCTATCTCAATGTGAGCACCTATAAAAATGAGTAGGGTTTGTTCTCTCGATATAATTTTTGACTTTTAAGTTAATAATAATAATAAATTTATAGTCATATGATTTTATTTATAAATGTCTCTCTTTATATAGATTGAATGAGGAGAAAGTTTTTTGAGTCATTTATGAAATTTGTTAAAATTCTCAAGATTTTATTTGAATATCCTAAGATAACCAGATTTTTTATTTGAATTTAAATTCAAATAAATCTATTAGATCTAACGCAAAACTTTATAGATTTAAATTTGAATTAATCTCTTAGATCTCAATGTAGATTAGATAAGGGTCACATATAATTTTTCTATTACTTGATAATATGAATACATGATAGCTCTGATTTACTATTTTTTAGAGATAACTTGATAATTTATGCTTTTTAAATACTTCCACGTCGATTTTGTTCTTCGCATGCATCCTTTCATTGAGGGTTGAAGGGACTCGAGCAATATTTTTTCCAATTTTTTTAAATGAAAAAAAATCAAAATTTTCTAAAAGCAAAGTAAGGTTTATTTGAAAAATAAACTAACACCTTCCATAAAAGTAGGGCTGGGCCTGATGGGAGGCCCATAAATGAAAATGGATAATAGATGTTTTAAATTTGTAAGAGCCCAAAGCAATGACCCACAATAAATGGGCCGTCCTCACCTATTAACAATGGGCTCTTAAAACTACAAGAAATGGGCCACAATGGCCTCTTAAAGCTACCACAAATGGGCCACAATGTAAAATGCCCCCAAATGAAATTTCTAAGGATGGAATTTCTCTATTCACTCAATAGATATAAAAAATAACATCACATCAGATCTCAATCCCACTATTTAGAATAGACTACTAGCATTGTATATTTTAATTTTTCAATCATTTTTATCTATAATTACATATTGTAAAAAATTATTATAGTGCATTTCGTTTTATTTTCTAGAGAAAAATGATTTGGTGAATCCCAAAGTATTGGCTTGATACTTTGAAGTTATATGACTTTCTATGTGACTAAAGTTCAAACTTCTTTGGGTGAATTTAGATAGATTTTTTATGTGTTACGTCGAGCAACATAATAATTGTCCTGACACGAATAATTTGAGAGAGGGGGCATGGGTCCCATGAAAGGGGGTGGGGCCCACACCCCGGATGTGAGTAACATATTAACTCTGTATATATAAATGGCTTGACGAGGGTAATCCGGACACAAGCACCTATTTAGTGATTGAGAGTTAGTTGTTTTATATACTAATTTATTACAAGGTTTTCTCACAAAGGAAAATATTGGGATTAGCAAATACAAGAGAAAAGTCTTATTTAGATACTCAAATTTAACATTAGAGATAATATTTTGGATTAATGTCATGTATATTTATATTTGTTTTGTCCAAAAAAAATAGGCCTATGTCCGAGGATAAGTCCAACGAAAGAAATTCATAGCCTATTAAGAGATTAGGTGAGAGACTAAAGTGGGAGATTCACGAAAGACTTGCAAAATACCCAAGAGGAACTTCAATCTGCGAGTAACCTCACCCACAAGAGATTTGCGAGAAACTTCAATTTGTGAGTGACCTTACCCTAAGATATCAATGCTGCAACCGAGTAACCTTACCTAAGAGCTTCTTCCAATGCCTTCAAGAGACCTTATCAGGAATTCATGAGTTACTCAACAACTGTTATTCAAGAGACCCTATAATATTTACGCCTATAAGAGAATTCGAAATGCTCGTCAAATGATGCAGTTATTCAATTACTCTCATCTCTATAAATAGTAAAGTCACCCTCTCTCTCTTATCTATAAATAAAAAAGTCACCCTTCTTATATTCAAGTGTAATCAAATTATAATTATATTTTCGTTATATTTATAACACGAGATTGATTTAAATATTAAAGGGTCTGCAGTCGACTTTACTTGTACTCTTAATGAATCTTGTTTTTTGCAGTTCTCGTGTAATTAAATAAAATAAAAATCATATATAGTATCTTGATAATAATAATAATATTAATGACACATAATATAAAATATCAGAAGAATACTATTATCATGAACATTAAATTTGAGGATCCGAATAGCACTTTGAAATGAATGATGGGGGGGGGGGGGGGGGGGGGGCCCCCAGCTGGTGAAAATCAAGGTGTGGGGGCTGGGAATTGATAATGTTTGGGTTTTTGATTTGAGTATTTTGGCAGAAGATATGAAGCACCCACATGCCACTATCCCATTCCCACCCTTTCATGCATTCAACCAAAATCTGACAAGATATATGTATACACACACAGACAGATGCTGCTGAGACCGCAAACAAAGATCACAGCCCCCACCAAACCATAATCATCGCCAAGAAAGAAAGATTATTATTGACTTTAATACACCATATATAATTCTGTCAACCCTTGTCTTCACCATTACTACCTATCAGCATGCATCCTCCCAAGTGCAAACTTAATTACTGTAATATTTCCATTGTGGTCGCAAGTTTGCCATTGCTGGCAGCCTAATACCTACGCTACCATTGACCTGGATCAAATTATATTTATTATTAGTGATTTCTTGTATTAGTGACATCGTTTATAAAGACTCACTTGGTAAAAGCTATAAGTGTTGGGCATAATTAATTTAACATCTTATATATTCATAAAACATTTTATCACCCACTTGAAATGTGACAAATTCCATGCACTTTTATGTTCATGAAAAAAAAAAAAAAAAACCCCGAAAAACACAAATGTTAGGCTAAGTTACAAAAAAAAAAAAAAAAACAATTATAAAAAATATTTTTGATATGAAACGAAAACGAAAAATAATATATTTTTTAAAAAAAGTACGAAACAAAAACGTAAGGTAAAATGTAAATTAAAAAATATAGATATTTCTTATAAATATATTATTTATCACATTTACATACATATCATTATATATATATATATATTTTCCACTTTCCTCTATTCCTCATTTTTTCCGAAAAATCCTTTTCTCTTATCCTCTCTCTCCCCAAGAAATATACTTCATCTCTATTTCTCTCCTCTTTCCCATTTCTTCATCGCCAATCTTTTCTTGTTCATCTTTTTTTTGTCTTTTTTTCACCACTTATGCTCTTCTTCTCCAGTAATCTTTTCTTGTTTATTTTTTTTTGTCATCAGCCAACTTTCCTACCTTTTACTGTCGTCTTTTCTTTTGACACCGTCGCTGTACATCTCTTCCTTTGTTGTTGTATCATCTCTCTTCGTCGTATCTCGTCATCAAAAACATGTTCTTGACTATTTTACGTAATTTATAAAATGGCCCTGAAACGTTCCACAAATTACAAAAATAGGCCCAAAAACATTTCAAACTATTTTTTTTTCATTTCTAAAATAAAAAACAATTTAAAAATATCAAAGAACCATTTCCATGCTTCAAAATGTTGGGCATAAGGAAGGGTGGGGACCATTGGGGATTCTGAAAGTGAGGAGTGCTTGTAAGTATAGGTCCAGTCTACACCTTTTTCAATTTCAAGGGTTTCTTTCTTTAGAGACTCCTCATTCTAATAAGCTAAGCTAGCTGGCAGATTTGAGGTCACAGCCACCACCAACCTTTGCAATTTTAAGGAATTTTCCATTCCTCATCCTCTTAAATTTTAAGGTAGCTCCCAAACGTGGGACAAATATATATTTTTATGATTTTATATTTTTTATATAATTATTTATTATTTTAATTACACTCTTAAATTTATATTTTTAACTCAATTTAATTTTTATATTTATTTTTTTTTGTGATAATTTAAATTTTTTTATTATTTTGATTATATTTCTAAATCTATATTTTCAAATCAATTTAATCTCTATATTTTGACGTGAATAGAGAGTGTAATATGTATTTTATCATCTCATTTTATTTTATTTTTTACAAATCAAAGTATAAAAATTAAATTAACTTAAAATTACAAATAGAAAGATATAATCGAAACAATAAATAAATTCGAATTGTTATACAAAAAGAAGTCTAAATACAGAAATTAAATTAATTTAAAATTATAAATTCAAAAGTGTAATTAAAATAATAAAAAATTTAAATAATCACACAAAAAATATATAAAAGTATAAGAATAAAAATATAAGTTTCCCCAACCATCCTCAGTTTTGATTTAAGGTTCCAATGGTGTCCAATTCATGGTATTATGTTTGGTTGGATGCTTAATTTCTTATCCTTCATTCATACTAGAAGGGGGGATTGCAATTATATTGCTCCAACACTTGAGTAGTTGGCTTTCCCAACTGGGTGACACAGCTAGCTTAAAGCTTGGATTTTATCAAAAGAAAGGGAAATATAAAAAGAAATAAATATTGCTGTTAATGGAATATTTTCTTTGATTCATTCTCTTCTCATTTTCCAACCTCAAACCAGCAAAAGAACAAAAACTACAAAGAAAGATAGCCCAGCTTTCTATTTCCCACAGTGTTGTCCATTGCTTCTCTCTCCAATGATAGCAATTAAAAATTCTAGAGGATGGCTAAATGGAAAACTTGCTTTGACAGCAGTCACAGCACTACTTTCATTGTCAAGTCTCTGTGAAGCTATGGACCACAAATATACATTTGTTGGGAAAGGCAAACCCTTGGGCCCATCTTCTCTGCCTTCAGAATTAAATATGTAGGTTCACAGCGCCCCCCACCCCCATACACACCCCCCACAGAAAAAGAGGCTCTCTGCTGTGCGAGAGAGACGGGGAGAGGGTCATTATTGTATGCACAACTTAAAATCGGGGCTCTTCAGTTACAAAGAAGCAGACCGCACTGTTGCTACCCAAACAGTGATATTGAAAGATATTTCTCAAAGCCGAGTAATGATTTTAAGTGATCTATGAAAGAAGTAGGGAGCCTGGTGGTTACCAATGGTAATGATTCATTGGTTCCTAATGAAGGAGTAACAAGGAGTAATGATCAGAATAACTGAGATGTGAAATGAAGAAAACACGTTCAACTGATTGTACGTTGTGTCTATTTTGTCAACCATGAGGGGGAGAATTAACCCGCCATCACTAATAATTAGTCTTATAATGCTTCCAAGGCCCACATTTTCGAAATCCCAAGGCTGAGTGATGAGTGATTGGCATAAACCCCAATTAACTCAAAGGCCACAAAGAGATCCATACAGGTCTAATTGAAAACCAGCTATTAGCATCAGAGTTAAAGTGAAGAGGTAAATTGGCATTGAACAAGCTCCTTTTTTTAGTTCTTACAGATCTGAAAGGTAAGATGTGTATTCCCACCTACCTTGGTATGGAGCCATTAGTCATATTGTTTCAACTTTAATGGATTTGAAATCATTAGTGACGTCTCTTTAACTATGTAAGCATGAAAACCCAACTGAATGGTAACAGTACTTCTGATCGAGTCACGATTCTTAGTTAAACAAGCTATGAAACCTTGAACTAATCCAACATATAATGCACTTTGACAAATTCCTTAAGACATATCAAACAAAGGAGAGGTTTTAAGATGAACAAGAAAGTACATAAACTATACTGCTGCATATATTAATCTAAGACCAGATTATTCACATCTGAAGAGAGAGAAAACTTAAATACAGGACAATTTATGGACAAGGGTAATATAAATTTCTTGGGCCAAAACAACTCTTCCTCACGATGAACATTAATATCAAAGCATATACATTGTATATGCCTTGATTGGGACACAGTGGCTCACTAATCTTAATTAGATACTCCCCCTTGTGTTCAAATCGTGCTGCAAATCCTTCTCAAATCTTCCTTCATCTGTAGTTGGGCAATTAAAAATAGTTCAGTATACAAGGTCAAAGGCACAAAATATTAGATGAGCAGAGGGTTGTTAACAGCAGCATTTAACTAATGAATGACAGCAGAGTTATTAATCAACACTATCGTTGGACTAATGAACAAAAGGCAGTAATTTACAATTCAAAGTCCATGCTCTCACACTGCAAAGGCATAATAAATTCAACTTTGTAAATCCAAAGATTCCCACCAAACACAGAGATCAAGAAAAATGAAACAATAGATTCCCAGATGGAAAATTCATTGGTTCTCCCCCTCCTTGGTTTGCAAAAGAAAATGACCGACACCCTTGCAAGATATCAACATCAAGAATATAAATTATTAACTTAGTAGAGCCAAAGGGTGTACAAACATGTACCAGTAAAATGAGAATGTGACCCATCAAAAACTAAAAGAGATCTCCACTTCTATGACAAAAGCATCCTTAAGATTTTCCAAAATTTGCACCTTACACCAGAAAATTGAGGCATCCCAAGAAAAATTTAAATTGCTAGTTGGTTTCTTTGTGTCCCAGAGGGAGAAAAGGAATGGGTCGCCATTATTCATGTTTAACAGAGAAGTATCTCACAGAAAAGTTATTTGACCCACTAATTGTTGGAAGTAACCAAAAAGGGATTTCATGTTTAGCCAAAAAAATAAAAATAAATAAAGGATATAGTTAAAAGGACAAAATTCTCGAGATGTTGGACAATCATGTTGTAACTTTTACACATACTGACGTCTACAATAAGCAACGATGAACGTAAGCTCAAATGAAGAGAAGACTAACTTCTGAATATATTCGCTCTTCTCAGAAAGGTAAGCTCTTAGAAGTTGAAGTTGTTGTCAGGGACTTGAAATGATCAGAAGGAACAAAATCTTGAGGCAAATTGGCCCTTTTCACAATCCTCCTCATGTTGTTCTGTAAGCTCTGCTGGACTAATTGCTTCACTGCTTTTCTCTCTTCACTTATCATGTCTTCTACCACCTCCAAAGGCTCCCTTGATTGATGATTCGGCCCTGCATATGCAGCTGAAGATCCACATAAAGGAGCAGACACAGCGGCAGCAGTACCAGCTCCAAAACTTTCTGAAACTTGCTTTCCTTTATCTACTCTTAAAATCTCCAAGATCCTCGAAGCCCTTTTCTGTGCCAATGGGCTACCTAAAAGTGTTAACTCGAGCAGAGACGAAACAATTCCAGCCTCAATCAAAACTTGCCTATCTCTGTACGATTTGTGAGCCATAATCATCAAGATATAGGACGATTTCTCTTGACACCCTATTGAGTCGGTCCAATTCAACACATCAATTAGAATTGGGAATGCATCTGGCATAGTGCTGACTGTTTTTCGACCTTCTGGTGTTGATACAACATTGCTTAGAATTGAGAGGATTCTTTCACTCACTTCCATGTCACCCAATGCGGCAAATAGAAATGGTACCAAGTTGGTTTCTAAAATCAATGGCACATTCATAGGCGAGATTGAAAGATTGTAAAGCGCTCGCAGTGAGTCTTGCTTGGCTTGAGTACCACTGGTTTTATCCAATTCTTTCAGAAACCTCACCAAGAATGGAATTGCACCTGAAGAACCAATGATAGGTTTATTAGAGTCTAGAGCACTTAAACCCAGAAAATTAGCAACTACTGCTTCAGCAACAGCCAAGTTTCCTGGAGACCCGTTCGGAGAATCAATCAGCTTCAGCATCTTGTGAACAGCTCCTGCCTTTACAATAGCAGCTTTGTTCCTGCAAAACCAATAGATAATGAAATGATTATTGGCATTACAGAATTTACAGTTTTACAAAAGGGATCCTAAGGACATTCTCCCCATCAAAAATAAGGTACAATTAAGATCAACCCGATTACCCAACCAAACGTGTGTAGCCAAAATAAATGCGATGGGAAACATATAACCAACAAATAATCAATTTGTGGAGAACAAAACCTGCATATATAGAAAACGACTTATCATCTACCTTTCAAATTCCGTTTTATATAGTCTGGATACAATACAAATCAAAAATTTGTACAAATCTTGGGGAATAAATTATAGGAAATAAAATAGGTTTCCACATTCCACAAATGTGAAAAACTAAAAGCTAGAACAGGAAAAGCAGCCCCAAATTTTGCTCTCTTTTTTTTTCCCTTTTCATTTTCCTTTACTTTCTTAGCAACCAAACAGATCCTGAAGGAGGAAACAACTGGGTACACAGAAAACGACGAAAAACCCACTTAATAGTTTCCATAAAAATTCGCTTCTTTTATTTAGCTTTCTTACTAACCAAAGAGACTTCGAAAGAGAAATCATTCAGGTCACGAAAAACCCAGAACCAGTCAGTAGTTTCCATAAGAATGCAAAGCAACAGCCAATTTTCTACATTTTAGGCAATGAAAGATTTCCATTACCTTTTTTTCCATTGCTTTCTTCGCAACCAAACAAACACTAAGCCAGAAAACAAACACCCAGAAAAAAAAAAGGGAACTATAGAGAGGTATAATTACATAAACCTACAATTATAATAATTCACTTCTCATTCAAACCATTTTTAACTTAACATATAGCTATTAAGGTTTAAATTTTCATAGAAAAAAATCGTATAGTAGTGAACATACTGTTTGGAGAGAAGTATTAGCAATTTCGCCAACAATTTTCTCTACTTTTCAAAATTTTATAAAATTTTCAAGTGAAAGATCCAGACCTTAGCAAAGCAATTTTTGGGTCAGAAGTGATCCAGAAGATTCAATGGGGAGTGAATATTATGCAATGAGGTTTGTGTAGTTGTTCAGAAGAAAATGGAGGCAAACTCACGCGTCATTGCCGATGGCGAGATTGAGAAGAGCGTAGAGAGAGGCGATCTGAGCATCGACGTCTTCCGAATCCAGCAACCCTACCAGCGACGGAATTGCTCCGAGCAATGCGAGATTGGTTCTCGCCTCGGAATCCTCCTTCGTGAGCCTCCGAACATCGATCGCCGCCGCGAGTACGTCGTCGTTCTGCAGTCTCTTCACCACCGCTTTCATCTCCTCCAGCGCCTCCACCTTCTTCTTGACCTCCTCCGCCGTCGCCCCCTCGCCCTCCGGCTCCCCCTCCGAGGACTCCGACATCCTAAGCAGCTCCGACAGCTTCTCCGATCCCGCATTCTTCTTCTTCTCCTTCTTCTTCTTCTTCTCCTCCTGCTTCGGCACACACTCCCTCGGGGCCTCCACCGAGGGTTTCGAGCCTCCGCCGCCGCAGCGCATGGCGTCGACGATGATCCGGCGGAAAGACGCTCCTGAAAACGATGCCCACAGCCGGGAGTTCCCGCCGCCGGCGGGGCGGTGGTCGAGGACCAGGGATCCAACGTCGTTTCGATGATACTTGCCCATCTTGTGGTGTCTTCTTCTGCTATGCTATGGAACCAGTACTTCCTGGCCTACATTGTACGCTTCGTAAACTTGGTTTCTGCGAAAACCTCCCTTTCTTCCATGAGAAGAGAGAAACAAACAAAGAACAATGGTCACTCGAGTAAAGCTTCTTCGTCCTTTCACTTTTCTCCCCAATTCCCAAAAACCCAAATCCGAAAAATCAGAGAGAGAGAGAGAGAGAGAGAACGGAACTCTACTTTCTATAGAGAGAAGAAAGCTTCCGAAACAAGATTCAGAGAGAGAGAGAGAGAGTGAGAGTGAGAGAGAGAGAGAGAGAGAGAGAAGGCAGATGATGTAAATGTAGTTGAACTGGAAGCAACTTATCATAAGCTCACTTATCAGTAATTTTTTGTTTTTTAGTAAATGACTATAATGGGTTAAAAAAAATATTAAAATTAGAGAATAATAATAATCATTTAATTTGGCCACCCCATTATGATATTTATAAGTTAATGTATTATATTTTGAAATAATGCTATGAGTCATGATTGATAATAATATCCAATATTGCACGAAAACATAAATGAAAACATGGAAACAAACATTTTTCTAAAAAAATAATCATAAATACGGTTCGAAAAGAGAATAAAAAACGTTTCGAAATGAGAAAATGGCTCTTATGAGGTGTTTCCGTACAACATAGACTATCATCATTAGTTAACAAGGAGACTAAGAAAACACATATGTCATTGTATCCTCTGTCTATCACCTCCTCCAATGAATATGCAATTCATGACTCCTAATATTATTTTATATTTTGTGTTATGTTATTACGAACGTACTATATATAAATGAATAAATATTATTAAAAGTGTCATAACTAAATGTCCAATTAACACGTAATATGGCACGGGTTTTAGGATCATTTTTGGCCACTATACTTTAAGAATGGTCGATGAATAAGAGTAATTTTTGGGAGATAATTTGATTATTATATTTTAAAAATTATTAAATACTACATCATTAGAGTTATATTTTTGAGCTAATTTAATATTTGTATTTTGAAGTGGACAGAGACTATACTATGACGTGTATTTTGTCATATTACTTTATTTTTTTTTACACATAAAAATACAAAGATTAATTTGACTTAAAAATGCATGTCTAAAAATGTAGTCGAAATAATAAAAAATTTGAATTATCGTAAAAAAAATCAAAATATAATAATTAAATTAATTTAAAAATTAAATTTAAATGTATGATTGAAATAATAAAAAATTATAATAATCATAAAAATATAAATATATAAATTTTATCAATAAGTTACTGTATTTTTAGATTCAATGTTACTTAAACCATTATAATTAATATTTTTTAAAATTCTGTTGACAACGGCAAACTCTACCCCCAACCCCAAGTCAAAATAATTCGATATAGTCAGAGTCGGCATCTTTTTTAAAGTGCAATTACTAATCTAACCCTAAAGTGTAACTTTTATAGTAATAATAATAGTTGAATTCAGAAGGTGTGGAGGAAGTACTACGGCGTAGTAGAGTGCCGACACTGTCCGCCACCAAGAGGGCAAACGTGACGCACCGGCAGCCGCAGATGCCAGGCGCAGCTGAGCTGGGCTGAGAGTGAAGAGGATCTACTCGTTTGAGAAACTTCTCTCAGGACTGGGGTCCGACTGATATGGGTGGCTGTGGTGGAATCCCAACCGTAGATTGTTTGCCTAGCATAATACGGTAGACTAAGATAAAATTTGAGAAATTCAATAATAATAATCTCTTAAATTAAATTAAGTGAGGTGTTAAAGTATTTTCTTATATATATTTAACATTTAATTCAATTTAAATTTATGAGTCACAACGGGTCCGATTATTTGACGACACAATGAGAAGAAATCATAGCGAGGTAAAGGGTTGTGTCGGTTTAAGTTGGACATTCTGTTATTATTAGATACGTTTTTGAGATAAAAATTCATATTTATTCTTCATTTAAATCGTTGACGATCAACTACCTATCATTACTCCTCAAGCGCGTGCATCCACTTTCTCACACACCATCGTCACAACCATTTTAATCTACTATTCAAATAGCAGCAGCTATAATAGATCGATATAAGACGCAAAAAATTATTAACATTTTTAAAAATTAAAATAATTTCTCAATATTATCAAATAGCATGCATCTATATAATTTATATTTAAAAATAACATAATTTATAACATCAATCACTAGTTAAATTACATAATTTACATATACACTACAGATGAATTAAAAAAATAAGATTAATTAAAAAATAAAAAATATCTTTTGGGGTGCCTTAAAGCCCCGAACCCCGGGGTTCGGGGCCTGGGGATGCCCCGAATCTTGGGGTTCAGGTGATTTGACCCCAAACCCCAAGGTTCGGGGGCATCCCTTGGCCTTGAATCCCAAAATTTGGAAGGTTGAATAAACCCCGAATCCATAGATTCAGAAAAAATAAATTCTCCTGGAGAATATATATATATTTTATATATTATAATATATATATAATAGTTTATGTAATATAATTATGTATAATTATATATACATAATTATAACTATATATATAATATATAATTATAACTATAGCCACTTTACTTTATTATTCAAATAAAAACAGCTATAATATTATCAAATAGCATGCATCTATATAATTTATATTTAAAAATAATATAATTTATAACATTGATCATTAGTTAAATCACATAATTTACATACACTACTGATGAATTAAATCACATAATTTACATACACAACGAATAAATTAAAAAAAAAATTAAAAAATAAAAAATACCCTTCAAGATGCCTTGAAGCCCCGAACCCCAGGATTCCGGGCTTGGGGGATGCCCCAAATCTTGGAGTTAAGGTGATTTGAGATTCCCCGAATCTTGAGATTCGGGACATCGCCCGCCCCCAACTCCCAAAGTTCGAAAGGTTGAAGAAACCCCAAATTCATGAATTCGGAGAAAATCAATTCTCCTAACCACTAGGTTAAGAATAATATATACATATTTTATATATTATAATATATATGTATATAATAGTTTATGTAATATAATTATGTATAATTATATATACATATAATATGTATGTATATATATAATAAAATTTTTGTTTTCTCTTAAAATATAGTTATAATATATATATATATAATTATAATATTACATAACCATACATATATATTACATACATATATATGTTGTGTTTTTCTCGAATTCATTGATTTAATTCATCCGCAGTGCATGTAAATTATGTTATTGAACTAGTGATCGATATTATAAATTATGTTATTTTTAAATATAAATTATATAGATACATGCTATTTGATAATATTGAAAAATTATTTTAATTTTTAAAAATATTAATAATTTTTTACTATCTTATGTCAATCTAGCTATAACTATTGTTATTTGAATAATAAAATAGATTTGCTGCACGTGAGAATGTCTTTTGAGAGATGGGTGTTTAGAAAGTATGTTTAGAATATAGATGGTTGTAAAAAGTAATTACTCTAGTTGTAAATAGTAAAGAATCATGCTAGATATACAATTATTTTATACATCTTAGACTACATAAAAGGATATTATGACCAAAATACTCTGCGCCTCACATGCGCCTCATGAGGGACTTTTTTGTCATTGGTACACCTTTATATAGTTCAAAATGTACACAAAGGTATACCAATAATATTTTTCAATAGTAAAAATTAAAATTTTACTTACACTAATTATGA